>NC_133985.1:3939393-4242424 GCF_047716275.1 Strix uralensis
GGCCTGACGGCACCACACCCCCTGCATTATTTATATCACAGCCCAACAGCCACCTCCAAGCCCGGCTGTGAGGGCATGGCACTCCTTTCCTGGGATAAGCTGTGCTCATCCCAGCCCTTTCCAAGCTTGCTGGAAAGGATGGCATCTTTCCCAGGTCCTCTTTGGCTGCCAAGGTAAGTCTGCCATGGCACAGTTCCCTCACCATGTGGACAAGCTCATCCAAAATGCTGACGACACCAGCTGCATCCCAAAATGCTTTGCTGGGTGTAAGGTGGGTGGGGAAGGACTGGCCATTTCTAAAGAGCAAAAAGCAAAGGAGAGGCTGTTTTCCCCTGCCTTGCGTAGCTCTCTGTAGCCTGAAACCTACTGAATTATGCTCATGACTCAAATTTGCAGGAGATGAAGAGATGATAAAATCCTACTTGCTGTTGCAGGGCTCCGCCTCCAGCCCGATGAGATGCTGGCATATGCTCCAACAGCACAGCCACCAGCAACAACTGAGCGCGGCAGCAAACCGGAGGCAACGCTTGAACCCTTCACAGATGTTGCCCGTCAAACAGCCTTTGGGACACAGTGAGATCCCAAATGGGTCACATAAAATCAGCCACAGCTGAGCCTTCTGCGAGCTGGTTTTCCCCACTCCTGGCAAAGCTGAGCACTTGTTTCGTGAGATCCTCACCCTGTCTAGGAGCTACCAGGAAACACTAGATACCACAATTCTCATGCTGAAACTGTGGGCTGTCTCATCCAGCTTTCTCACTCCTGTCTGTCTTTATCCCTTGTGTTTGTCCTCCCATCCTCTTCCTCCAGGGCAGCCCTGTACCAGCCCCTGAGGACCCCCGAAGCCTGCCTTGTGCCTGGAGAGAGGTCCTGGTCACCTTGGCAGCATGTCCCCAGTCATGGTGACCTAGAATGAGTCACCAGCCAGAACCTGGCCAGTCTGAGGTCTGCCCTTCCCCATTCCTGTCCTGTGGCACCAGACTTTTCTCAGCCAGTCTGAAATCAGCATCCCACCTCCCCAAGCCCAAACAAAAGACAACAGAGCTCCCACATGTTCTGGAGCTGGACTCAGTTAATCAACTCCTGCCTTGTTTGGAGCTGGACACTCTGGGAGTTTTCCAGGGCCAGAGGTCAGTGTGGCAGGGGGGGGATCGATGCAAGCGAGACACTGCTTCAGCAGCAATCCTCCACTTACCCTGTCAGCTCTTGTTTAACCTAGCAGCCGGCAAGGCTCAGTGGAGACAGCAGAGGAGTAGGAGGCTGAGCCTGCCCCACCAGCAAACATGGCATGCAGTCCTTTTTGTGACAGCTTTCTGTAGCCTGGCACTGAGTAACTCTCTCTTCCCCTGACCCATAGCCTCCCTGGGACAGGAAGGGTGTCTGAGCAAGGGCTGGGGTGGAAGGAAGCACAGGGAGGCTGGCTATGAAGAGGGAGGAGCAGAAAGGGCATATCCATGCTTTCTCAACATCTCAAGTTCTAAAAGAAACAGAGAAGCAATGCCAGGACCAGCCAGCCTATGTACCTGCTGCGAAGATGGACAGAGACCAAGTGGCATGTGTAGATCCACTGAAGAAAAGACAGTGTTGAATGGGGTAGGACAAGCTTTGTGGGGTCCTGTGTGCTGGGCTGTACAGCTGGGTCTTGCCCACTAACCCAGGCAAGGCAAACACCTTGAGGGCAAACCTTCCTCCAAGCACCCTCATCCTTTCCCCTTCCTGGGACAAAGGGGTGTCCAGAGCAGCCTGGGTACCATGGGGGTGTGCGGCACACTGCCTACAGCACATATGGGGCACAGTGACCAGCATCAGTATGTGGTGCTTGGTGTTGCCCACACATGCTGCCCTCCTCCCTGCACAGCTGAGAGTGCTTTGTGGGGCTACCAAGGGGGCTTTGTGTGTGTGCAAGCCTGCGTTGGCAGAGATGCTCTGTGTGTGGCCATATGGCCCGGGGGGGGGCGGGCCGTGCATGTGGCCAGCCACAGACCATGTCCCTGTGTGTCCTCCCTGGGCACGGGGCTGGGGGAGCACAAGCTGCCTGTGCTCACACATGCAGCCACAGGCAGGTGCGTGTGCTGCATTCGGCCAGGGGCGGTTATTATTCTTTATTAGTTTTCCTGTCCGTCTGACATATTCTTTATCACGCTGTCTCAATCTTTCACTCGTCCTCCTTCTCCCCCTCAATCATCCTCGATTAGTTTTTCTGTCTGCCTCCCATTCCCGTATTCTTCATCAGGCACTCTCTCTCACGCCCTCCCCCACTCTCCCTCTCCTCCCCTCTCTCCATCTCTCCTCCACGCAGCTTTCCGCCCTCCTGTCTTGTCTCCCCTGCTGCTGTGGGAGACCGTGAGTGTGGAGTGGTCAGGAAGTGTGGGGCCATTGTGGGTTTTTTCCAGAAGCTGGTGACTGCTCAGCCACCGGCCCTCCGAGCATTCCCACTCCATCTCCATCGCTGCCCCAGCTGCCAGGCACTGGGGATTTTCCTAGCTGCCAGAAGCAGCCTGGGGATGCTGAGTGCCTCTGAGCCCTGCACCAGCGCGGATGCTGCTATACTGCTGAATCGGTTGCGAATTAAGCCCCTGGCTCAAAGCAGCTCAGGAGCCGACATCTCCTTCAAGAAGGAGCAAGATCCCCTTGGATGCTTGTGCCTTGCTCCCACTTCCCCATGCCTTTCCTCCTTCAGTCCATCCCAGCATGCATCCTCCAGCAGTGAAAGCACTTGTGCCTCATCCCCATTCCTCTTCCAGGCTAGTAGTAGAAGTCCCTGAATAGGCTGGTGCTGTAGGACTCATCTGCGTGACTGAAGGCAGCTTGCCAGTTGCCAGAAGAGGCCCTGGCTGACAGCCCCAGGCCAATTCACAGCCTTTATTGCCTCTTATCCCAGCGTCTGCAGGGGTGCCTCCGCCTGCACAGACCTGCAGTCACCAACCACACGTCAGGGAGATCAGAGCAGGCATACGGCCATGGGGTGGGATGGAGTTGCATGGCCAGAGACTATGGAGACCAAACAGAACAGAGCTGCTGGTGGACATCAGGCTTTGAGGCATGGGGAGACAGCACTGCATGGAGGGATGGTCTGGAAGTCACCTTTGGCTAAAGACAAGGGATGGATGAAGACATACCCTACATCCCCCAGCAGAGAAGACACAAATATTTTGCCTCATATCCCTCCCTTTGGGGGCCAGAAGGTGAAAGTCTGGGGTGCTGGAGGACTCAGGTAAGTGAAATGGGCTGGCAGTGGCTGCCATGCACCCAGAGGAATCAATCAGCCCAGACTAATGGCAGCTCTGTGTGGAGATTGTATCTGCTCAGTTTCTGCCCTCCCCTGACCCTGGAAGAAGGGTGCCTGCAGGACCGGGTGCTAGCTGCAGCTGGCATCTCTCTGCATCCTTGCCCCTGCCTCCAAGCATGGAGAAAATTGGAGCTGGAATTGTGGGAAAGACCCTCAATGCCACAGGAGCCTCCACTCCGGTGTGTGTGGATGGCAAGAGTGGGACATTTGGAACAAGCACAGTGTTTCTGCAGCTGGGCCTAGCACGGTGCTCAATTCTGGGCGTGAGCCATCCTATCTAGAGTCTAATTTCCCGACACTGTGCTTGCTCCTGTTGCTGGCTGAGAAGCCTTGTCACAGAGCTGCCTTTACTCTTGCCCACAGTGTCAGAAAAGCCCATTTCAAGGGATGGTGGGGAGCTGACTTGCAGATGGGAAGCCACATCGGATAGGAGACCTCATTAGCACCCAGCAAAACCCCAGGTCCCTCTCTGTACGGTGGCAAGCTCCCCTCTTGGCAGAGGGGTGCTGTAAGAGGCGATCGGTCCCGCATTGCATCCGCTGCTGATGCTGATGTATGTGACAGGCACGGGGGTTGCCAGGAGACAGCATCCTCCTCCTTGGGCGCTGCACAGCCAACGCGGCTTGGCGCTGGTGACGTAATGCTCCTCTGGCACCACTCACTGCTGGCCTGCCCGGCCTCTCCCTTCCAGCCATGGAGGGGAAAATGAAAAAGCCTTTACAGACATTGCTGTGGCCTTCCTCAGTCTGTGTTGTGCTCTGTCCCCTCCTACGGGTGCAGGAAGCAAGAGTTTGCAGAAACTGGCTTCAGTGTCGGCACCAAAAGTGCTCTTGCACTCTTCCCATTGTGGGTTGCCAGCCCTGACTCCCGATGTGCGAGGTCCCTCGGGGATCCCCTGCTTGGGTTTTGCCCACGTGCAAACAGTCTGAGGCAAAATCTGAAAAGGTTTTCGTCTTTTGTTCAGATACAGGGGGGAAAGGGAGAGGCAGATTGCCACTCACGCACACAGAGGCTCATTGAATAAATATCTGGCTACAAATTATCTGCTGATCTAATAAAAAAGATATTACCTACCTCTACAAACCTAGTTTCAAATTATTCCTTCTGCTCTCTTCAGTAGCCTACTGGGAGATCACTGGCAGGTTAATTTGCTATTGAACGGGTCCCAACTGGAATTAGCACTTCAGCCTGCCTCTGGTTTCTCTTGACAGTTAATGAAAGTCGCTGTTATTCACTCCTGGCTCTGAACTTTATGCACTGCACCGTGTTTCACGGGTGTGAAAGAGCTGACCGGGATATTTTTCTTTGGACTTGCAAGGTGTTCAATGCTTGCAAGATCCAAAAGGTGCTGAGATAGAAAATAAACTGCCATTTGTATGTTTTTACATGAGAACTTGATGTGTTCCTAACAAAAGTGGCCTTTATCTGGGGACTGTCATTTTGATTATTTTATATCTGCACAGTGCCCCAGAGGTGTGCATAGAAAATGAAAACAGATAAAGAGCCTGAATGAGGCAGAGCTCTGCCAGAGGCCCTAATAAACCAGCAGGCTGGGCTGATGGGGGGAGGCTGGCATGGTGGGCTAAGTTAAAATGATTCGTCCTGCAAGCCAGCACTGCTGCCTGCTCTGCAGCTGGGGAAGGAGGCATGGAGGGTGGCAGGTCTGGTCCACAGTGCTGGGATAGGTGCCTTGTGGATGCCACTGGGGAGGAGTGATGGCTCTCTCCTGCCAGGAGGGCACCCAAACCCATCCCTCCTCAGCACCAGCTGGGTTGAGCTCTCTCCATGATGACGAGGACTTGGGTGACCTCTGTCCCTGTGGCATTTGAAGAGGGCGTGGCCAGGGACTGTGTATGGACTGCTGTGCAGAGGACCACCTTCCCCTGTGCTGGGCTGTCCCACCACAGCTTCTGCCCAGAGATCTCCAGGACAGACAGCTGACTCTGACAAACTCCATGCAGGCATGATGGCAGCATTCCATGGAGCCATGTTGACAAAGTCAAGGTCTGTAACAACACAGGCACCACAGAAAATGCAATTTTTGCAGTTTCTTATCAGTTCCATCCCACCTTCCTCACCGCACTGCTCTCCTTGCACAGCCCTCTTACCCCACCATGTTCTTGCTCCATCACCCTCCCCTCATCCTATATACAAATTCTGCAGAGCTCCTTGACCTGCCAGCCACAGACCAGAAGCTTCCCCTGTGGCCCAGGCATGGTTTGGTTAGGGCTCAGTCCATCCCCTGCTGCTGAAGACCTGTCATGAACAGCAGGAATAGCTGAGTCAGCAGCTCTGGCATTCCTCTTCCCCCTCTGACACCCTGAAGTCCCCTAAGTAATTTCCTTCTCCCTCAGTGTTTGCACCCTTCAGGCACTCAGAGACAGTTATCCGGCTCCTGCCTGCATGATTGATCGGCAAAGCTAGACAGATTTAGTTCATTTAATCTGCCTCCTAAATCCCATCCTTCAGCCCCTTCATCATTTTCCTTGTGTCTCTCTATTGTGTCTGTATCTCCCTGGGACAGCAGTGCCTCCAGCTGTGCCCAGGCGTAGAGGCTGCAGACAGGGGCTGCCAGTGCCAGCACGATGCCTGGTAGTCCTGGTGTGTGTGGCACGGCTGCTGCACCGGGGCACCCATGTCCCTGGGCTGTCTCTGCGGGGTGCCATCCTGGGAAGTCAGGGTTCCTCAGGATGCTTGGGGGCACCTTGCATGCCAGGCACCATTTGCCTCTAGCTATCCCCTCTGCCTCCTTTGCAAACACTGCTCCAAGACCCTCTGATGTGATGGCAGTCCCCAGTACCCCTGTCGGATCCCTATAAGATCCTTGACGAGCATTGCAGAAAAGAGCTGCCAAAGCTGGCAGCACCAGGGCAGGAAGAGGAGGCATGGGGCATGTCACAGTTGCTCAGCTCTCCATGCTGGTGCCTGTTGTGCTGCAGCATCCTGTCCCTGACACAGCCCGCCAGGTGCCCTGGCATCCTCTCTGTCCCCAGCCGAGCACCAGGCACTGGAGAGCTTCTTCTGGGCAAACTCAGGGCTCTGCTCTCACAAGGATTCACTGCTGCAGTTTTTCTCATTGTAAAATTTGATCCAAAATATCTGCTTTGCTGCTAAACCCAGCAATGGTTCTCGAACTTGTGGAGAAAAATGTTATGATGATGAGGATGTGTGACTGATCTGGAAAGGCTTGCCTGATCCTGCAGAGACCAAGACTGTAGGTCAGAGCGTGGGAACCTGTTCTGACCCTCTGAGTCAGGGCTTTAGGGGCTCTTCTCCTATTCCTGTGCAATAAGACATTTCATCCAGATGACCTAGAATTCAACATTTCCATCCCAGAGTCATCCAACGGATGTACCTAAAATCAATGTTCATACCTCTATCTGATTAGGACCTTCCCCTGGCTGCCTCTGACTGTCCAGATTCCCCACGAGAGCTTTGGTGAATGTCCAGCACCAGACACCCAGTGTAGCTCTGTTCAAAGAAGCAGGACTGTAGCTGCTGCTGCGGTTCCCAGAGCTGGCCACTCCACAGGGAAGGAGCCTGAAAGCAGAAAACACATCTCCCAGGGGTGCATTTTGCACCAGCCTTCTAATTGCTGGCACAAAAGACTGTGGGGAGAGGGCAGGAGTGCCTGGAGCAAGTCACAGAGACAAAAACACATGCACAGCCTGCAGACGTGGTGGGTCGTGTGCCTGGTCTGCCTCTGCCCTCATGGTCCCACTGCACACTGGCGCAATTTTGTTATTTTCCAGAAGTCTCCCTGGCTATCGGCTCTATTGTTGGGTTGAAGATGGAGCCGTAAAGTTATCGCTGCTGGGATCACTGTCTTTTCATGAAGGCTGGTGTACTTCCTTTTTCCAAATCCTCTGGTAATTTCCTGCTTCTCTGTAACTTAAACAACTCTATTGTCAGTCCCTGCTTTATTTCATAAGCTCAGTCCCACCCCGTTCCCTACTGCATGCCCCCAGCCCTGCTGAGCTGTACAGGTTCACCCTGTCTTTGCTCAAGAATTATATTTGACAATTTGACAAGGTTTTCTCTGTTTTCTTATTGTCTGTATATGCTCTTTAGCTTGCTTTTTTTTTTTTTTTTGGTTAAAGGCAGATTTTAGAAGGCTGTGCAGGAGTTCAGCCATTTGAGAGTCATCATTAATTTAATCTTCTTCCTAATTTATTAATGGCTCCTACTTTCTCTCCAGTATTTGAGACTCCCCTGGTATATTTGTAAAAAACATCTTATTCCCCTTAACCTCTGTGGCAGTGTTAGTTCATTCTGCCTTTCTTCCCTGTCTCCAGCAGGTTGGGGTCAGTCACTGTCCTCCCTGTCTCTGAGACCATCACACCCCATCCCATCGAATCTCCCAGCAGTTTTGCTGCCTGCTCTTTGTGTGCTTCTTGTTAGGTGACTTGCTGGAAGCTGCCTCCTTGCTGAGGGAATATGTCAGACTTTCCCCATGCCACCACAAGGAATAACACCCTTTCCTCCTCACATCCCCTTGCCGGCAGGCAGGGGAGAGGGGGGCATGATGCAGGGTCCATAGCTTGCTAGTTTATTAATTGCAGCCCGGAAAAGGTGCATCCCTCCCTGAGCTGCTAAGGCAGCCCTAGACTTTGAGAAGAAATCTCTCCTAATCAGCTGTACTCCACAGGCAAGACCTGGAGTTGCTAGTGTACACCAGCTAACGCATGATAAATGGAGTAAACTGATAAGCAAACATCACTTAAAAAGTGTGAGAAAAGTGCCAAGACTGACCTGCAGCAGTAAATATATTAGATTTAATCCATCACTGGTTGAAGTCCCCTGTGTGGCACAAGATCCCAGTGGCTGCAAATCCCTCTGAAGTGCTCCAGGCATTAGCAGGGGGCCCTGAAATCTCCCCATCACTTGAAACTTGGTAATAACTGATCCACTTGTAGGAACCTGGTCTTGTCAAAGAGCTGGTTGGGAGAAGGATGGGTGGTATCTGCCAGGGGTGGCTTCTGCTGAAATGCAACTTGGATCACACTAAGAGGCCCCACTGCTGGGACCCAGCCAACCCAGGTCCTGGGAGTACCCCAACCTCTCAGGTCTGCCCGAATGCTGCCTGCACCTGCATCCCCACCACCCTCCTCACTGCTCACAGGGCTCTGCACTAACACCTCCAGCTGCAAATGCATCCACAGCTGGGAAGCAGCTGATTGCCCCATGGAGACAGCATCTCACATCTGCCCCATGCAGCCTCAGAGACATTGGGGGAAGGAAATGAGATGTATTTTTACAAGAAATGCTGAGGATGTGACTTTATTTTCATTTTCTTCATTTGCAAATGAAACAGGCCCATCAAAGTCTGATTTTTTTTCTAGAAATGAAGTTCTGGAAGCATTTCTTTTGGATCAGTCCAAATGTTCAGTGTCAACAAAGCCAAAATACGTCATTGCAATTTGGACTTTTTCAAACAGAAGTAGAAAGAACACTTAAATTAAATTTGTTCCTAAATGTCATTTTGAACAAAGAGAGAAATTCCTCAGCCTGGAAATGTTGAAACAGACATTTTGATAGCACTGGAGTAGTTAATCCTATTAAAATAAAATAAGTTGGGAAAAGACACATTTTATTCAATTTTTTTGATTTAGACAAAACCACCATAAAAGATAAAATCCCAAACTTTCTGAGAGAGATATTTAGCATTGTGTGTTCCAAGCAAGGCGATGGGACCCCTGCTCTGCAGAAGCACGTGGGGCTGTAGCAGTGGCTGCATCAGAAGAGGGGAAGCAGCTACGGGACTCCCCCACGCCACCTCCTGCAGGATGCTGTGTTAGGAGGTGCCAGCTTTGCCCATGGTGTCTTGGGTCCACCGACGGTATCATCCCACGGGTGCAGCAGCTCTGTGTGACCACATCGGCATTGCATGCTGTGCTGCTGAAGAGTCTAACCAGAAAACATCCCTTTTTGGGACACATCATGAAATGCTGATTTGTTAAGCAAGAAATGTTTTGCTCAGAGCACCTCGGATCTGCCACATTTTCACCAGCGCTGCAGCTAAGTGCCTTCACATGCCCACAGCCTGCCCCAAAGCGGGACACCCTGGAAGCACCTGGAGGCTCGCCCTGAAGCTGCCTGGCTAGTATGACTTCAGTCTTGTAGGAGTGATGAACTTCTGCGTCAGTTCATTTCAGAGCAAAATCAAGTTAGGAGAAAAAAAATTATTATCATGAACTGGAACTGTCAAAGTAAAATTGTGTTCCCAGATTGCTAGAAATGAGCAAAATGGAGTCTGGTCAGCAGCAGCTGGGGCTCCTCTGCCCTGTTGTTTGCTCAGGATTGTTTTAGATCTCTCCCTGTGATGCAGCTGCTCTTCTCCATGCTGCAGATTTTGATGTGTGTGACAGCCCCTCATGTTTGCAGCTCCCATTCCCCCAGTGTGGAGGGTGCTAGGTCCCTGCCTTCCCCTCCAGGATGTCTCCCCGGGTTTGAGCCACCTTGCCACCCATCAGGTCTTCTCTTCAACCCTCTGTGTGCTCAGTGACCCACACAAGCACTCCTGACTCCTGAGCACATCTCTCCGGCTACCATGTCTCTCTATCTCCCTGATCCCCAAGTTTTCTATCTGATGACCAAATTATTGCTTGAAATATCTTTGGTATTTTTCACTCAAAGTTGCACCATATTTAGCCAACATGTTTTGACTGCTGCCATGATATTTTTCATCTAAATTGCTAGCAGCTGTAAAATGCAGACCCTGCCTGCAAGGTAGGAGCCAAGACTGCATACCTGTCACTCCCATGGATGGGACGGCAGGCCAGGAGCACTATGCCTCCCTGCCTGCCGATTTCTCCCCATAGCTGCCTGCATTGCCCTGCCCCATGGCAGTGACGGCACCATTCACCCTGCAGCAGCCAGGATCCTGGTCAGAAGCCAAACGGGAGCCTGTCTCCCACATGAGCTGTTGTAATTTCATTACTGGCCATCAATGCATTTGCAAATCTCCTGTCATGCTTGTGAAGCTGAAGAGCCACTAGTTCCTGTTCCCAGAGCATCCCCTGGAAAGGAAAATGGGAGAGGCAGGAGCACAGGCACTGAGACACTGAGGCAAAGACCCTCTCTCACACACAGCCCTACACAACACACAGCATCTCTTATTTCCATAGCCAGCAGCAGAGGTGGCTCAGGCGGTGCGAGGGCAGCTTGGCTTCCTCCCCTCCCAGAACTCCTCCTGAGCAGGGCTGAGCGACAGGCGTCTGGCTGCGATGTGGACTGGGGCCAGGACTGGCATGTCAGTCTCTTCATTCATTTCTTTTCAGATGGATAAAAGCAGAAATCAACAGCACTTGGACTGGGATGCCCTGTAGTTGCCTGACAGCAGAAGCCAACCTCAGATACAGTCGCACAAACACTGAGCAGACAATGAGAAGATCTAATTATAGAGAGGAGAAAAGCAGCCATCTAACCAGGCAAAGATTCGTATTTCTACCAGCAGACTCAGAGTAGAAGGCAGGAGGACAAAAGAAACAGGAAAACATTGCTCTGGGCTGACTCATGGTTCACTTGACCCCAAGGAACAAATGTCCCCGTCTGCTGGAGTGAGCACACACAGTGATGACAAGCAGGTGTCACATCGGTCCACCTGGGTGCTGGCAGGTACCTGCGTCACTAGCCATGCCTCACGCCAGGCAGCCCTTCCCTACTCCGACACAGGCAGCTACACATCGTTTCAGTGCCTCCTAACCCACGAATCAATATGTGGAAGAACATTCAGCTCTGCAGGATGGGCTCTAAAGGCTTTAAAGGACTCACTCGCAGCTCTTGCGTGTTCTCAGGGCACATCCTTTCACCCCAGCTGCAGACCTGCTTCTCTAGCACTTGCAAGCACATCAAGGTGGCAGAGATTGCTCAGCTGTGGAATGACTGCCGTGTTTCTTCTCACATATTTGGCAATATATAGCAAGTAATGAAGCTGATATTGTGTGGGATTGACTTCCCAGCCAGGCTTCAAGGATCTCAAATCAGGTTTCTGGATATCATAACAGCAATAATATGGAGAAACCGCTGATGTGTCAGGAGAGAGCACGGCATCTGCAGCAGCAGCTGCGGTCACCCCACGGAGGATGCAAGGCAGTGGGTGCCAGGGGAGCTGCCAAGGATGCTGCGTGCCCTTGCCACCAGAGGCCAGAAGCACCCCTCAACCCGCACCTGATCCCAAACTCTCCCTGGTGCAAACAGCTCGGTAAACAGAGGTGGTGGCTGCAGCAAACTGCAGGGCAAGCTGCTACCAGATGCCCTTTTGCAGGTGGTTTGGGGGTCAGGCTGTGTGTGTTGGCTGCACCCCACGGTGGGTGCACTGGCTAAGACAGCCCTGTGCCACAGGGTGATGGGCACTGTTGTTGAGCTGGGAGCTGGAAGATCATAGGGACAGCTTAGAGACTGGATGAGTTGCAGCAGATATCTGGAGCTCTTATTCCAGCTGATGTGCATCTCCCAGGACCAAAGTGGATCCCCAGGCTGTTTTGAAAACACTTTTCCTTGCCAGGTGCCTGCTCTGGCTGCTCCCAAGCAGTCCACGACACTTTTTTTTGACCGAGGATGAAGGTAGTATGGGTTCACACTCTGCTCACAAGTACAGGAGTGGAACTGTGTTTTCAGCCCTAAAACATGGAGTAAATATGCTTCAAAGAAGGAGTGAGAGACCTTTGCGGGAGGAGGTGAATGAGGATTCACAGCTTCAGCTGGAGGCAGCAGCATCAGCAGCTATCTTCTGACCAGGGAAAGTGGTCATTCCTCTAAGCTGCCATGGGGCATCCCATTCCCTCCAGACTGGGCTTTACAGACGCAGGCATCCCAAGAGCTGTGACCACCTGCAACCCTCTCCCAGCAGAGTTTCCTCTCCAGGCATCCCACAGCCAGGTTCGCATCCTGCCCAGGCAGTTGCTTTGCTGCGCTGCAGAAGCGCCATGTCGCCATGGGACGCCTGGCAGTCCCTGTCAGCGGCCTGATACAGATGCACAGGCTTTCTCCAAGAGCTGACGTCCACGAGGTCTCGAGTCAAGGAGCCGCTGCTGCTGCCAGTGTTGAAGAGCTGGTCCAAGAGGAGTGATGAAGTGGAAGCAGAAACAGCTGGTGCCAGTGCTGGGACCCGCTGCGTTCGGCGAGTGGCGTGTGCGTCCTGCCAGCCTGACTGAATTTCCTGAGCTGTCAGGTCAGATGGAGAAGTGCCACATCAGCCTCATCAGGTCACATTGTGGGGGGAATGCAGCATGTCAGCAGTGGCATGTGCAACTCTCGCCAGCTGCCGAGCACTGTGGGCTTTGGGGAGGCCAAAAAAAATGACATCTTGAAAGGAGGCAGTGCTGCGGCTTGGCACAGGGAAGTGGAGTTTTCAGTGGGGATGGTTGATGGCTGGGCTTGACACCTGCATGGGTCCTCTGGTGTTTTTTCACCCATCAGTAGAAGCCAAGACATGCCTGCTCTCAATGAACGGCCATGGAGGAGATTTGGCCACTGTCAACACCGAGACTGGGTCACCACATCACATAGTGTCTTGTCCTGTCAGGTTTGGAGGATAAGCACAGCAGGTGATGCGTTCTGATAGATGCCCTTTTCACCCGGTTTGGTGCCAAACTTCTGGGCAGCAGACAGGGAAAACAGAGTGATACGTGAGGGCAGCAGCATTATACCAGCAAACCTGGAGCATGGTGTGCAGCAGCTCTGCATGGTCAGAGGGCTGGAGATCTCGGGGGGGTCCCAGATCCCTTCCAGTGTTTACACCACAGTGCGTAGCCCTTCGCACAAACTGTTCAATATATTTTATTGTGTCTTTTCATCCCCCCTGCTGCTGGCAGGTTATTCCAGGACTTGTGGCTTGTTCAAACCTATTTTCCTTTGTGCCAATGTCACCCATTAGCTCAAAGGATTCTCCTCCATCGCCCTCCCTGCAGCATTTTTGGGGAGTGAGATGCCTTCTGAGCCATCCTGGTGGGCAGGAAGACCAAATCCTTCCAAAATTGGGGTGGGAGAGTCTTGGAGTGAGCAGGACTGGCGAGACTGTTCCTGATGAGGCCTCACTAATGCACTGTCTGTAGCGCTCATGGGTTTCTCTCTCCAGGAAATATTGCAGCTTGGCTCACACACGCCTTTTTTGCTGCTGAACCAAATTGGCAGTTTATGGCCCTTTGGTGACTGACTCCCCCAGCAAGCTCCCTGTGCTTTTCATTTACTTCCAGCTACAGCTGAAGTTCCTGCATCAGTTCCTAAGTACCTGACCTCACATTTGTACTATTGAATTTCCTTCCAGGTCTCTTACTGCAATCTTTAAGGTCACCCAATCGCTTCTGTTTGATATTCCACTGCTGCCATGCATTCCCTTCCTCCTTTGAATCCTCAGCAGGTTTCATCAGCAGTCTTCTACCTTTTGTGCAAAGATCATTAGTGGAAATATTAAGTAAAATCAGACCCCAAATGGATCTTTGAGAAACTCCATTAGTAGCCTGCCTGCAGCTTAGTGCTTGCTGTTTTAACACTATCCATTGCTGCCTCCCCTCCAGCCATTTCCCATCTTACCCTTGTTCCTTATCATTTCTCCATTAATCCCCATCTTCACCAGTTTAATTAATAATTTCTCATGTGCATTACATCAAGTGCTTGACTGAGGTTCAGAGAGATGAGATCTACTTCAATTCTTTTGTCTGGGAAAGCATATACCTTCTTAAAGAAAGCTATCAAGCCAACTTACCACAATATGCGTTTGGTAAATCCATGTGGTATTTAATCCTGTTTTCTATATACTTCAATGCTTTTAATTACAACTTCCTTTAAAGTCTATTATAAAACCTGGCCTATTGCTCAGGTCAGGTCTCAAGTTGTCTTCTCCAGATCCTGTTTTTTCCTGTTTCTGGTCAGCTAGCTGTTCAGCCCAGTGAAAGACTCCTGTGAGCACAAGCACCGATGTGGTCTAGAAGAAGAGAGTTATTGGAAATGCAGTCTGGGCAGGGTTGGACAGCTTGGAGCAGACTGCCAGCTGTGACCCACAGCCAGCTGCCAGGGGTGTCCTGCTCTGCAAATGGGAGCTGGAAGCTTTACTGAGAAGGGGTTGATGCCTGGTAGGGGCAGACAATCAAAGCCCAGAGTGTGGCTGCGATGCCCATACACCCACTGCAAGCAAATATCTAAACCTTCCCAGGAGGGAGCCTCTTGTCCGGGGGTGGTTCCCCACCATGTGCTGTGTAGGTAGCTGGGTCTCCATACAGGGGAGCTGTGGGATTCGGAGCCCAGGTCCCCAGGAGGTGACGGTGCCCGTTAGTGTATCTGCAGACAAGTTTCTCTGCTAGAGGTTTCAGAAGGCACCAGAATGCTTTGGGCTTCATGGGATCAAGCTTGGCATGTTAGACAGGATCAGCCATCAGATGACACCAGAGCAAGGCTGGAAGGACCCACATCATGTCTACATCTGATTTCAATACCCAGGGAGAAGAAATAAAAACAAAGAAGAATGGATGGGCATCCAGGAGAGAGGAAGTGTCGACAGTTGTAAGAACAGTACCCAGGTGGATCCCTGCCCAGGAAAGCCATGTGTCTTACCCAGCCCAGAGATCTGCAGAGCTTGGAGAGGAGGCTGTTAGCAGTATACTGAGACAAGGAACCTAAGGGAGGAGAAACAAGGGCAACTCGTGAAGCACATGAGATGGGACACCACAAAATTACCCTCCTTCCCTGCTGAGACTCCTGGCCTGACACCCCACCTCCAAGCCTCCCACCTGCTGGAAACTGGTGCAGGGATGCACTGTGCCCATGGGATTCTCCTCATTGAAAGTGGATAACACTATTCTGCCCCTTCTGCCCCTTTGTGTTGGCATTTCATGAGGCTACTACAGTTGTGGGGTGCTTTTCTCCTGGTGCACCTCAGGCTGCTCAGTGCACATGCTCACTGGAGCTACTGGCCCTGCAGGAGACTTCTCCTGGCTCAGCTCATGTATAAACCATGGGACTGCCCCATAATGTTTAACCCAAAAAATGATGGCTGAAAGACATATGATAGCTCTCTATAAATATTTTTGGGAGAAAGATAGGGAAGGAAGGGTAAACATCAGCACGACAGCGTGTTATTTAAACTATAGGCCAGTGTTGGCACAAGAGCAAATGGGATAAACTATTCATGAATATATTGTGAGCAGAAATTGGAAAAACTGCTGAAGCTATCAGAAGATCAGGGTGGCTGTGGAAAAGCCTCCCTAGAGGGGCAGGGAGAGGTTGGCTCAGAGCCTTTTCAATGTTTATGAAAGAGCCTCAGAGCCTCTTGGCTTGTGCAGGTCACCCTGCTCCCAGGGGCAAGGAGGGAGGGTCCCACACCACTGGGGTCCACATGGGAGGAGCTACACCATGACCTGTTGCCTTCCCAACTCTCTGTCCTTCTCAGGTGCCATCACTGCCCCAGGAGGCTTGTGCTGTGCCTTGCTGTGGGGCTCAAAGCTTTCCTCTGGAGAGGTGGGAAAAAACTTGTGGGGACCAGCACCCCTGAAATTACCATGTCTGAACATTACATTTTTCTTATTTATTCAGCTCTTGATTTTCTTTGCTTAAGAGAAGGGAAATTTTTCTTTCCTATTAACAACAACTAGAAACCACTCTCCTCTGAGCTGGGCCCTCAATTCAATCAGGACAAGCAAAGTTATTTTAAATTCCTAAACCCTTTGCTGGTAAATGGTCCCTTGAACTGCAAGTGGGTGCAGCAGTGAGGGACAGAGGTAGTGATCACTTTGCAGGAGAGGAACAGGCTGGAACTGCTGTGCTGGTTTTGGCTAGGATAGAGTTAATTTTCTTCATAGTAGCTAGTAAGGGAGTATGTTTTGGATTTATGCTGGAAGCAGTGTTGATAACACAGGGATGTTTTAGTTGCTGCTGAGCAGAGCTTGCACAGAGTCAAGGTCTTTTCTGCCTCTCACCTCACCCTACCAGCGAGGAGGCTGGGGGGCACAAGGAGCTGGGAGGGAATACAGCTGGGACAGCTGACCCCCACTGACCAAAGGGATGTTCTATACCATATGGGGTCATGCTCAGCATATAAAGCTGAGGGAAGAAGAAGGAAGGGGGGAATGTTTGCAGTTACAGCGTTTGTCTTCCCAAGTCACTGTTACGCATGATAGAGCCCTGCTGTCCTGGAGATGGCTGAACACTTGCCTGGTGATGGGAAGTGGTGAATGAATTCCTTGTTTTGCTTCGCTTGTGTATATGGCTTTTGGTTTACCTATTAAACAGTTTTTATCTCAACTCACGAGCTTTATCACTCTTACTCTACCGATTTGCTCCCCTATCCCACCATGGGGGGAGTGAGCGAGTGGTTGTGTGGGGCTTAGTTGCTGGCTGGGGTTAAACCGTGACAACCACCAGTGCTGTCACCCAGGAGGGGATGGAAATCACTCCCAAGGAGCTATTTGGGTTTGGTATGAGGCAATGTGGTGATGGTGATGGGTGGTGGATGAGGAGAGAACAGGGGTGCCCCACATGGCATGGGATGACCTTGATTCTGAAGAACCCCCCATGACTGGACGTTACTCTCACACCACCACTGTGCCCAGACTGAGTGTCCCCACACAAGGACAGGAATGAGATGGCAGGCCTGTGTCTCTTCCTAAACACATGTTACCTGACAGCATGAAGCACCGTGCCATAGATACTGGGAATGCAAAAATCATGTCCCTGTATGCTCCTGCCTGAGCTTTGCATGGAAGACCTGTTCTCATGTCTTGGTAGGTCCCAATGTTGAATAAGGGCATCAAACGTCTACAACAGCAGCTAAAACCAGCCCTTTGCTCAGAAGATACACTCCAGACTGGAGACCCTTAGACAGCCCCCTTGTCTTCCCCCACTCCTGCACTGTGCCTGCCCCTACTCCTCCATCTTCCTCACCCTCTCCCTGCACTCTCTCACTCTATTTTCCTGTGAAGCTGGCACAGCTGGGATAGATACCAGCCCTGCTAGGGCTTGTCTGAGCTTGCTTCTGACCTTCAGTGGATGGATCCATGGAGAGGTTCCACTGACCCTGTGTCCAGCTCCCAGCAGGCTTGACTCTGAGGTTGCTATGCAGGGTACAATGACAGGTCCTCTCCCAGCCTCAAAGAACCCCACCCTGAATTTACAGAAGTGCCTGTGAACCAGAAACACACTAAAAGGCTGTGTATGTATTTATGGTTTTTTTCTCAGCAACATATGTTTAGTAGCAGATGCTTCCTATGGGAATGTGACCAAAGAAGGGCCGCCTTTGCCTGACCCTCTTTCCACACTGTGCAGACCCAAGGGGAAAATGGAGAGCAAACATTTGCTTTCAGAGGTTCAGGAAGCTGCATTTCCACCCTGACAGCCCCTTCGCCCTGCTCTCTCTGTGTTTGCAAAGATCTGTGCTTAGCAGCTCCGGTGTATAAACAACTGTGTCTTCTTGCCAGCCTGCATTTATCTCATAGCAAAACTCAGATGCAGATTATATACAAATGAGGTGTAGCCTAGGAATTTTTGGTTAGTTCCCAAAGCAGCCTGAAGTGCTGCAAACATTGCACATCTTTGAACTAGGGAGTGAAAGAGCCAGAGGAGTTCCTGGAGCTTCCCCAGAGCCTGAATTTTGGGCACCTATTACTTATATGTACTCTTCAGGCACTAAGAATTTGCCAGCTCTTCCTACTGAAAGCCTGAAAATACCTTTTAACTGGACCAGGCCCTGGCCCCTGAAGCCTGGGATCACAGGGTGCTCCAAAGCAGAGGCTGCTCATGGGGAGCAGCTCCTCCCTGGTCCAGGAGCACATCTCCATGCATGGGCTGTTGTCCCACTCCCAGTGGGTATCCTCTTCCATTTCTCCTCCTCCTTGCCTCTATCATGTTTTAACATAAAAGGTGGAGGCACGGTATGTACCAGTATGGGTGACTGGAGGAGTGGGAGAGGGTGGAAAATTCAACCTCCATGCCCAGATCCCAGACAGCCTCTTGGTCATCTCTGGAGTTTGTCCAGATGACTTGGTTGTCTCTGGAGTTTGCAGCCATGTGCTGGGGGCTAAACCATGCACTCCAGGCTAAAGACACAAAACTCCTCTGCAACCCAGTCAGTAAAACATGTTGGAGCAGCATGTAACCTGTTACAGTCATCAGTCTAGTTCTGCCTTTCCCTGCGAGCGATGCCTGGATCTCCTAGCACACACACGTGCTACGCCTCACTGGCTGAAGAAGCAAATCTGCTGGAAGGAAAAAAGATTCTGATTCTGCCTGTGCCGCAGTGGCATCAGCTCCAGGGCAGGGCCTCCAGCAGGGAGCTGCGGCCGACAGAAATGCTGAGTGGTCCGTTAGTGCCAAGAACATCTCCTCTGTCGGCAAAAGGAGCCCGGCTTTTGTCACTTCCCATTTCTCAACTTGGCTTTTGTCACTTCCCATTTCTCAACTTGGCTTTTGTCGCTTCCCATTTCTCAGCTTTCAAAAACTGGACGTTCAACTTTGCAGTCTCCAGCCTTCTCCTGTGGACTCCTTCATGCTCCTTATTGTCACCTCCAAATAGGAACCAGCACTTTCATGCAGCTGAACTAACAGGCGGTGTCAGCAGGTCTTGTCCCCCCCATCCAAGCCTGCCTGTGCACAGCCCTGGCTCTCAGGGATTTTTTCGGCAGGTGCAGTTGTCCAACGTACAAGCAAACACCAGGAGCAGGGTTTGTCAGACTAGAAGTGCTCTTCTGTGGAGCTCCTCAGTGTTAGATGACAATGTTGTAGCTTGTCAGCTGAGTTGTGACAGAGCTCCTCATGCAGGTAAACCCTGCAGGCATCTGCAGGCAGGAGTGCTGCTGGGAGAGGAGACAGCGTGGGATTACACAAAGTCCTTCCTGAAGAAGGAATTCATGGGCAGAGCTGTGCTTTCTGTGGTCTGGATGCGTTTGCTTTCTTGGTTTGGGTATGGTAGGTATAAAAAGCTGTTTTTCTGAGATAGCTTCATCTGTGCAAGGAGTTTTGCTGGTATAATGTGGTGGTATTTGTGTATCAACAAGGCACTGCTCCTGTCAAAAATCCCCAATGAGGTTATTATAAAACTAGTAGCTTAACTGTGATGCTAACTTCAGTAAAGTAACAACAGACAGCTGCCTGCTCATATAACCTTTTCCATGTGTCTTTGCCTCTCTGGTTTTACTAATGAATTATGATCAACCAAAACATAGCCTTACAGATTGATATTGCAGCTATTTGTTGTCTGTCCAAAGGGCACAGTTTCACTAAAGCTTCAGGCACAGCAGGGGAAAATGCCTGGATCTGTAGGCCTGGGGAAGAAAGGACCCTCCTTCTCAGCAAGAGCAAGCGCCTTGAACCATAGACCCATTTGACCCAGCACCCTCATTCATAGGAAGGATCCCATGGCAACAACCAAATCCCAGGAGAGAGGACAGATTTCTTGGCTCAGGCCCTGGAGACAGATTTTGGAAAGAAAACTCCTCTGGGATGACTGTCAAAGCCTATCTGTGACATCTAAGTCCCCTGGCTCATGAACAGCAGATGAGGAGACTTGCAGCACAATGACTGGGAATAGCAATTCTGTCAGGAGGCAACAGCCATGCCTTAGAGAGGTACAGTACTCTGGCTCTATGCTACTACTGGTCCTCCATCCCCGGAGGCTGCCAGAATACTCTCTCAAGCTCCAGAGGTTTTTGTTCATTCTCTTTTGGCAGATATTGCTAAAACCCACGGTCCACTTAAAGAATTACAAAATATGGTCACTGGAAAGCATGGAGAGGAGTGCTTACAATCCTTGCTCCAGGTCTCGTGATTGTAATTAGCACAATGTACTTCCACGAGCTATTTTAGATAGACTGTCCTCATGACAATCTGTCAAACTCTGAACATAAAGTACTCCAAATCACTTAAGCTGATGTCAGCACAGAAACCCTGTATCTGTAGAGTTGCCTGTGATTTAGATCTGAGGTTTTAAGGTGCTCCAGACTCACTCTTCTCTGCTCCTTCACTTGAGTCCAAAACTTCAATCTCACAGACACCTTTGCCTGTTGTGCTCCATACAGTTCCAACCTGCCTTGTCAATCATATAACTTGGTTTTGCTGGGGTGGTCCTGGGTCTCAGAAGTGGCACAAATGTCTTTGGAGTTTCTTACTTGGAAATGCCTTGGGCATATTCATCTCATCAATCTAAACACTTGATTTTTAAAATATTATCTGTCAGCAGCTGCAGAAATGTTTGTCTTGGAGGCATAGTCCCCTCACAGGGGAGCCAGCTCTGAGATGACAGGAGCGAGCCATTCAGGGTGACAAGCATTCTGGGTCACGAGCAGTGAAGGACAGTGTGGGGAGCTGTGATGTGTTAAATCCAGGTTGGCATGCTTCTGCAAACTGACCTCATACTCTTGTTTTGCTTTCCAGACCCTCCGAAGCCACCAGAAACTCCCCAGGCCAAGCAATTTACCTATCTTCCTGCAGAAGCTGACAATCTCAAGTCCAAAAGGCATTCAAAAAGACATATGCATTTAGAGGGGCACCAAAAGGTGCCTTTCTGCCTCAACTCCCCCATAATTTGGAGGCCAGAGTGTTTCCCCTTCCCTTCAAACCTGTTCTCTGCTTTACGTCACAGACTGTAAACCCACTGTGTCCAACAGACCCACTTAGTCACTTCCCTTGGGCAGGACACCAAAGGCAGTGCCTTCCCTGTTGGCATGAAGTTGTCCCCAGGTGTAGTGCAGACCCCACACCATGCAGTCACTGGGTCCTGTTGGGTCCTGCTCTGCAGTGAGGCATGGGTTGAGAAGCTCCCTTGGGTTGTAACCAGCCATGTGTGGATGGAAATTAGATCTGTGCAGGTCTGCAGTGGGGTCTGCACTGTGAAGAGTTGGATGACCTCATGGGTAGGGCTGAAAACTGACTAGCTGCCACAGAGGATTTTAATATCCAAGGAGGCATTTTGGGAAGTCCCACAGAAGTCCAGCAGGGACCATCTTACCCCACTCAGGCTAGGAACGTCCTGGGGTCCCTCAGTCCCTGCTGAGCTGTACTTTGAGGCTATGTGTGAGAGATGCTCCAGCACACAGATCTGTGTCCCCCCTCAGGCCTCACTCCAGCACACCCCATCCCTGCCTGGGGCAGAGCATCTGTGCAGCCCTCCACATGTCCTGCTGCTCTTGCAAATCTCTGCTAGAGAAGGAGTCCATCAGGCACCTTGGGAAATGGCTGTTGCTGGTTTCCTTTTCATTTTCAAAATGCTGACAACTACTCCTTGTCCCTGGATGTTTTTTTTGCTTTGGGCTTTTCTTTCAGTTCTTGTGAAACTGAATCATTTTGTGACCAGACAGGAACCTGGACCTGCTCTGAGCCTACAAACACAGCAGCAACTAATACAGCCGCTGCAGCTCTTGGCTCCCAGCCTGCTGCAGCTCTTGGCTGCCAGCCTGACCCTGCTGCCCATGCATGTCCCCACTGTGTGTCACCAGTGCTGGAGCACCTGTGGGATAGCCTGGTCACAGCAAGGTTGGTCACCTGCCAACCAGGTGCTCCCATCATCCATAGGTTGAATTAACCATGATGAAATCTGGGGCAGTTCCTAGATCTCCCCCATCTCACCATCTCTTCCCTGCAGCATCGAGAGTGCTGTTTTCCTTCACGCTCTGCCCCATTGCTGTCCTGCCTGAGCATCCCTGTGCTCTGCATCCCAACCCTTGGAACTTCTCACACATCTGCTCTCATCACCGTTACCCACGAGCTGCTGGCTGTGGCTCCCATGTACTCTGATGCATGCTGTGGCCAAATTCCCATCCCTGCTGTTCAGCTGCCCAGATCTATGGGAAGACCATGGGGCCACTGCCCACGCTACCGGTCTTTGCTCTCTCCGCTCAACGTCTGCCCATTTCCTGAGCAGGGCAATGCCTGGCCTTGAAGTTTGTGACACTCTGGCCTGGCTCACTTTGAATTAATAACATTCATTTCACAGTGCCAGGATTTCACTGAACCCTTTTCCTTATTTTTCACATGATTGCCAATCTCTTTTGTTTCACTAGCCGAATCTAACAATTTCTCTAACTGTCCAAAAGGGCCATTAATCAAATGAGCAGCCCCTGCTTCACACTGTACGTGAGACACATTCATGTGCGCAGCCCCGTGGAAGTCAGTCTCTCCTTCGCATGGCTGGACCCAAGCTCTGCAGCACGTCCTGCAGCCTCACCACAGGTTTGCTCTTCTCCGTTGACTTTGGCTGCTGTCCTGGCTGTTATTCTCAACATGCAAGCCTGGACTCCTTGCTGGGACCTGGTTGTGCTCCTGCCGTGATCCTCAGTTCCTGGCTAATGCAGGTGGAGGTCCTGCTGAACCTCCTCGCCCGCACCTCTGTTGAGTCCCGGCCAATGCAGACTGTCATCTGGTCCCAGGCAGCATGCAAGGATCGGTGCCAGCTCTGGATAAGTCAGTCCAGGGGAACTTATGCAGCAGCACTAGGGCTTGGCTACTCAGCCTAGAATCAGCCCCCTGCCTGCATCATCCCCCTGCCTGCTTCATCTCTCTGCCTGACCCTGCCTAGTTCACTTTTCCTTCTGGTTCATCTCCCTGCCTTGTCCATATAAACTACAACATGGACCTGAGCCACTATTACATGGGGGAGTTTAGCAGCAGTGGAAAGAGGAGGAGGTTCCCTGGACCTGAGTGCTCCCATGGGATGCAGAGAAAGCAGAAAGAGCAGGGGTTGTCATGCCTTAATTGGGCTCTGCATGTGGGCTGTGCTGGATGGTTGCCTGTGCTTTGTCAGCCTTCAGGTTTGTGCACAAGACAGTTCTCTGGGCCCCTCATCTCTTAGCAAGTGCCAGGGAGGCCAGGGTATGCTGCCTTCTTTCTGTTTTCATGAAGCCTTATGGTTCCAATGAGACATGTTGGGGGTCAGCTCCTCAACCCCCTTTGCCAGCCACGGCTAGGCAGTTTGAGGCTGCACTTGAAAATATGCCTGAACATCTGAGCCCTCAGCAGAGCTTCTACTTCCAGGCAATTGGCTTTGACCTCTTTGTAGCTGTAGGGCATATCTCTGTGTCTCCTAGAAAGCTTCTAGACAGACCTTGAAGTCCTTCCAGCCCTTCTAGATTTTTTTTTTTTTGTATGCTTCAGCTATTTGCTTCTTCTCCATTTAGGAATAAGAGCTCCCAGCTTCCTCGAACACAGTGTTTGTACAGCCTCTTTTTTTTGTCACTGGGTCTCCTTGCAAAATGCTTTCTGGAAAGATCAAACTAACCACAGGGTCAGTCTAATCTGACCAGAGGTAAGCATCTTCACCCGAGTTAATCATCCTGGGCGCCTCTTACTGCAGGTTTGGGGTGTGTGCCAGAATACATCAGACGTATCTTGCCTGGAAGTATATTTTTCTCTGCAGTGAGTGCAAATGAAACAGAAATGAGTGGCCCAGTTGGTGAGATGTACACCACAGACATCTAAAGCCAAGTGAGAAGAACTCTGCTCAGGTGTCTGAGCACAATCCTGCACGGTCACACCCTTGTGCACACACACACTATGTCAGGCAGGGCAATATCTTTTTCCAGGAACTGTAGCACAATATCAGCACCTGCAGAGGGGAACTCAGTAGCAGTGAATTGATTTTCCTGCAGGGCTTTTAGCTAATAGATGTCCTGCTCTCACCCACTTCCATCCTATGTGTCCCTTATTCCACAGGTACTGCCTGCCTTCCTAAGACTGTTTTCTCACTTGCTAGGGAAGATCTGAAAGACTTTGTCTAGTGGTACAACATATCAGCTGTGGCACAAGGCCTTAGCTAATAACATGGGAAAAAAGGGCAACAGTGACCTTGCATATGACACTAATAATTAAGGCAAGTCAGGCCTGTAGAAGTAGGAGGAGAATGACCTAAGAGTGTAAATATGTGTGCCAGCAAGGGAAAGAGCATACATCTGAGAAAGGAGGTGGACATGACTGTGGATTCATATGCATGGCCATGGTTCACCATGGATATCCTCCTTCACTTGCATCCTCTTTGATTAGGGACCCACCAACCATGACAGGATGCAGAAGTGGGAAAATAGATGCTATGGATCTGTCTTCATGTTAGAGGCTGGGAAAAAGCTACCACAGACAAGGTCCCTGAGCTGCAGCTGATCACAGGTGAAGCTCACAGGTTTGCTCTCTTGCAGGAAAATTGTAAGAAACAGCTAGATGTTCCTTTTTGTCATGCTACCTGGAAGCAAGCACACTAGGAAGCAGCCAACATCAGGGTGATAGAAATGCTGCACTCCAGGGACTTGGCATGCAGAGAACTGGGAAAGGCTGGGATCACTTTGTCTTGGGAAGAGATGAGTAGGGACGTGGTGCAGGGTACCTCTTCATTACAGGTATCATGTAATCAACAGCCTGTACTGCTGCTTGCCTTTACTCAAAGAGAAAAAGAAAGTGCCAGTCCATTAACCAGAAGGCAACCCAATTAAAGCTGATAAAAGGAAACAGTTTCATATGTACAGCAAAAGCTTAGCTGGAGGGACTCATGGCCACAAGGCATGCCTAAGGATGTAGATTTATCAGGGATCAGAAGAGGGTTAGGTCTGTAAATGGGTTAGATGAGGTCCCTGGAGGTCACCCTTGGACAGGATCACACATTTGCCTTAGCCAGGAGACAAGCCTGCATGCTTTGGGCCATAAACCAACCACTTGTTCATGCTCTCAGGCATCTGCAAGGAAAGGGATTCCTGCCTGGGTATGTGGCAGAACTTTTTCTGGAGGCTGGAGACAAGGTCAGACAACAGCCTGAAGAGATGCAGGCTGCAACGGTAGCAGTGGAGACTGGGAAAAGAAACAGCACAGTCATGGAGAAGAGCAGCAAAGCTGGAGTGTTCCACTGGGGGCAGGACCTGACCACTGCTTCCCTGGATCCATCAGATGTCTCGTCCTTGCTGCGGGACCCTGAGGGCTGCCAGCTCCCTCTTTCTGGGGAAAACTCTTGGCTGAGACGTGGAGAGAGGAGAACAGGAATCTGCTTCTGACTGCAGAAACAAGGAGGGAACAAAGAGCAAGAGCTGGTTTCTGAGCAGAATGTGGCTGTCACAAACAGGGTGGGAAAAGCCCTGGTGGTGCAGGGATAATCAGCCCTTTGGGGGACAGGCTGATGTGGACAGGAGAATGCAGTTGTGCTTACAAATCTCAGACAGAAAACATCTATAGTTAAACAGGGATGGAAACACCTCTGTCACAGAAGTCAGGCTGCAGAGCCCGTGCCTTACAGCTGCCAATATCAGTGTCATTGGGCCTGATATCTCTGTTAGGAGCCCCAACACATCCTCATGGACATCTGAGACCCTGCAAAATCTGTGCTGCTTACAGATCCCCTGGCAGAGCACAGTCACCAGACGAGCAGCCCCCAGTCCCACAGCCCCTTGAGGAGGATGCCCATGGTAGGAAGCGATGTCTCCAGGCAAGGGGAGAAACAAAGGGCACCATCAGCCCCAGCCCAGAGAAAGCTCCGCAAGGAGCCACATCAGTGGCAAATCTATACAAAATCCTTTCTAAATACAAACAGACAGAACATTATATGAAAGAGCTTTAAAGAACAGAGAAAGGCACACTAATAACTCTTGGTAGGAGCCATGACCCCAGCAATGAAAGTGTCGGTCTGGCTATTCGAATTGCAGGGATTTTCAAAGAGACTCTGAGTGTGACAGGGACCCACAGGAATTTCAGAAGGGGGGAGATGTGAATGTTGAAGTTTGGGTTGCTTTGACACACCAGCCTCTCCGGCACGGATAAAGGATCTCTTTCTAATCAGCAGTGCTGGGACCCAGCGGAGCACACGCAGAGCAGGGGTTCCCAGGGTACATTATGAACATTGAATTCACACACCAAATAGCAACCAAAAGGAAGGAAAAAAACCCCAGTTCATATAATTAAACTGTGACTGAAGAGGGAAACAGCCTCAGTGCTGGGTGAGCTGGGGAGTGCTGGAGTCAGGCAGCTGGAAAGAAGGAATGAGGGGGCGGGGGGAGCAATTGTGGTAAAAACCTGGAAAATTCATTTTGAACAAACTCATTAGAAAGATTGCAGCTCTGTCCTCAGAGGGGCAGAGGAAGAGCTATTGTAAAGAGCTATTGTGCTGCTCAGGAAGGACTCGGTGCTGCAATGGCACCAGACTATGGGAGGCGGATGGCAGGGCTCCAGGGCTCTCTGTGCCGGGAGCGTTAAGCCCTCTCAGGCCAGCAGCTCCAAGGAGCAGGTGGATTAGGAATTTCCTTGGACGCAGAGCAACCACACGTGGGGGATTTGTCCTACTGAGCCGCTGTGCTGGCCAGTGCTGAGCACTCCCGTTGGCAGAAAGAGAGCCTCCCTCTTTGCCATCTTTCTTAAAGATGCCCACCAGTTTGGGTTTGCAGTTTTGATCCAGCAGTTTTACCAGCACCCCAGGGGCATGGGAGCTGGAAGCAGTGGCAGAAACACTAGGAGAGAACAGAGCAGGACCCTGAGAGAAGGCAGGTGTTCCAGTTCAACCTGCATGAATCAGTGCTTTACCCCAAAATCAAGCTGGTGCTTGTTTTGCTCCCTGTAGACATATGCCCTTTTTCTCACAGCAGGGTTTTTAGCTGTGAGGGCTGGCAGCTCTCTGCACTGCTCCAAGCTGCCTGGTGCACCATCCCAGGGCACACCAACAGCAGACTGCGGGAAGTGAAGAGCCCATCACCCTGGACCTCTGCTCTACATGCTAGGGTTTGGTAGGCAGGACCCCAGAGACATTGCAAGACACCCTTCCCAACTGGGACAGCAAGATTTCTTTTTTTTTTTTTTTTTTTTTGGTGAGGTGTCCATATCCATGTCTGTTAGAAATTTTGGAGTATAAGAGTATTCAGAAAGGCTATTTATACTGTACCAGATCCCCTCAAGGGCACCAGCATCATGGGTGCTCTCCTTGCCACCTGAGAGATGTTGAACACCCAGGGTTGCACCTAAGGAGCAAAAGCTCCTTTCAGGTGGTGGCTGGAGGACAGGACATTTAACTCATATCTCTAGGCAATGCTGTAGGGTGATAGTGTGACAGGGACCTTCCACTTTATCTGTCAGCAGGTACCTGTACACAAACAAATCCCCACATCATGCACTTGCCATACCCTCAGCAGTGAAATGAAACTCAAGGCCCAGACCTGACTCCAAGGAACTGATCCCATCGCCTCTGACTTCCCACAGTTTCAAACAGCATGCAGGTGGGGAACACAGCTGGCAATAAAGTATGATCTGCCCTGTGCTATTGTGGCGTGGTTTATAGGGGGAATTAACTGGTGAATGGGGTTGTTTTTACTGGCCTGGTGATCTCTGTCATGAGGTTTCTCACTGGGGGCAATTCAAAAGTGGTTTATGCTGCCATGTGTGCTGGCTCTTTTGTGCAGCAACATGAGAATGAGATATCATGAAAGCATCTGGGCTGGGAGTACATGTAACTGTCGCTGAGGTTCAGTGCAAAACTTTATTGCCAGGAGAAACTGCAGAACAGCTGCCGTTGCTTTGACAACAGCCGAAGCAGCCTGGTCCCTTGGTGAGGAGGATGTGAGTTCGGTGTGAGCTGTATGAGTGTGTCTACCAGCACCATCAGCTCTTGTGTGCCCACTGATGGGCCTGGCTTTGAAGGCACAGCATGTGCCTTTCCTTGATCCAGCAGATAAAATCTCTGGCCTTATGAATACCTGCTTTTTGGACTAAACCATACATCGGGATATTTAAAAGCTCCAGTCCCTGAAATAAAGCCCTTGTTTTCTAGAGTGGTCTAGTTGTCAGCTCCACCACACAGTGCTACATTGGTCAGAAGGTACCATGTAGAGGTCCACCTAAACCCAGAGCAGATATCTTTCCCTGAGAACTCCTGTCTCCCACCTAGGATCCCTTGCTAGAGACAAGCTGGTGAAAAGAAACATGAAAAATCTCAGCATATGGGTCTATCATTCCTTCACCACCTGGATCAAAGAACAGGTCTGGGTGCAGGCAATAGAGTACATGATGTCTGGTGAACATTATACCCAGCCATGCATCAGGGCTTGACATTGTGATCTCTTCCACTTGGCCAGGGTTGGGGAGTGCTCTGTGTGGTGCCCATTTGCAGTGCCACTCGCCCCCAGTCTCTGTGGAGGAAGCCTATGTGTTTCACCCTGGATTTGGTTTCCAAGTCACTTTGGGTGTGGCTCTGCCTAGGTCTTGGATGTGGCTGTGCACCTCTCTGCTTCAGGACCCTGACTTTGGTGTCCTTTTTCCCATGAAAAAAAGCCATTGTCTTGCTTTCCTTCATGTTCTGGATTTTCTCCAGGACCATTCCTAACATCATGGAAACTCCCATGTCTCACTCCAGGGCAATGCATGTTGAGAGAGACCAAGTGGAGACTCAGTGGAGGCTGAGAAAAGAGCTGCAACATCAGCAACCTTCAGCTGATCACATCAAACATCACAACTCATGGCCAAACTCAGTGGGACAACAGTAGTTATCTCCCAAAAAAGAAACTTTTTTCTTTTATCATCTCCAGCCTGCTGATGGAGATGAGGACAAATCCCCAAGAAGGGTAGGGGAGATCCTGCCTCAAAATTGAGAAAGAGAGGGCAGACACAGGCATGGAGGGACACAGCCTCTGTGAGCACACCCATGCTGCAGAGCAGGGGGGACAAGGTCTGACACGGAGAAGTGTTTTGCTGGCGCTGATTAGTCTGCGCCTCGAGGGAGAGAGGGGCATGCTGCAGGCAGAGGCATCCAAGGCAGACTGCTTGCCTGGGGTATTTTCATTCAGTTTTCCTTCCCTGCTGAGCTTGATGCTTCTTCAACGGGAGCAGGGCCTGACATATAAAGATGAGGAAGCAAATCCCAGCCTGCTTGCTTTCAGCCACATTATGAATGGCTACAGGGATTAGTCCTCTCCAGAGCAAGGATGCGCTGCTGGGAATGTCATTAAGAACATGCTCATCTGCCTTCAGCGCTGAAGTGGTCATTGCACATGCAGGGGACAGGAGGCAGGAGGGCCTGATATTAACCGCCTGGGTTACAATAATGTCATTTTCTTTTCCCAGGGGACAGGAGGCAGCTCTGATGACAAATGTGTCAGCGCTTAGTCAGAGCGTTGCTGGATAGGTTACTTGCTAAGTGAACATGTAGCACAGTGCTGCAGGTTTTCTGGTATCTCACGGGTCTGGGCCATGGGACCTCCTCAGAAACCTCAGCTCTGAACAAACTATGAACTGACAACATCTAGATGTTTTAAAAAAGTGACAATGTGTGCATGGCAGGAGGTTCTGCCCAGGCCAGAGAGAAAGGGAAATGTGATGGAGAGATCAAGGAAGAGTGTAACAAATCATCCTGAACCTGGTCACAAGGTTTGGGGAGAAAAAAAGCCACAATCCAGCATCAAGAGACTCATCTCATTGAATTTCAGCATGGACTCCAATGGAGACCTACTCAGTCTTGTTGAGTGTACAAAATCCCTTGTCCTCAGGTAGGTTGGGCAAACCACCTCCTACTCCCCTGCAATGCCTCAGGAAGCTGAGCATGACCAGCAGATCTCTAGCCCAGCATTGTAGACAACAAAAGCTGGATGAGATCCCATCTTACCGTGGAGATGGCAGGGAGAAAAGGAGATACAGAAGGAGTACGCATGGGCTGCCTGCCCTCCCTGCCACCCAGGCTGCCTGCCAGCCAGGTGCCGCAGCTCCTGCAAGCACCTTGGAGCCACAGGCTGGACACTGGGCTCCTCCTGGCACTGCTCTGATGTGGTGCTGGCCCGAGAAGTGTTGTGGCCAGGGCTGAGCACCATCCTGCACATTGACTTTGGGCCTGGCCAGTTTCGGTTTGCCTGGCACTACAGTTCCCAGAAGGTTTCTTGGTCATTTCAGCACCATCCATGCTGCTCAACATCCAAATATTCATGGAGACAAGACATCACCTTCGCCAAGCCTTTCCTGCACAGAAGACAGTGCCCTCTACACTCTGGCAACAGTGAGCTGCACATTTTTGACCTCCGGGCTCAATTACTGCAGCTCATTATATCTGGGAATGGAGCCAAGCAGGCTGAGAAAGCTTCCACTGGTGCAAAATGTAGCAGCCTGCGTGCTCAGACGCCTGGGGGCTGTGATCCATCAGCCTGCAGCTCCTGCTTCTTTACCCGTATTCCCAACTAAACCAGCATCCTTGCCAGACTCCAGCCCAGGACCTGAAGAGTCTCACACTTGCTGAGACCAGCTTTATCCCAGCAGCGGGCTTCTCAGCTGGCCATGTCTGGTGCTGAAAGGGGAGATCACGGCAGAAGACAGCCCTTCCCAGACAAGATACACGATGTCCACCTCTCCTGGTGGACTCTGTGATCTCTCTTGCTCGCTGGAGGTCTTTTCCCTGGAGATGTGGTACTCTCTGGTCTCAGCTTGGGGTCAGGCTCCCTGGCAGAAGAAGGGGAAGGTGGCAGGGGCTAAGGATGGGGCAGCTGTAGGCACAGAAGAACTGGCAGAGAAGCGCAGATGAAGCAGCCCTGTCTGATGTGTGTCCCTGCAAAGCCATGAAGCCTCACAGCCAAAGCAGCCAGAACCGCTGCTCCTGGGACTCTGCTGACTCAGGAGCACAGGAGCCGGCACTAATACCCCTGGGCTGCCCTCAGGGAAGGGAATAGTCCAGATTCCCATTTGGACATGCAGCTCCCACAGAGGCTGGCAGGAAGAGCTGGGTGCTTTCCTTTGAGCTTCACAAATCTGGGTACCTCTCTGCCTTCAGCATCATCTTCCTTTTGCCGCCTGACTTGGTCTCTTCCGACAGGCTCTTCTGCTGCCCTCGCGGGTAAATCGGCGAACACTGCAGCGATACCTGAGCAACAGTGCAGTAACGGCATCCCTTTCGCCCCTCTCCCACCCTCTCCTTTCATCCCCTCCCCTCCCCCAGTCTCACTAACTCACTCTCCTGCTAGTTTATGGCCAGAACATTTTGTTTGCAAAGTGCTGTCAGATGCGACATTAAGAGGCGCAGTAAATCAGAGCACAGGGGCCTCTCCAAGCCTCCGCAGATGAAAACCTTTTATCACAATTTGGATCTGTTTGCACTGGTATGAAAATTATGGCTCCAGTTTAGCATCAACTTCCCATTATTCATGTCCCTGTGAGCAGCGCCTGCTAAATTGGATTGTTTCAAGCCTCCCCGCCCTGCTGGCCCTGAGAGCCCGGCAGATCCCGCCCGGCTTCCCATCCTCACCTTGATGTCCTCTCCCAGCGAGAAGCCAGCGGGAGGGAGGTTGCGACACACTGTGCATGCTCCTGGCAGGACGAGGGCTTGGGAGTGAGGAGAAGAGGGATGCCAGAGTAGACGGAGAGGCTTCTGCATCAGTGTACCAGCATCCCGTGCTGAAGCAGGCACAGTCCTCGCTTGCTCGGAGCTGCAGCCTGATCTCTGCTGCTGCCACTCCCTGAGGTGGGAAGTGCAGGTTGCTGCCTGAGGCTTGGTGCACGTCCCTTCCTCTGCTCCTCTGTGCGCAGGCACTTTCTGGTTACTGGCAAGTGTTTGGAAAAGAGAAGCAGAGTCGATGGGTTCAGGAAGGACGGAAGGACGAGGAAGAAAGCTCTAGCAGGGATGCAGATGGAGCTCAGAAGAAAGTGAGTGATTTTTCAGCCACACTTTAATCCTTGTTATATCATAAGAAATCAGGATACACCTCTTCCCCATCCTGCCAAAGAGACCAGATGGGGGATTCCTCGGGGCAGAGAGGGACAGTGGCCAGGTGTAGGGACAAAAAGCGGGGCAGGCTGGAAGGGAGGGCCTTGCTCCTTGCATGAGCTGGGAGCAGTGCTGAGCCCTGGCGGGTAGCGCTCTCTTGATTTGGCCAAGGGAAGCTGTGCCTCTTCCCAGCAGCAGCAGAACAAATCTGCTCCATGCAAAGGGCTCTGCCTAGTGTTGCAAGGGTTGCAGTTTCAGGGTGTGCAGTTTGTCAGACTTGTTGGGGGATAGTGTGTCATGGCAAGTCATTAGGGGTAACAGATGGACCAAGAGACAATGTCTGAGGGGGCACCTGCTGATCTAGGCAGCAGTTCTCAAGTTGGCCAGGCACAGGCTGGTTAACACGTTGGAGTCCCAAGGAGTCTAGACCAGGACGGCCTTTGGGATATGAGGAGGGAGTCATCTGAGCTCCCCCCAACATCTGGAAGTGCATCTCACATCAGCACCGTTGTCCTGGCAAACTGGAAAACACATTGCATGTTGCTTTCCACCTGAAACACTGAGGTTCATGTTAATAAGGCACAAGATTTTCTTTGCAACAAATTAAACTATAAACCTCCATTGAAAGGTGGTGAGAGGCACTATCAAGACCTGGTTGAAAGTGCTGGACGTTCCTGTCAAACTTAGCTCAGTCTCCACGGAAAGAACAATTAAATTTTTCCCCAAACAGCATCAGCTGAAATAGTATGGAACAATGGTCCAGGGGGATGATCCCCAAAAGGAGGCCCACTGACAGTTAAACCATGTAAGCATGATGGATGGTGACCCGCAAGCATGCAGGATGGAGGAAGCACTGGCCACTTGCACCTCCATGCACATGTGATTTGCACATGCGTGTAAGAGATGGAGTAGGAAGAAAGCTAATGCAAAATCAAGAGTGAGCAGCCACAGGACGAGAGGAACAATAACGTGTGTGATATCAGGAGAAGAAGAGGAGGAAAAGCTTCTTCCAGATGAGGTTGTCTAGTCACACAGATTGGTTTCACGTATCCGGCAACTTCCTGCTAACATTCTTGCTTGCTGAGTGAGGGACACAGCACTACAGGTTTGTTCTTGCTACCCAAGAAGGACCGTGCCTGCATGTCACCGTGCCCTGTTGCTGCACGTGCCACATAATGACACCAGAAAACTGCTCAGCCCTGGCACAACATCCATCTGAATGAGAAGTTGATTCTGTGAAGAAAGACAAATCTTGTAACTACTGCTCAGTCGCCTGAGGTCCCCACCGTGGGAAACGTTGTATGCAAGTCCTCACAGACCTCTTCTTTTTTGCATTGTGTGAGGGAGTTCAAGCAGCAGCTGCAAAGACCTGGTTCTCAAGAAATAGGGAGCTGGTGCAAGGGCTTTCACATAAGTAGACTTTCTGACACAGCTGGGAACATTTATTTTCTGTTTTGCACCTCGCTGCAGAGATCTTGCCGCAATTGTAATTTGCACATTTTTTTCAGATAATACAGCCAGATGCTCTCCAAAGAAACCTTGAAGTCTGTTGTTGCAAGGCACCAGGTATTTTAATTTTAACTTAATACCAGTGTGACTGCTCAGAACGAGACAATGTCACCGTCCAACAAATCCCTCAGGGTTTATCTACCACAGACAGATTTGGAGTGAGTTTTGCTGAGCAGGTGACCATCCCAATAAATCTGGGTATTTCTTGTGATTTTTTTTTCTATTAACACTCACCCAGTGCTTGGCCCCCAGGCTATCATCTTGCTCCAGTCAAGTCCATGCTAAAGATGCCCATCTTCTGTCAATCTCGGGAGAAGTGAGATGACACTAATAAATATGCTTGCGATGCTGTGAGTCTCTGGTGCTCTCTGTATTCTCCCTTGCATCGCAGGCTGTTCAGAGCAAAGCTGGCTTTATTTTGCTCTCGTACATCACTGATTTGCTACACTGTCAGAGTTCAACAATAGCAGTAATAATTAACCATTTAATCTGAATCAGACACTGGGTCTTGTTTGCTCTTTCTGTGTATAAGATGGAAAATGCTTGCAAAGATCAGATTCTGATGTTCCTCAGCTTAGTGTTAAGTGTCTTGACTCTGCAAAATTGCTCGGAGTCTTTCATTTTGCTCTTTAAGCTCGTTAGTCCAAATTAAAAACAGCATTCATTCTAATTTCAGCTTCTTGAACAAGATCAGCTCTATTATTCTTTCAAAAGCCTTGGGAGCAGAGCGAACACCAAAAGACATTCACTTACATTCCTGATGTCCAAATGGTTTAATTGAAGCTAGTGACTTCAGGAATGATCCTGTCATCCACCTTGCCAAAGTGCACATTGTGCTCCTCCCGAAAGCTTCACTGCCACTTCTGTAATGTCCTTGCTGCCTGCTTGCTCACTCTTAAGAATCACGTAGATGGATGCCCCTCTAATTTTATTTATGACCTCTGAATTAACCGGGTGTGCATGTGGCTTTGTCTTTTCAATGGTTCACAATTTCTGAATTTTGTCATGTTTGGGTTTAAGTTGAGCTTGCAGGGAATGGATTTCTCTTGGTCGCTGGACTGCTTGAGTCACCTGTCCTTATGCGGATTGCACCATCAGAAGAGGACTGCAAAGGGCTTGACCAAGCTACTGCTGCACTGCATCTCCATTCAGGCAGCAAAGCAAGGTCTTTAAATCCTGTATGTGTTGGAAGTTTAGTCTGGGGTCACAAACAGAGACACTTCAGCCTCATGTCAGGTATGAATGCACTCTCTCATGCAACTTCCTCCACCACAGCAGGCAACTCTCTGTTATCTTACCAGACATTTATCTCTTTAGTCTTGAAATGGTCCATCAAGCCACACGCTCACTAGGTCATACAACCCCAGTTTACAGCAGAGGAAGTTAGCGAGTCAGGCAGAGTTTACAGTCTTTTCCTAAGGGATGTTCAGCTTCATTTCATGTACTAATAAAGTTGGGCAATGAGAGAGAAGGAGATGTAGCAGGAGAAAAGCTGCGTTCATGAGTCAGCCCTTAGCAGGCAGGCAGTTTAGGAGAGACCCCCGACAAAGGCTGAAGGGAGTGTCTGTTCACTGTCTGCTGATGCTGTTCTGCATAAAAGTCCTGGTGTGGGAAGCCAGAAGATCCACAAGGACGCTCTTCCAAGCTAAACCCTCCTTTCCTCTCTCTCTCCACAGCAACTCAGCATCCCAGCTAAGAGTCCTGATGGTGTGCAGCCCAGGGAGCACGCCCCGAGACATTGCAAGTCAGCAGTCAGTACCCCACTGGGAGATTTTGAAAGAGTTTCCTGGATGCCCACACAAACAGCCTGCAGATGCCACAGTGTGGAGCCCCTCACTGAGAGCAATCCTTTGCTCCGGGACATTTCATACCAGCTCGGCAGGCATCTGTTCTGTCTCCATCCACAAACTGATTCCTCACTCTGTCCTGCACTTATTAAAGAGGCACCCTGAAAACTCGCTAGTCGGCTTCCCACCACACTCCGCTTTATCCTGGAGGAGAGCAGTGAGGTTTGTCCTGGGGAAAGGGATAGATCTGACCAGGCTTCTGTAGCCTTGCACAAGTCTAGAGGAGCTGGAGGAGAAGGCAAGCAACAGAGAAGTTGTTGGAAGGGTATCTGCATTTGTTTCCAACTCAGTGCAGTTGCACAAGAGGATTGAGGGTGGGGGATGAATGGCAGGAAGGTCTTTTGTTCATCAAGATGCACCAGGGTAGGTAATTTAGAGAGCACTGTCTAAAGTCATGTCTACCTCCAAGTCTTGTGTAGTCTTTGGAGAGCTCACAGAAGATGGAAATTATGAGTCTGGGAAGATATAGATGCAGTTAATACCTATTTTACATGTACAGTCTATAATATGTTGCCATAGTCTTGAAAATGTTGTGACTTGAAAGCCATAAAAGCTGGAAGGAACATGCTAATTGAGAACACAGTCAGGCTATAAATCCAGAGAAGATACCAGGGCTGGCAAGAGAGAAACCCAGTCCCAGGGAAAAAGAGAGGGGGAGGACTCTCTCAGCTAGAGAGTCAGGAAGAAAATTAAAGAGAAAGGGGAAAGAGGGAGAAAACAGGACTCCTCGATTCCCCAGGGCTGGCTTACCTCAGGTAACACTCCAGGTTGATATTAGAAAATCAAAGGAATTGATTCAAATGGAAGTGCCATTAGAAGACAGAATTTAGAACAAATTGGCAGCATGAGTAAGAACTAATTGCCAGAAACAGGGAGATTCACCCAAAAAACATATGGAAAGTAAAGATGACGTTTCCCATCTACTAACTGTAATGCATAACCTATAGTTTAAAATGGTCTCTGTAGCAAATTAAGGGAAGGTATCAAATGTGACATTAGGAGTTTTGTGTGTTGGGTTTTTTTAAAAAGTATTAAATGGGATGTAGAGTCTTACAGAGCAGTAGGTCAGACTTCTGTGTCATGCAAATAGGTAGAAATTGTAACAAAGAATAGAGCTATTGGGTAAATTAATGAATAGGATATAATAGGAGAAAGTTGCTTCAGTTTCTGTGGAATGAAATCACACATTAGAAATTCATTAATGTTCACTGAAGGGATCAATATGTGCACAGGGGTGGTCTGGTCAACATAAACTGTTAGGATTTTCAAAATGCTTTTGGGCAATGTCCCTTATCAGAGACTCATCGAAAAATGAACTTGCTATGGGTCAAAAAGGAAATTCCTTTCATGAGTAATTCTCCTAGTAGAGAAAATAGGAAGAAAGGGTACAAAAAATTAGTGATTTTCACACATGGGAAGGAGTTGACCCATGAAGTCAAATGAGGAGCTGGGCTGTGGTGCTCAGTACAGGCATAAATGGTCTGGGAAGGCAGGGAGCAGTGAGGTTGCAGAACTGACTGATGGCATTAAATTAACTTGGTCAGGCTAACAAAATCTGACTGTGAAGAGCTACCAAATATTGTTGTGGGACTGAGTGCCTGAGCCAGAAAATGACCCAGTGACATTCAACTTCAGTGGAAAGTAATGTGCATGGGAGACAAAACTACATCCAGAGCACAGGGAAGGGACCTCGGAGTTACACCACCTGCTTCCAGCAAAAAGATCACCTTGATCCATGGTGGTGGCAGGAAGAGAAAGGCGGTGATGAGAGCTGTCATGAAAGAAATGCAAAGCAAAATGCACAAGTTTTGTTTGCCTCTTTATAAATTAAAAGTGGAGCCAGCTTTGAAGGGTTGAACGGGGTGGAGAACTCACATGTGGCATGGGACATTTAACATATATAACATGTAGCAGTTATTACCCAGAAGTCAGAGTTTTAGAGCAGAGATTTAAAATGGTGTGTAGCATAAGCAGAACTTGCCCAGGACCTGGCACATCAGCAAGAGACAGTGTGTTGGGTTTGTGTGTGTGGTGGGGTTTTGGTAGCGGGGGAGGGGGCTACAGCCATGGCCCTTGTGAGAAGCTTCTCAAAGCTCCCCTGGCTCCAAGTTGGACCCACCTTTGCACCAAGGCTGGATCAATTAGCAATGGTGGCTCTGACTCTGTGATAACATATTTAAGAAGGGGAACCTGGGAGGAGGAAGGGTTGTGAGGGAAATACCTCTGCAGACACTCAGGTCAATGAAGAAGGAGTGGGTGAGTTGCACCGGAGCAGAGACTCCCCTGCAGCCATGGTGAGAGGGCAGGCTGTCCCCTGCACCCATGGAGGTCACTGGTGGAGCAGGTGCCCTCCTGCAGCTCATCGATGACACCATGCCGGAGCAGGGGGCTGTGCCCGAAGGATGCCGGGACTCTGAGGGCAGTCCGCGCTAGGGCAGTCTGCTCCTGAGGGACTGCACACCGTGGGAGAGACCCACACTGGAGCAGCTCGTGAAGAGCTGCAGCCCTCTGGGAAGGGCCCATGTCGGAGAAGATCGTGGAGGACTGTCTCCTATGGGAGGGACCCCACACTGAAGCAGGGGAAGAGTGTGAGGAGTCCTACCCTGAGGAGGAAGTAGCATCAGAAACAACGGGTGACAAACTGACCACAACCCCCATTCCCATCCCCCTGTGCCCCTGGGTGGGAGGAGGGAGAGAAATGGGGAGCAAAGCTGAGCCCAGGAAGAAGGAAGGGATGGAGTGAAGGTGTTTGTAAGATGTGGTTGTATTTCTCACTGTCCTACTCTGACTGGTAAATTAGTGGTGGTGGTGTCCAAATTAAATTGATGTTATTTTTTCTTCTCCAGTCGAGTCTTTCATTTGCCGGTGACCAAAACTGGTGAGTCATCCCTCCCTGTCCTTGTCTCAATCCCCGAGACTTTTATTTTATTTTCTCTTCCCCATTCCTGAGAGGGAAGGAGTGAGCAAGCAGCTGCATGACAGGCAGCATCCACACGCTCAGCTTGGACCTGCCTTTTGCTTCAGGAGGATGCCATGAAGCAGTTGACTACCTCCAAGAGGGACACCATGTCCCAGCTTTCAGGGAGTTTAACCTCTAATTTGTGTTTGAAAAATGCAATCTCATGCATGTCTTGCAAAACCTAATCTATTTTCATCGCTTTGGAAAGGTTGCCAGCTCCTGGATGGTATCTATCTGGGACTTAAGAAGCTTGCAGATATCTCCTCTGCAGGTTGAACCCCAAAATTACACCTGGGAGACTGAGAAGGGTGTAACTCTACTCACAGAAAACAGCCCTCTCCTCTCCTATGGGCTAGTCTGTCAAACCCCAGCACTTTGCAACGCTTCCAACATTTTTAGCTGCATTTAAATTCTTTTTTTTAACAAGAGAGATGACAACTTCATGGCTGTAGCTTTTTGTGTGAGCAAACAGAATGTCTAGGAGAAATCTGGCCTCCTGCACAGTGCCGTTGCTGGTAGCACTGCCCTTGCTGCGGCAGTGATGCTTAGCACAACGCTTGTCATGCTGGGACTGATGCAATCCCCGCTCCGAGCCCCCAGCGCTGAGTGCATTGAGCAGGCAGTGCGTGCTGGCAGGCTGAAGGGGAAAGCTCCCATGAGAGATCTGCTCTCGCATAGAGCAGGCGTGAGAACAGAGAAGTGCATAAAGATCACAAGAGCATAACGTGGCCATGTTGGCTCAGGCCAAAGGTTCATGTAGCCTGGCGGTCAGCCTCTAGACGGATGTTGGAGGATAAAGAAAGGAAGGGTGTAAGAAACAACGGAGGTTTATGGAGGTTCTTCTCCTCTCAGCCCTCCCCCAGCACCGCACAAACAATGTTTCAGGAGCTTTCAAAGATGGAAGTTGCACCTGGATTATCATGTTCAGTGCTGCGGCTTTGTCTAATCTCTTTTCAGATCTGTTTATGTTTTTGGTCCCCGCCACCTCCCAGGGCAATGAGTTCCAGGTTTTAATTATGCACTGGATAAATTGGTATGCTCAGGCTGCTGCCTGGTCAGAGCGCTGGGCCTGGCACTCTCAATAGCTGTTCCCAGTCCCTTTCTCACGCTCGTCCCCTCTGGTGTCCTCTCTCCCCATGCTCAGTTTAGGCTTCTTCAGTGCCTTTTCTGGGATGAACCCTTTGCAGGTCCCACCTCTGTGGGATAGAGGAGGAGAGTGGGAAAGCATCTATGGCTCCTGGTCTGCTGAAGGAGCAGTGATGTTCTTGACTCCTTTCCTAACAATCTCTTGCTTCCAAGGGGCTGTTTTGACCCCTCCTAGGGTAATATTTTGAGTGCACCCTCCACGTTGATCCCTGGGTCTCATTCCTGACAGTCATATGCTGGCTGTGCACTGGAGAATTGGGCTTCCTCATCTGCCTGGGCCTTCAGTGAATATTTATAGCTGCTTATGTTTTACCTATCCTCAGTTAACTCATCTCAGCAAACTGTAGTTCAGCACACTGAGACAGCCCCATTTCCAGACCGTGAGGATACTGGTTGTCTCAGCCCCGGTGTGAGCCCACTTGAACACCACTTCTGAAGCCCTGTGCGGTTGTTTTGCAGAGCTATTTACTTGTCTGTCATATCCTTTTCTTGCACCGTGTACAATGTCTGCGTTGCACTGTTTTGTGAGTTGACTATTTTATAGAAGTGAGTGAATATTACATGCAGCTGTACAACCACCCAGAATCAATCCAGAGCTGGAGTATGCCCAGTGGCAGGGGGAAACTGTGGCATGTACCCTGGGGCAGACCCTGCACCCTTCTCCTTCTGTTTGCTCAGACTGGATCATGCCAGATCAGCTGGGGATTGCATTCCCCTCCACCCTGTGTTAGCACTGCAAGATGCAGTAATAGCTATTGGCAACATCACTTGCCTGCCTGCCTCTCATTTCCGTGTGCTGCTCTCACCAGGGACTGCCTGCAGACCCTCTCCCAGGCTCTCTGAGTGACCCTCTGCTGCTTTCTGCCTCCCTCATCCCCCCGCGCTGCCCAAGCAGTCCCAGCTCTCCTGCTGACCTGTGTGTCCCTTGGCACAGTGGCACTCCCGAGCCGATGGCAGCTCTGCTTTGACTAACATTCTTGCTGGCAAAAAACCCAAACAAACGAGGAGTTTGAGAAATGCCTGGTCCCTATAGCTGCAGGGCATTTGTGTTGCAATAGCATTTCATTCATGCTAAATTAATCTGCCCGTAAATTCAGTGCTGCTGGTTTGGGAAAAGCAATGCTCTTGGTCTTCACCCTGCTTCCCCTCCCAAACCCTGAGCACTGTGGGACTGTGGGGTGACAGGATGCCAGGAGCAGGGTGGCTGCAGCTGGAGGGGACCTGCTCTGCAGCAGTGCTGCCCAGGCAGAGCCCGGGCTCACTAATAGGAAATGCCATCAGGGCAGGGAATGGGGACTATGCATCAGGCATTAACTCTTGTAAGGCAGAGATGCTTCAAGGGACTGCTCTCTCGCTCACAGCCGAGGTCCCTGGAGCACCCGGGAAGGGGCTGAATGCTTGCCAGAGGTCCGCAGGGAGGCTGCTGCTCACATGGTTTCCTCCCCATTTCCAGCCACCAAATTGCATTTACAAGAAGCAAAACATACATTAAATAACTCTCGGATGTCAGAGCAAGAAACTGCTGTGGGGGATGTTCCCGGAGAGAGAAGGAGAAACAGTTGGTCTGTCCAGGAGCAAAGAAAGGGGAGGCGATGGCAGGGATAGAGTGATGGGTTGGGAAGGGGCTGGGGGAGGTTGAGAGTAGGGGCAGATGTCCTGGAGTGAACATGTCCTCTGCTGTGGCTGTGGTGAATAGCCTGTAGCATAGGATGCCTCATTGCAAGAGTCCATCCCGCAGGCTCCCGTTTAGGGTGCTTTTGTACTTGTGTTGCAAGAAGAAATGGATGTAAATATTCAGTATCTCAGATTATAAATCCCAGCAAGGCGTGATGGGTCTGGAAGGTCGGCTGGCACCGCTGCCATCCCCCAGCAAAGGCTCCGGGGCAGAGGCAGGGGTGAGTGGCTGGGATGCTCCTCACATGCCCCCTGCCCCTCTTCTGCTCCAGCTCTGAACAGGAAACAACAGTCATGCCAGAACTGTCCCAGGGGAAAGTGAATCTGACGGGCTGAATGTATGGACAAATCCCAGCAAATATCTGCTAGTTTTCTATAGTGGATAATGACATGTCCTCTGAGTCCTCGAGCGATGATCCCAGGAAAGCCAAGCCTTTGAGAGCCGGGCTGAGCTTGTCCTCGTGTTCCTGCTGTAAATTCCCACAGTGCCATTTATCTGAGCATGCTTCAGGAAGCAATTGGAGATTCCCACAGGCAGCAGCACTGCTCCACCACAGCCTGCATTTGTGTCTCAAGGCAGGGGCAGGCCAGGGCAGGGGCCTGCTCACACGGATGTGCAGGAGAGCACCTCCTGATTCATTGCTTCCCGCTACACACTTGTGCAGACACGGAGCAGGTGGATCCTCCTGCTTCCCTGTTCCTTCCTTGTCACGTTCAGACCGGCAGCATTCCCATCTCAGCCCTCCTAGCAATACGTTGGGAGATTTTATTTTTCCCCAGGTGGCTTTTGTGTTTCATTCCTGTTTGATACTCTTTATTGGGAGCTATACAGGCAAGCGCAGCATCTGAATTTCCACCTCTGCAGCACCTAGGGGGTTGAGGGGAAGGCAGGCTAGAGCCTGCATGAGGAAACCTGTGTGGAGGTGAATGGGATCCCTACCTGGAGTACTGTGTTTTCTCGGGAGGGTTTACCATTGTTTAAGAGAAAATTTGAAAAGTAATAATCTCAGCAAAGCAGACGGAGAGGCCCCTGGAGGCAATTCAGCAGCAGAGAGGGAGCCTTGCAGATCTGCATGAATGAGAGCATGAGAGGGAGGAGCGGGAGAAACAAAGAGGGAGGATGAGATGGAGCAGAGCATGTGAAAGAGACAGCTAGGAACGGGACCACAACAGCAGCTGGGGTCTGCAGTGCCATCCATGGCTTTGGCCTGGGGGCAGTTTGCCAGGCTGCAGGCAGAGTCTCTGGGGGAGATCAGCAGCCTGACTGCAGGAGGGGGACATGTCCCACAGTGCTGGAGCACCTTATGGTGCCTTGTGCTTCCTCCTTGGTCACTCCTTGGTCCTCCTTCATGGGACAGCTGGGGTGGCTGTTGTAGTCTTCTTGGCACTCCCTGACACTGCATACAGCCCTGTCCAGGACACCAGCAGTGCTTGCTGCCTGCTCCTGCCCCTGACCCCTTGCAAAGGTCCTTCCTGTACCATCTGTTCCCTATCCTTTGACTGCTTGTGGAATGGCATCTGCTTGGGGTGCCTCAAGGGTGAGTTGCTCACCTGTGCTTTGAAGGTTCCATTCCTGCAGATATTTAGAGCACAGGGAAATGAGCAACAATGCGGTTCACAGCTCCACACATCCCCCTCCTCCAGCACGGCCAGCATCCAAAAGAAGGGGCTGCTCAGAGGGCGTCCCAAGACGCAAGGCAAGGGATAGGAAGGAGGGAGGGGTGTCTTCCTGCGCAGACCCAGCTATTGTGCTGCTTCCTTCCTCCTCCCCGAGGGCTACAAAGGAGCTGGGCTTTATCGGGGCACTGAATTGCACCAGGTAATCCAGGCCACAGCTGCTTCCTGCTTCGCCTGGGACATCGCTCTGTGAGCAGGAGGGAAGGAGATGAATAAGACGCTCTGCCGCTGAGAAACCCCAGCGAGAAACAGCGTGTGATTTCACTCCCCCACACCAGCCAGAGCACAAATCCTCCTTTCTGGGGCTTCCTGCTGCCTCTCTCCCACCCTGCTCACATCAGTTATCCCAAACAGGGAGCAGTCGGCTAAAACTCTACTAATAGACTTCAGCAGGAGCGCAGTGCTCAGTCTAATTAACCGCCTGATGGCTCCTCTGTATTGGACACGCACGAGCGTCTCGTGCACAAGGTGTGTGATGCGCTCTCCCCGCCTGCCTGGGGCTGCCTCCACCGAGGGCTGCCTGCACTGATGTGGTTCACGGCACTGGAGAGAGGGTGGGTGGGTGGGATGGAGACTCCATGGCTGGCAGGGACTGACAGATTTGGGAGCAAGGAGAAGCTGTACCGAGACTCAGGAGAGGGTGGGTGCCTGTGGCTGGTGGCTGTCTGGAGGTGGGAGTTTAGGTCTGGTCTCCTGCTATGGGAGGTGGTCCCAGCCAGAGAGTCTGGAACTGGGGACATGACCCAAAAATGAGATATCTGGGGCTTGGTAGTCCCATGCACCATGCCAGGATCGTCAAGAGGAAAGGGGAGCCAAGAGCCAGAGTGGTCTGCAACATTGACACTGTTTGAATAGGGATCCCAGATGGTCAAAGCAGCTGGAGGCTTAGGGCAGGCTGCAGGAGAGGCTTAGAGCTGGCTGCAGCATCCCTCCTGTGTACCTTCTCATCCAGGCTCCGCATGCAGAGCTATGCAAGGGAAAAGGGAAGATCCCCAGTACAAGGAAAAGCAGAACACAACATGTTAGCTTGACTAAAAATAATCTCTGGGTATAGCATGGGTTTGGCTTCATCCAAACAACCACACTGCCAGAAGAACGGGGGTACAGACATCCCAGTACACACACCCAGGCAGGGGAAAGACAGGGGAGCAGGAAGAAAATTCTCCAGCTGCAGGGGCACCTCCAGGCTCTCAGCAGTGATGATGGGCCATGCCTGTGGGCTGACAGGTTTTCATCCCCACCAGACCTGTCCACAATCAGTCTCTGTGGGAAGCTAAAAGAAAGCTGTTGCTTTCTAGTGGGCTCGTGGAAGAGCCAGGTCGTCTCTAGGGTTATGAAGGTTAGCTGGGAATAGATATTTCGTTGCACAAAAAGACATTCACCTTCCAAAAAATCAATCTCTAGACTGCATCAGAATGAAAACAGAGTCTTTCAAGATGGTTTCAAAAGAGGTGAGACACCACAAGTAGTTCAGGAGTCAGGTCATTCCTCCACGCCATGGGAGAGTTAAATTTGTGGCCCATCTGACCCAGTGTTGCAGTCCCTGGCCAGTGAAGTTCCTGTTGGAGACCCTCCCACTGCTGTGCTTCTGCTTTGTAAAGATAAATAAGCCCTTGCTGGGTTAGAAAGGGACAGATGACTCCCAACAGGGGCTGAACTGCCATCTCCACATTTCAGCTGACAGCCTGGGCCACCAACATGGTGTTTTTTCAGGATTCTCCTTTCCCAACCACAGAATCCACCCTCAATCTGAAAAATGCATGTCAGAGCTAAAAGCCTTTGCAGAAATTCTTGGGTGAAAAATTTGCCAAGTCAGATTGAGCACAAAATACCATGACCATCTTGGGAATGGTCTGTACACCACATGGCAGGGGCCAGAAGGATCAGTTGGAAATTGTGTTAATCTTGGTTTGCACCCTTCATGAAGCCCTAGGGCTGGGTAGGCCTTTGGTCTGAGCTGTTTTAACCATTCTTGCATCCCTGTGAAACTTTCCTGAGCAGCATCAGGAGAAATCCTGTGTATATCCACCTATGGGGTGAGTTTTGGTGAACTGTTTTTTCCCAGTGTGAAATGGTTGCACTGAAAGTTCCCTGTGGATGTTTGCAGATGCGTTTCCAGCTTCACACAGCTCTCCCTCTCCCATGCGGGTTCTTGCTTTGGTGCCTGCATGCCATGCAGTGATTCTTGTACAAAGCAGGAGTACACTGCATGGGTGGTTTTCTGCCCATATTAATACATTGCTGACCACATTTCTCTGCCCATACAGTACAGGACATCAAATTGCACTGATGAACACTTTCTGCAGCAGGCTTCTTTGGGATGATTACACTGAACCTCTGCCTTCTTTCTGACCTAGCCCCTCCATCAGCCCTGGTTGTGTTGCCAGCCAGAAGCACCTTGAGTAGCAGGTTATGTGATACAGGCTGAGATCTCACTCTGTCATAAATCTTGGAAACTTTCCAAGAGCCACACTAAATGTCTGTTTTCTCCAACAACCCCTGTAAGATGCACTGCTCCAGGTGTCTGGTCGGTGCCCATCCTCGCAGCGATCACATCACCTTGCTGACACGCAGCAGCCCTTCGTATTGGGGGTTCGTGATGTTTCTGCAGGGCAGGTGGCCACCAGTGTTGGTGCACTGTGCCAGGCTGGGGTCTTGTTTCTCCCGCCAGCCCCAGGGTCTGGTTGCATGCTGTTTATGTTTATTCTATGCCTGATGGATTGGTGCACAGGTTCAGTGTTGTCAGATGATTTTCTACCAGTTCCTTCATATAGCAATTTTTTTTTTTTTTTTTTTTTTGTAATCTCTGAAGCAGGCGAACACCTCCCTCTGTTTGTAATTGAACATCTGTAGGCTGTAGATGTGGTTGCTGGTTCTTGGGGAGGGATCCAATTGGACTTTAATGGATTATGTTGTCTGCTGCAGAACTGTTCCCCAGTGCTGTCACTCACATGGGGGCTCCTCCAGCTGCCCGCGCCCCGGGACCTTGCTGCTGCTCTTGGTGTTGTGTCCAGCTAGACAGGTCAGGATGATATCACTGTCAGGGCTGCATGTCAGCATCTCCGCTATGTCTGAGCTAGGGTACACGGTTTCCTGTGTTGGACTATGCTAAGGCTTCCCTTTCACTCCCGCATTGTGTCAGGGGTCCCAGGAGCGATCAGCCGTGTATTTAAGTGTCATTGTTTTTCCAAGGATGCTGTTTTGCTCAGGGGTCAGGTTTCCGGGTCAGTTTCCTTTCAGGAAGGTTGGGCTTTGCATCCCTTTGTCTGGTTACGTTCTTCCTAGAAGGACTTAGAGAGCTGGTGCAATGTATTAATTTTTTCTTTTCCATTCCTTGTTCTCTGACTCTGTTTTTCTACAGGGCTATTGATCTGCAGCCCTGCAGGGTGTTGGGGTAGCATATGGGAGTCCCCGTGCTGTTTGTTGGAAAGAGCGCTTGCTTTTCCCCAGCTGTGGCTGTATCATAGCAATTGTTTTCCATTCTCACTCTTGTTTTGGGTTCCTTCCCACCCTATTGCCATGGGCTAAAGAATTGCTTTGCTGCCCTTGTGAAACTTCTGTGGCCATGTTAATATTGTTTGAAGTATTGCCATAATGTTTGTTTAAAAACATATTAATTAGGTTTTCAGTAATTGGGGTTTTCAGGGCTCTCTCATATTGTTCTCCTGGTATAATTTGTTCTATTGATCTTCCTTGAGATATAACTCAGAGCCAATCTGCAGCAAGGCTGCGGCGTGCAGCTCGCTGTTGCTATTCGGTGTGATTTGTTTACGCACCAGGATGGTGGCCTGTGGTCTGATGAGCGTGGCCATGTTCTGACTCTCAGCCTGTTCCCATCATCACAAACCAAATCCATCCTGGCAGCTGATCACTTTTTCCACCTCCCCAGCCCTGGTGAGATGCATGGTTGCCTTCACGTAGGGTGGGGGGATGCGGCCGGCACTGTCCGCAGACACCCGGGGTGTCTCTGAGGCACACTGCCATCGGCTCACACTCACATCAGCTTCACTACTGCAGACCCAGAGACACTGTGGCTGTGTCTCCTGCTGCGGCACGGCTCAACGATGGGTTTCCATGGTAACCCCAAGGCTCGTTCACCGACTCCAGGTTTTTCAAAAGCGAAAATCTTCATTTCCATCAAAAGAGTCTTTCTGCTGGGAGACCCAGCGCCACATCCCCCAGCCAGTGCCGAGGCTGCCAGCTAATGAGCCCAGCCTGGGGAGCTGGGTGCCCACAGCCTGTCCTCCAGGAAGCTGTTTCCGATGGCAATCTGCCCTCATCCTGCAGTGGATGTCCTCACCCATCACCCACCCTGAGTGGGTGCTGTGCTGCAGAATTGAGCTCATATAGTGCAGGGCTTGGCTCGTCACGAGCCCCTCACTCCCTCCAAAGAGCTACTTTGCCCAGCATCCTTCCTTGCTTGGTCTATCTAGCTGGGTACCCCTCCTTGCTCATGTGTCCTTCTTCAGAAGGACCAGGGTGGGATGATGGAGCAGCCCCCTGCTACCTCACCACTGCTCCTGGCAGCAACATCGGGCTCCTTGCATCCCTCCTGTGCATCTTCGCCGCTGTCCCAGCACACCTGGCAGTCGCCTGAGATCGGGTAGAGATGTGACTATTTTTCTGCCAACAAACACAATACATTCCCAAACAATAGTCATTGCACAACTCATTCCTGCATTTAACAGAATTTTACAGGCAGAATAAATCTCAGGGTCTCTATAAATCTTCTTGCTGAGATAAGGAACAGGCATCCAGAGCCTCATGTTGAGTAAATCCTGCCCCACTCCAGCACACATGAGGAGCATCCTGTATTTCACACCTGCTTTGGAGCCCAACAGATTTATGAGATTCAGAAATGAAACCACTGCACTTTGCAAAGGCTCCACATTCCCCGCCCTGCATTGAGGCACTCCCAGTTGTCAGGCGAATGGAAAATGAGATTTCCCAGACCAACTGGCAAGGTCCACTGGGCTTTGCAGGGTTGAGATGAGGGAAAACTCCCTGTCTTTCTCAACTTCTGGGCCAGTGCTGCCACGTTTGCATTCTGCAGCAAGAGTTCAAGCAGAATCTGTGTGGTTGGTTTTGCTTCATATGGTCCCACATCTCCACGTATCCTTAGGGGTTCTCTTCATGGTGTCCAATCTCACCATGGCAATTTCCCTGAATCCAGGGATTTCTGGTGGATGATGGGGACCACCAGGACTTTCAGCATGTGAGCTGCTGTGTGAAGCCATTAGCTCATCTTTCTGACTTGTCTCTAGTGAGACATCTAGGAGCGTCCTCTCCTAAATGGGCACCAATACATCCCTGAGTCAGTTGCCCAGAGTGGGAGATCTCTGGAAAAGAAAACACTCCTTTCTACAGATTAACAATAGTACTAACCAGAAAAAAAAAAAAAAAAAAAAAAAAAAAAAAAAAAAAAGAGCAAGGGAGCTGCAGCCTGTAGAAAGAAGCATGGAACTGTTTTGAGCTCGTCTCCTCTGCCATGGCATCCCTGAAGCTGTGGGTCTCAGCCTGCAGTCCCAAGTGAGCAGCAATACGGGCAGCCCAGGAAAGGTTTGGTGGGACAATCCTGGGAGCTGCTACCCCCTGCCTAAGAAAATGCATTGCAGACGTGACCCATCTAATGGTTTGCAATTCCAACAATGTTGTGGTTTGTTCTGCAGCTGAGAAGACATTCTAATTTCCTAATGTTTTTAGCCCAATATCTCCCCTCTGGATAGAGCAAATGACTGGAAATTTGAACCCTTCCACAAACCATCGTACTGGTGAAGACCTGAGCTGACCCATATGCTGGGTGTACTTGTAGGTAAACTTGGGACATATGCTTGGAGAATGGTGGTGGTGGATGGAGAGGGATGGAGAAGGAGAGGAGAGATGTTCAGGGGGTGGGGATGGTCCTCTGCTGTTCCAGCTTCACTCCTCTGATGTTTCAGCTGCTGCAAAGGAAAGGATGTAGGACAAAAGACTGAGTTGCTGGCAAGGAAGACAAAAAAGAGAAAGTGACTGAATTCAGGAGGTTTTGGGAAGGTGAAGAGAGGGTGGAAGACACCTCACTGATCCCAGAGACATGACCAGCATTTCTTATTCAGATTGGACATGGGTAAGAATCAGATGCCTGTACAGAGCCTGAAATATCAGTCCAACCAGCACTGGAGCTGATCCCCGATGCAGGAAGGCTTCTCCCCGTGCAGGCCCTGGGGGAAGGGAGGGTGTTATCATGCATGTACGCACACTATCACATACGTGTACCTGTGGGTGCAAAAAGCCACAGGAAGGGTAGAGGTCCCTGGCATATCAGCTGAGAAAGAAGCTTGAGGCAGGTCCTCTCTGCTTAGGGACACGGGATTCACAGCTTTTTTTGAAATAGGATTACAACCAAGAAATATGACTCTCTAATCCATTCTTTCCCTAACAAAAATAAGACTTGGTGAGCTGCCCAGGTCAGGAGAAAGCACTAATCTCTACAACATCCCTGTGCTGACGTCTGGCAGACCTGGACTGCCTGGTAGTGGCTGGAAGTGCCCTGGTTGTCTGCAGCAGTGGGAAGGCAAAACCCCCATGAATTGCACAAAGTTGCAGCAGTGAAAGAAGACCCTGTGGGGTCCTGATCCTCTCACGCAGCCACTTGGAAGCTGGGTGGTGGGCATGGACATGGGCTGAGTTTCCCCTCCCACTTTGGAGCAAACTAGGTACTGATGTGGGTTTACCCAGAGTATGCACTGCTCCTGGGGAGCCTGTTCTTCCCACGGCATGGGATGGGGTGATGCCCTGCAGCAACTTATGCTGATGGCGTGCTTGGGGTTGCTGGGAACACCCAAAAGCCAACCACAGGAGGAGCATTGCTGTGTTGAGCTGTGTCAGGGGTGTGGGCAATACGGCTTGGAGAACCCTTCTGCCTGGGCTGTGGCTGGAGAGCAGTGGCTGAGCTGGGGATGGGTCAGAGTGGTGCTTCTCCTCCCCCCACTGGAGCTTCAGTTCCTTCTGAGCTTGTCCTGAAGGGCCAGTGATAATTTTCTCTGCTTTTTACTGCAGAAACCTGACCCTGACAGACACTGAATCCAGGAGAGAGTCTCCAGGGTGTTATTTCAACCCTCTTTCTCCACCCTCCGCCGCCTCCATTATCTGATGCCATGCAAATGTTCCCAGGCTCCATGAATCCTTTGCCTTTCTCAGTCCCATCTCTGATTCCATGGTGCATCAGAAAAGAAGAGGCTGGCTTTGCTGACTTCCCTGCTGTGTGTTCATTTCAACCTGTGAAGGGGAAGTGCAAAGTGTGTAGAGAACACAGGTAGATTAAAAATCCCCACAGATTCAAGGGCAGATGGGATGGAAGAGAAGTCCACAGAGGGTTACTAACAACACAGTAATTATGTCTGGCCCAGGAAGTCCCTGAACTGCAGACTGTGGGAGAATGGGGGGTGGTGAAAGGGGAACATACTGTGTGCTTGACTGGTCATCTTTCCTCTTCCCTGGCATCTGCTCTGGGATCTGTTGGAGAGAGGTACTGTGCCACCCAGCCTGGTCTGTGTCTTACTCAGCAGCACCACAGAAGGGAGATCCCAAAAATGTCCTGTGCTGGGAGGAGGAAGCAGGTGAACTGTGAGGAAATGCATGATCCCCAAACCATGTCTGATGAGAAACTACTGTTGCCCACTACTGCTGTGGTGGCAGAACTCAGCACCTACCACCAGGAGCTGCTCAAACAGTCACCTGCCTCCTGTCCCTTTCCCTCCATTGCCTCAGCTACCGGGTAGTAGTGCAAGTACAGTTGTGGGGGACAGTCACTGAAATGACTGGCTTTTTGAATGATTTTTTTTAACCCCAGATCAGTGCAGAGAGATGATCAGTCCCTCTAGAAATGGCCCAAGGGCACATACTGCTGCCCGTGCTGACATCATGCACTCAGAACATTGAAGGCCTGACAAGACATCCTGGTGTTTCCACTTCCCTCAACCAAATTTGTTTGAACTAAATAGCATTTTTTTCTGGGGAAAAAAAAATTAAGATGCCAGGAAATGGAAATTGCCATAGCCCTGGGGCATGGTGGTTAATTGTCCTCTAGACCTCTACATCTATTCTGAATTTGACGATGTACTACTTCTGGCTCTGGATCTCTTTCTGCTTTGGTTCCTAGACCAATAATCAGAGTTTTATTCCCCAGCAAGCTCTTACGGACTGAAAAAGGTACACTTTCACCTCCGTTTTTTTTCAAGCTGATCATCCAAATTCAGCATTTACCTGCATGCACTTCAGGTATGCTCACTTTGTCGGGTGAAGCCATGCTGAGCATCAAAGGATTGGTTGGGGGAGCTTGGCTGTGCTGCTGCTGTGATGGGAGAGGGGCTGTTAGTATCTCAGCAGTGGTGCATGGACTGGGTGCAGGTAGCACACCCGGCCGAGCTGCCCAGGACACCTGCAGAGTGGGCAGAGGCAATTCCTCTGCAGGCACCCTGGCAGCAAGGCTGGCTGAACAAGTTTGGTGGTCCACACCAAAGGTGATGGTCTTGCAGTGATGCAGTTTGACCCAGACCTGCGTTTTGCCTTTACAAAAATGCAGGATTTGGCAGTGGTGTGCATGGGCTCCGTTCCCAGAGCATTTTGTAAGGGCAGATGGCTTGGAGGCAGGAGGCACAAGTGTCAGCACACGCTCGATGGAGGGATGGTTGGGGGGGAGGCAGAGCTGGAGGAGCTTTTAGGGCAGAGATGAACTCCCATTGCATCTGCCACTGGAATCCCCTCCAGCCCTCCTACACACCCTGCAGTGCTGACCTTTTCTTGCTCTTAGACTTGTCAACATGACCCGTTAACTGAACTAGGAATGATTTCCCGCTGATATATGAAAGGTTCTTGGGAATGTCAATTTTTTCCTCTTGTTTATTTTTTATTTTTTGCTCAGCAATTAACTGAATTTCAGTGAGTCCTTCCATTTAGCGGGAGATGTGTGCTGCTGCTTCGCCTGCCAGTGCCAATTTGACCTGGATTATGTTTGAATACATGATCATATTTCTGTCAAATTTGCAACAGCAAACAACATGCTATTTATTCCAACTTCACCTTGCTACACACTGGCTGTAAAAGGGCAGGCAAGACAGGATATGGCAGGAAGTTTGCTGGGGAAAAGCAAATTCCACCGAATGCTTTGAACAGCTGAACCATCAGAGCAAGTTTGTACTGGATCAGGGCTCTGCAAGCAGCAGTGCTCTTGGCCCACGGTCGGGTGCTGACATCAGATGTGCCATCTTACAAAGCCATCTTACGTCAACAGCAAAATCTGAACTGTGGAACTTCCTAAATGCTGTTATACTGCAACATATATACCACCAAAAGGTCTGCATGCACCAGGTGCAATAAAATTACAGTTTGTTGGCTTTATTTTAGAGCCTAGGCAAGAACAAAACTATCAAACAGATGTCAGAATTGGGAAAAGGCCCTTAGACTAAAAGCATCCAAACCTCCTTTCCCTCCGAGCGGTCTCCAAACTCTGAGCCTCAAGGAGGATGTCCACCTTCCCAATAGCTCTGCTTTGGCAGAGCTCCAGGACAGCAAACATTTCTTGGAGATTCATCCTTCGTTACCTGAGAGATCCTAAATGACTTTCTGAAAGCTCTCTCTGGCTTTCTGCAGACATCCCAGGCAGTGCATAAAGCTTTTGAAATTCCCCGTGTGATCTCACCTCCCCACACACCTTCACACATTGCACGACTCTGCTTGGTCTGACTCCCCCGAGAACAGGTGCCGGGCGATCCCTGGAGGGATAAGAAGGGCCAAGTCCTCCATCTTCACCCTGCCAACAGCTGCACACTTTGTGCTGCTCCAGCCCCCACTATCCTCCCTTTCTTATAGACTCCCCAGTGTGTGTCTCTCACCTTCCCCCGCTTTGGGGAACAGGCAGCCAGCTCTGATGGAGGGTGGTTGGAACTGGATGGAGATGCTCCAGAGAAAGGAAGAACCCTATCATTTCACAGGCAATTCCTGAGAGGGGCTAATTTAGAAGAGGGAGCTGTTACTGCCCAGTGGTACTTTGTAAAATCTGACAGCCTGGGCAGTGTTGGGGCTGGGAGCCTGGTTAAGCACTTTTAGCAAACACCCAACCAGAGAAGCTAATCCCCTCTGGCAAAGAAGGACCAAGCCCACCCTCCGGCTGCAGGGATGGCAGAAGGACCATCAGGGTTTCCAGGGTTTTCCAAAGGGCAGTGCCTGGCCAAGAAGGGCAGCAAGCCAGCAGGTGAGGGACCCGATGCACAGCCTGGCTGCTGAGAAAAGCAGGGAGCAGAGGCCTAGCTGGGCTGGAGACAGGGACAAGAGACCCAGGGGACACTGTGGAGGGTTGTTGGAAGCACTGAAATCTGCTAGACTGAGAACAAGCCTAGAAGAAAACATGAAACCCCCTGGACAGTGTGCAGGGCAAGGCTACTTTACGATCTCTTTTATTTTTATTCTCACTCCAGCAAAACAGAATTCTCACCATTTTTTATAGTTCTCTTGTGTTCTGCTAAAAGCTGTCTTTTAAATGCTTCAGGCACTTCCTCCTCAAAGCTCTGGCCAGCTTGGGGCCCTGCCTGCTCTACCCAGTGTGTGCAAACACAGGGTGTCAGGACAGACACCCCAGCCTGTGGCATAGGTCAGGCCCCAGGGATTTTCTTTCCAGACAGGTCTGTCAGCTGGCAATGATACATCATTCCTCCTTACTTTCTAATTCCTCCTCTGATGGATGCAGCCAGCCCTTCTCCAAACCTGACATTTATAGCATCAGTTTTCTCTGGGTATAAATATAACCTGAATGCGTTGGAGTAGCAGGAAAATCGTTTAAATGTTCCCTTTGACAGCAAGTTTGAAGATTGCTGACACTAAAACCACTTACTTATATTGTTCTGTATCATCCTGCACTCAGTCTTCAATCATCCTCATTACAGTTGTGTCAGGCACTTTGCACGGGGATGCATGCATGAGCTCACCCTCTCCCGCCTGCTGCCCAGCCCATGACACCTCCTACAAGCCCAGAGACCCTCATATTCCCACTTAAATAAAGAACAGATGTAACAGCCAAACAAATGGATGAGCATGCATGCTTATGCTTAAGCCATTGCATATGCCTAAGTCACAGGGTGAGCAGGCACACATATGCGTAAGCCTAAGGTGAGCGTGAGATGTATGGATGAGAGGTGCACACAGACACACCTTCCAGTGTGCATGCTTAGACACCTTTACCCTCTCTTAGTGCAAACTGGGGAGGCCAGCAGCTCTGGCTGGTTTTGGTACCTGAAGTCTTCAGCTATGTCCAGCCTCCATCATATGAGTAACAGCACTAACGGCACATGTATGTGATAGAAAGGTTCAAATTTGGATTCAACGTTCCTAGCAGGAACAGGATAGAGGATTTACAAACCCTGATGTGGTTCAGCATCCCTTGGGCTGTCTCTGACATCTGACTGGATACCCACCTACCCACCTTCTGGTTTTGTAGGAACGTAGGAAATGCGGAAGGCCCACAAGCACCTGGGAATGGCCAAAAATCAGACACAGGCCCATTTCTCCCCAGAACTGGCAACTGCAGGTGATCACTGGCACACGATGAGCGGCATTGTTTGCAGCAGGGAGGGTGCTGCTACTCTGAGGAGCTGGCCACCCTGCCTGCTCCTGACTGAGGAGAAGGCCATGTTCACATGGACATGCACAGATCCATCATGGAATACAAACACAGCCCTGTCACCAAGCTGCCAGTGACAGTCCCCTGCAAGACGCCTTACCCTTACCATGAGAGAAATGAAAGCAGAACAACTCACTCCACAGGGATATTAAAACAGCCCTCAGGCAACTGGTCTCTAGAAGTTCCTCCACTACTCCCGCTCCCAGAGGCTGTCACTGTATGAGGTGGGGGTGGCTGCAGACACTGAAGAAGGAGCAGATAACTAACAGGCACCGTGGCAGGTAGTAACACATTACGCTGATGCACTAGCTCCTGCAGACATGAGCCGGCGATGAGACAAGTACAATGCTTTAAAAGCTGGGTAGAGAGATGAGCCCTCAGGTACTGTGTATTCTTGTGACTGAGACAAAAGCCAGACAGGGTATGATATGCAACAGGAATCTGAAAATCTTAAAAAAGATGAGGATAAATGCATTTCCCTGCTCATCCATGATGGTTTTCTGGGCCAAATGAATGGGACTGTGGCTCTCCCAGGGCTCACGAAGAAGCAATGCTGAAGGATCTCAACCAGAGCTGTCCAGAGGTGTGAAATACAAGAGCAAAAACACTGCAGGAGAAGCAGTTCTAAAAGATACAGACATTAAAGAAAGAGATTGTGATGAAAAGGAGTGCCAAATGCTTGGTGACACAGCAAAGGAGATGAGCATTTCATGGAAAGTTTGCAGTGAACTGCTCTGTAATTAAGTCTCCTTAGGACCAGATAGATCAGGCTGGGCTTTGCTTTCAGGTGTTTTTATGTTAGTGGTGCCCTGAAGAAATCTATTTTCCCCTTCTGAGTCCCAAAACAATGGAAATGGATGTAGTTCTGTCCTGACACAAGGCTCAGGTGAGCTCCCAGGTGAGCTCCTGATTGCGGGTGTAGCTGGTGCCTGGGCTCCACCGGCAGCGACCTGTGTGCAGGACTGCTGGCGTGATGTCCTTGGGCTGCTGGAGCTGCAGTACCGTCAGGCGCTGGGTCCCAAGGAGAAGATCACTCAATGTATGCCCTTGTCTCTGGTGATGCCAGGTGATGTTCTCTCCTGTAAACATAAGGAGAGATGACATATGCTTTGCTTTCTGCTTGGCTGGCTCTAAAGCTCTCTGTGGTTAATCCTCTGCTGAGGTGACACACTGCACGTTATGGGCCAGAATCAGAGGTGACATGAACAGTGGTGTAAATGACAAGTTGGTGAGTCGGGGTAAGCGAGTGGAAGGTGGTGTAAAACTCCGTGTTGCTGAGATGTCAGCAGGCAGGGAGAGGCTGGGAGCAGGACACCCAACCACCTGGAGAATGGGAGAGGAAAAAGCAGTGCATAAAGAGCCCTTGCCTGGCAATGCTAGGCCCGCCAAGGCCTAGCACCGGTTCCCTTCTGGGGTGTGAAATAAGTGGGGTGCTAGCATGCACTGGAGATCATATACTTCGGGAGGAATGTCAGGGGAACCTCTTGACCCCCAACATCTGAAATGGCAAGCTGAGAGCCCACAGAGAGCTCTCACACTGCAGCTCCACAAGGGAGGAGTGAGGAAGGCTGGTCTGGTGATTCCCTGGTGCCACCATCTCTCTCCCCTGCCCCTCCATACACCAGGTCCTACCACAATGCTGCCACAAAAAGTGTCCATTCAGCAAGGTCGTGGCAGTTTGTGTCAGCCCGCCCCACTGAGAGATCTTGGTTATTGACCCTGGCTTCAGCGGTTTCTCCTTACGCACAGTCTTTCAGACAAATCTGTCATATTGGTTTAAAACAAGCCAGACTTTGTGCTGTGGTTTTCTCAAACTAAAAAAAACCTCGTAGGCTACATAACCTTACGGAGGAGACTTCACACAGCCCCTCGTTAGCATTCCTGGGCTATTCTGCATGAAAGCAGTATTCTCTCTAATAACACTTGTGTACTAATGTCTAGCCATGCTGCTGCTGGGCATTACCTTTTACGGTATTTTCCTTTCTTTATGGCAGCTCACAATAAACACTGCTGTAACCCATATTCTGGTCTCCCCATGCATAATTCCCCATCTACAACCAGAAAAATTCCCATCTTCTTTTAACACAAAGATGTTTTCTCCACTCAAGCTTCATGCACGTTGTCACGGTACCCCCTCTAAGCCCTTCTCTACAGAGCAGTGGTAACATGCAGGGAAAATCCAGATATTGCTTTTCTTCTCCATGGGAGGCAGAGCTGTGCCCCCTCCACCCAGCATGCTCTGCACCATCCTGGACATTATTTTGCTCTGCTTTCTTCAAAGAGATTTGCAAGTCCAGGCAAAAGCATTTCTTTCTGCCAAGCTTGAGGAGGGCTCTACCACCTCCAAAGAGGCAGCACTGTCTTGCTGTTCTGTGTGGCTGCTGCTGTCTCTGCCCTCAGCCTAGACCAGCAGTGCTCAGAGAGAGGGAGATCATGAGTGCATCTTTGTGAGAACTAGAGTAGGATGCAAGGATGCAAGAAGGAGAATCTGGGAACAGCTTGGGTCACCTGGATGTTTTCAGGTATCTGTCTAAGCTTTCAAGGTAATTTTTTTCCCATATAACTCATAAAATGAGGTCTCCTGCCAGAAACAGTAGCCTCAGAACAGAGAGCTTCTCACAAAGTCCAGCAGTGGGTCACCAGGACAGGCGCAGGGTGGGACGGCAGAGAGCCCAGCTGTACACAGGCTTGCTAGCAGGGATGAAGCACTTGATATCATGGGGCTCTGCAGCTGCTGGAGAAGGCGGGCTTGTCATTCCCAGGGCATTTTGGAAGATGCACAACACTGCCCTTGTGTTTCCCAGGGAGATCTGCTCCACTTAATCCTGGGATAACAGATGAAAGCCCCAAACTGGGTGGAGGCATCTGCAAATTCGGGACCCTCTGTGAGGCAGAGGCTCCCAGCCCTCCCGTGGGACAGTCCAGCTGGTTTGCTCTGTCATCTGGGGGGCCTGCTGACTACAGGTCTCTCCCTGCTCTCTCCCTCTGTCTCAGCTCATCACCACTCAAATCACAATGTATGGGCCCCTTGCCTGTCCCAACAGAGCTGGTCCAGGGGCCAGGTAAAGAATCTGAGCTGGCTTAAAATGTACACTGCTGGAAAAGCATTGGTTTCTTAGAGCCAGTGAAGTTTCTTGACCCCGTTCAGAGGTGCAAGATGAGCACCAGATCTCCCAAGCTGATGTTACCATCAGGCACTTTGTAGCATGAACCCCCATCCTCTGATGCCTTCTGGGTACCGGTGGCATCCAAAGCTTGGCTGCCATATGGTGGAGACTCTGCTGAGTAGCAGCATGCAGGAGCCTCCAGCACCAACTCACAGCTGTGTCCTCACTGTTGGGACATCCTGGGTCTCCCAGTACAAGCTGTTCCCTGGCTGCTGCATGGTTTCCTGGGGTGCAGGACACCAGAAGCCACCAGCTCAGAGATGTGACTGCATCCATCTTCCATTTCTCTCCCCTGGGACCATCCTGTCACTTCTGTTCCCTGTCTGTGCTCAGGCTCCTTTGTGATGCGGTGGGAGATAAAAGCCACGTGAGGCTTTGACTGGGGCTTTGAGGCATGCATAAGGGGGTTGGTTTTATTGCTAGATTAATAATTTAACAGGACAAAATGAAATTCACGGCACTGAGAATTTGAGAGATTCATACAGAGCTGAGCGTGCCCACTTTTCCCCCAATAAGTGACTGCTCCCATCGCACAGCTGTCAGACCTTTTTGTGCTCCCCACCTCCTTCCTCCAAGTCCCCTCATTTCCAATTTGCCCCCTCCTCTCCGAGGCAGACCCTCTGCACTGCAGTGGGCATTTCCCACAGCCGGCCAAGCAACGTGCATTTCCCAGCCTCCAGCTTTGGGAGGAGCTGAATGCTACTGCTCCCAAGGTGTGATATCCTGGCCAAGTAGATTTGGCACTGAGAAGGGGACAATTCACAGCCAAGACGACTTACCTGGATTGAATGAATCAAATCCAGCAGGTATAACTTTCTCAGCTCACTGACAGCGTGTGCATGTACGGCTGCGTGCAGCTGTGGCTGAATGTGTGTATACGAACACAGGCCACACGCAGAAGATTGGCACAACTCTCTGATAATAAATTGTGCAGAGAACAGCAAGAAAGGGAAAAAATCCTGACTTTGATGTGCAGTCGTACATGCTATCTTCCATCTCCAGCGCAGCATGCATCCCAGAGTGGCCCGCACCAGCCTGCTCCATGCTCCGTGCAGAGGAGAATGGATATCACAAATGCAGAGAAAATCAGGTGCACTGGAAATATGTGCAAGGTGCATATTGGGTGGAAAACTGGGGGGACTTGTTCTCATCAGGAACTCTTTGATTCTTTACCATGACTCCTGAGTGAGAGCCTGGGTGCCATTGCCAACGTGGACTGAAAATTTGACTTAAGCAAAGGCAGAGAAAATAGCAAGGGGTCCCAACTCCTTATGAGCAAGAAAAGGCAGAGCAAGGAAACTCATTTAGAAATGAGAAATTAGAATACTAGTTGATAGTTAATGGTTAACTCACTAGTTAGCAGTGTTAGGGCATGGAACCTACTGCCCCAGGAACTACCTGGGGCAGATCTGACCCAGAAAGCCAGGCCAGAGGGCTACCAAGGTAGCAAAATTCAGCTCCCAGAAGACAGTGTCAGCTCATTTCTTTCCTGGATGAATGATGGTTTATCATACAAGAAATTTGGTTCCTTAATCCCACTTCTCTTAGGAGGAGGCAGTTTGGGAGCTCATTGCTCCAGTGCTAGAGAGACGCTACCAATTTCCAGCTGTGATTTCACAGTCCCTTCACCCCTGTTCAGTGCCATATCAATATTCTCCTTAAATGGTACTGGGGTTTATTTTCCTTATGTTATAAACAGTGGTTGAATTCCTGCTTAGCCACTCTGAAATATTGCTGTGAAAATCAAGGCTATGAGTCGACTTATCAGCAGAGAAAAATAGCAGAAGGACTAATGCCTGGCTCAGGAGCTGCACAGCCAGTGAATGACTGAATTTCTCCTGCAAGGCAAGAGCCTGGGGCAGCAGCAGACCTTGGGAGACTGTGGGCATTACCGGGCAAACACAGCTTCCAAACAAGCAAAGGAAAGGCCATGCAAGCTTCTTCAAGAGTGATCTGCAGGTTTTTCCAGCCCCGGGCAAGCTGTCCAGCCTTAGAAAGAGACTCTACAGAGATGCTGGGTCCTTTGTGATGTTGTGTTCTCCATTGTGCCCAAGCTGTATCCATGGGATTTTGCTTTCGGCAACCTCTACGCTCAGTTCCTTTGGTCTGAGGACAATTTGTATTGCCTCATGCAACACAAAGGTGAGAAAGTTTGAGCAGTGAGTACAGTAAAACCCCCTTTCAGGGGGCACACCCACCAGGAGGCTCGTGACGCATCATTCCTCACAGTGGCAGCTCTTGTGCTTGTTTTAGCAGGAGGAGGTCGTGGCAGAAAATTTTATAGTAGGCTTGTGTGCTTGCATGTGCAGGCACATAATGCAAGAGAGATTTAAGAATACAGTATCACACAGAGCAGGAGCAGTATACATTATTCATCATCAAGGTAACACTAACAAGACGAGAACACTTAGTTGTTAAATGTTGGAAAATAGAAAATAAAAGGCCATTCCTTTGTAAAGAACTTGGCTACCGTGTCCTACAAACCCCTTTTACGCTCAGTTCAAGTTGCCAGTTGCATGCTGCTATTAAGATGAAGCTGAAGCAGGATTTTTGACAGGCTCTTTGGTAGGGGTGGCCCCCTGCTTTCCCCATGGGAAGAAATAGCTTGTGCTCCCCATTCAGGGTGCAGGAGGTGGGGGGGAAGCCTCCAGTCTGTGGTTAGGGGAAAACAAGGTGGGATTCACACATCCCCACCACCCAGCCCTGCCCAGACCAAGGGAGGTCAGGACAGTGACCCTCCACAGGGGCTGCTCTTGCTCCAACAGTGGGAGCCCTGGATATTGCTCTTTCAGTCACCCAAAAGCAGGTGAATCACAGCCCACGTGCCTAACCATCACGTCTGTGCCTCTGTTTCCCCATGGCATGGCTACAGACAATGACTGAAGCATCTTGTGAGTATTTCCTAATTCAGCAAAATTTCAGAGTGTTGGTGACTCATTTGCTGGAATCAAACCAGAAGACACTTTTGAGCCAGCTGCAAGGTCACTGCTTTACTTCTTCTGAACCTGGGGTTTCCAGCTGGAGGGGTTCCCTGGCCAGGGACCTCTGTGTCGGGCCAGACCAGCGTAACAGGCACAACACTGCAGGGACGTCTATCCCAGAACTGTCAAGGTCTATGGCAACACAACAGTCAACAAGACATATGCCCTCAGGCAGACCTCAAATATTAAATTCCCCACCGTAACGGAGTTCCCAGCTTTAATAATTATACTTATCCAGTTCAGCAAAGGCCCTTGAAATCTTCTGATGGAAAGTGCATAATTTAAGTGCAAGGTACTTGTAGTGTTGTTAGTGGTTAGTGGTTAGATCTGTGCCAGGTCTGTTCTCCTTTAACATCTTCATTTGATCTGAAAGAGGGAGGGTAAAGAGCATGTTAATTAAATTTGCAGAGGATATGAAATGGGAAGGTGCTGCAAATCCTGGTGAGGACAAAGAGCTAAAAGATAATGCACTGGGAAAGAAGGGTCAGGCATAGGAAGGAAATAGCCAAATGAAATTCATTCTGAACAAATGCAAAGTAATCCAGCTGGGGAAATATAATTTAACACCATGGAGACTGGGAGAGAGACATTTGGAAAGCAGTAATACTGAGCGGCCTGAGGGACAGCAAATTACATTGGGATTTGTGATACATTATGGTGGGCTGCAGAACAGGAGGCTGTATATAGACGACTTTCAGGCTTTTCTGACTAGGCAGAAAGGTAGGATTTCTGTTTTCCTGCTTGGGGTGCCATTGGACGTTACACTACTTTTTTATGCTGAGCAGCTGGAGGTAAAAGGTCCCATCACTTAAGTAAAACTAGGGATGTTTGAGTTTGAGGCAGTCCAATGCCAGTTTGGGGCCACAGCAGAGCAGGGGATCTGCGAGAGCATCCAGAGTCCCCAGAGTCCCCTTCCCACACCCACATCCACAGCCCTATGCTTGGATCGGGCTACGGAGCTGGAGCAACACCAGGGGCAAGCATCAGCTCTGTGCTGGGGACATCTCTTGACACCTTCTACAAGTAGATGAGCTAAGCACTGGGCTCGTATCTGAACCTCCTGAGCGCAGCGCAGAAGGCAGCTCCTCAGCCATGTAACAGTGCCCTGGAAGCCCACACAACCATTGTCTCTCACCTTGCAGCCACAGCATCAACACCTCTGGCATCACCTGCCAGGGAATTCTGCCACAGATACTGCCACATTACCTGTCATCTCCCTCTCCACCACCTCCTACCCTGTCACGATGGCACCTATGTCCCTGTCACTCCTTGCCCCATCATCACAGCACCAAGATCAAGCATCATCATCTCATCAGCTCTGGGCATATGCTTAACTTGGGGTGAGCTGCTCCCAGGGTGTCACCTGTGAGGGAATTATGGCACTGCACTGTCCCCATGGCAGTGTGGCCACCATGAGGCCTGGTCCCCTGTGCCTCTGGGACATCATCTGCATGGGCCATGCTCCACATCCTTCTTCAGGGTGTGAATGTCACACACCAAAAGCAAACACTCCTCCTGCTTCCTGGAGTCTCATCAGCCCTGCAGGACCCTGCTTGTTCCCATCATGCCCAGGCAGCCGTGCAGAGCAGACAGCTCCATTTAAGACACACAGCAAGTTTCCAAGAAATCATGCTGTCTTCAAAGTGAGGTTGGCATGAATATTTCAGTACAGCTGCTTGGCCCCGGGTACCACACTGTGTCTCCAGGAACAGTCATTAGAGGGGCATCCGTGCACAGGGTCACCAGTTCTGTGGCTGATGCCAGCATCAGGGCGACCCTATGCTGTGCTCCATGTGCTACATGACCCAGGCTTTCCCTCCTCTGACCCCACACACCCAACCTGCCCGTGACGGGGTAACACCAGGGGCCTTGCTCCTGCCCTCCCCTCCACTCAGCAGGAACCAGGAGCTCCTGCTCCCAGCCAGCACCGAGCCCCAGGGAGACACCCAGCTCCTGCCTTCGCTCCCCTGCACACGACAGGGCCCGGGGCCGCGCATGGCCTGTCACTCTTATTCTGTAGACAAGTCCCCTTGCCAAAGTCGCAGCTTGGCAGCTCCGCTGCAGCCCATCTCCAACCCCATCCCCCTGCCCGCAGCTCCCAGCTCCCATTCATCACCCTTCGCTTCACGCACTCAGCTCCCATCTCCCCCTTCCCCGGCTCATCACGGCTCGGCTGTCCATGGCCTTGGGGGGCCGCGCTGCCTGCCAGCTCCTGCCCGCGTTAGAAAAGGCAGCTCATGAGAGGATCCACACGTCTGCGGGGATGTGGGGAGCGGACAGAGGGGGCCAGGCAGCAGGACTTGGGGGGAACCAATGCACCGTTCATTAGCCTCACTCTGCCTGTCCTAATTGCCTGTTCAGGCTGAAACAATTGTGTTAGAGGCTGCTCTGCCTAATTATTATTGTTCTTCTAAAACTAATGGGGGAGGGAGAGGAGGGGGAAAGAGAAGAGGGGAAGGGAAGAGGAAAGTGGAGGGATGCAGGGAGGAGGCAGGCACAGGAAAGGGGAAGGCAGGAGGAACAGAGGACAGGGGATACAGCAGCTTGCAGACTAAGTGACTTGTTTAATGAGTGTGAGCGCTGAGGTAGGTAGGTAGGGAATAAACAGGTCTGAAACTGGTTAGCCCCCACCCCTCCTCCTGCCTCCCCTCCCTTTCCTGCTCACTTGCACTGTGTTTATTTCCAAGTGATCAGAGGGAGAATAAAAGCCCATCTAGTGTAATAGAGGGAGAGGATTTAATCTGTGTGCCTGGGACTTCAGTAAACTGCAAACATCGATCCAAGCCGGTGGGGAAAGAAAAGAAATTTACAGACCAATAAAAGTATATTAAAAAACTTCCCCTGCCCTTTTGCCTGGGCGGGGGCGATGCCACAGGGCTGCTGGGGGCTGCAGCCAGGGAAGGAAGCCCAAGCATGTGGCATGTACTGACCCAGAGGGCTGCTGGGGTCCCTGGGGGGCTGGCTCCAGGGCTGGGGAGCAGCAGGCAGCACCGGGAGCCCCCCATGCTCGCCTGAGGGTGCTGCAAGGCCAGGGGGCTGAGAAGTGGAGGGTCTGGCAGCCAGTCTGACACTTAAGGAATTAGCTCTGCATCATTTGGAGTTTTCTGCTCTACTAATTTTCAGCCAGCTCCTCATTTGCGTCTTTTTTCCCCCATGTTTTAAAGGGGCAGCATCCCGGATTCCCAGGGCCTCCTGGGGCCTGAGCAGCAGAGCCTGGTCCGGCTGCTCGTTGGCTCACATCCTTTCTTGGCAAAAAACGGCAGGTTTTGCCCTCTTCTCTGGCTACTTCTTGTCTTCCATGGGCTGCGCATCGTGCTTCCTTCACTTGCTGGCATTTGCACAGCACTGGGATCCTCCTGCTGGGCAGCACCTCACCTGCTGCAGTATCCCTGCACCCAAAATCTCCGGGGTAGACTTCAGTCACCAGGCTGGGCAAACAAATCCACTCAGCTCTGACTTTGCCCTTTGGTGTTTGCTTTTGACTAACATTTGAGGTCTCGTCTGCATTGGCCTGTCGGTTGATGAAAACGAAATTTCAGTCATCTGTTGACTGACGGTGCACTTTAGACTTTCATGGGGGGAGAAGGAGGGATTATTTGATCAGAGGTTTGCATTCACCATGCACAACTCACTGTGCTGGGAGAGGGTGGGTTAAAATACTGGCCTGGCCTGGGAGGCTGGGAAAGCAGGGTACATTTACACCTATTACTCAACCTGATGTGGACAGTCTTTTCCATTTTGTGGAGCAGTCTGTCTGCCTGGGGCAGGGGGTTCAGAGATAAGAGCATCCCAAATCCCTGCTGCCCATCCCTGCAGGATGTCTCTGCTCGGGGACATGCTCATGGGGTGGCATCCAGTCCCCTCTGGTACCAGCTACAGCTGCCACAAGCACATCAGTCCTGGCTTCAAGCCCCTGTGCTGACTCCAGCCCTTATTCTGATTTAATGCTTGGTGAAGTGAAGGAACCATTCCCAGCTCTGCAGAATACAATGTCTCACCCCATTGTGGGGACAGTGGCATACTTGGGACAGTGCAGATGACAGCTCAGGGAGTGGCAGGAGCATGCCTGGCAGAGGCAAGAAGCCACACACACAGCAGATGGACCCAGAGGCTGTCTGACCTTTATAGTTTTGCCTTTCCACCACGAGAGCATGCTGAGGACACAACGTTCCAATAAGCCGTGTCATTTTCCTTCTCTTACCCAACAGAGCCCAACGCTGATCATCCCATTAACAGTTACCAGCCAAGCTAACAAAGGAAATCAATTAAATTAAAAAAAAAAAAAAAGAATCCAAGCCCAAACCCAGTGCTAGACACAGTTGTTATCCCGCATGAGGAGAAGTACCAGAAATTCCCCACAGTTGGCTCAGGGCTTTGCAGCGCACTATTGATTCTGCATTGATAGCCTCCAGCCACTGCTGCAATGGGGAGGAAGATAAATAATCCCAGCTCAGCCCATCTTCCTGGATATCCCAGGCTCCTCAAAACTGCAGTCTGGGGACCCTGATCATTGCCAAAAAAATGCCATCACCAGCACTGAGCCCTTCTGTTAGGACACTCCTCTGGCTGCAGGTGCATGGCTGCACAGGGACTATCCGAACATCCCACCCCTCAGCTGTGCTGGCAGGCCCCCTTCACCCCATTTCACCCCAGCCCCCAGTCCTGATGTCCCCTTTAAAGCCAGACCTTAATGCTGTGCATCCCCAAACCTTAACACTGAAGTGCCCCTTTTTGGCTGAGCCCTGAGGGCAGCTGCCTGCTGACCTCCTCCTTCTTGCAGGAGTGCATGTGGGGTTGCATGGATGTTGTGAGCTCCTGTTTGGATTTGGCCCCACCAGGCCATGTCCTGGGCATCACCTCACCCTTACCTCATGCCCACTCACACATCCCTCATCCCCAAAGGTACCTCCCCCCCCCCCCCCCCCCCCGCCCCCAGCACTGCCAGCCCCTCCTACCCACCAGTGATGCCCCTATGCCTCAGACCCACTCAGTCCTTACCAGGTCCCCAAACCCCCCTGCTCTGGCCCGGTAAAATCTCCCCTGCACACAAACAGGGGATCTGAGCCGTTCCTGCTCCCACACGGGCAATATGAGCACTTCCCCTCACACCCACACTACATGACAGAAATTCCTCTCCCGCACAAGCACCTCTCTGTCCCACCCCCACACAATACCACCTTCCTTAAGCAGCCCCTCCAGTCCTGCTCCCCCTCCAATGCCCGTGAAGCTGCTTTGCAAAACCACATGGTCCAGGCAATACAATGGTAGCCACTATGAATATTCCCAGCAGACTTTCCTTGGTGTGAAAGCTGCAATTCCTGCAGTACTCTCCAGGCACAGACTTGTTCCCTTGTGCAGGCTGGACTGTCTGCAAGCTCCAGTGCCGTCCCTGCTGTGCCATCCCTCCACAGGGGAATGTCACAAGGGCAAACATCTGCCCCATAGGAGAGGGAAAGAAAATTCCCCCAAGGGGAGATACAGTGCTCCCTTTCAGTGGAGCAAATGCTCTTTTATTAACCACTTAAGGCATGTTTCCAAGCCATTGTTCTTTCTGTCTGAATGTACTGGTCATAGCCAGGGGCATGCAGCTCCCCACTGCTGCTGGAGCAGCAGGCAGCTGGCTCCAGGTTTCCCCACTGCCTCCGTGTGTGGGGCTGAGATTGGGGCCCACAATCCACTCCCCTTCCTGACCCCTGCTGTGGCAGTGCCCTGTCGAGCTGGACCACAAATCACCTTCCCTGTGCTGTGTTTGGTGACCCAAGGATGACTGCAGAGATGTCCTCCCACACAGCAGCTGGAAGTGTCTGGGTAAAGGGGAGCCAAATTCTCCCATCAGAAGGGTTTGTGAAGGCAATGCTGTTGGGCATGTCATTGATGATGGTGCCTGGGGACACACCATGTCTTGCTCTGTCCTCATGTTCCTCCTGAGACACAGCTTCTGGGATTAAGCTCTGTATCTCTGCCTGGGCACAGACCCCTCCCAGCATCCAGATACAAGCTGGGGGTGAATACCTTGGGGTCTACTCTGACTCCCCCAACAAGAGAACTGAGGGGTTCACCCCAGAGCAGAGCCTAGCTGGACCTATGACATCTCCGGGGTGGCTGGTGGGGCCATGCCTGGGGTCAAAGGGGAGAAGCACTGTGAGCGGGTGCATGCCAAGGGTGCAGCGGCTGCTGGAGAATCAGGGAATGAGGGAACAAGGGGGTCATCATCCCCACCTGGAAGAATAGATGTTTTCTTGTAAGGAGACTAAATAATAAGAGCTGTGGCCTTGAACAGAGATGACTAAAGAGGGATGTGATTAGAGTTTTGTAAAGCCCTGACTAGCACAGCGAAAGTGATTACTGAGTGATTATTCACGACATCTCATTATGTACGAACAAAATGAAATTATCCCGCAACTCATTTAAGACAAACAAAAGGAAGTACCTTCTCCTATGGTGCATTATTGCATTGAGGAACTCATTGCCATTGGATGCATTCAGAAACCCACGGAGAGAGGGTCTGCGCACAGATATCAAACACAATTCTTTGGAATTGCCTTCAGCATGGGAAACCTGGGACAGCTGGGATGGCCAGAGGAGGCATCCCCCCAATTTCTCATGTTCTCACTTAATCACCCTTTCCCGGCTGCCACCTCGTCAGAGAAACCTCTGCTCTGAGTCCATAGGGCCATCCTCGTGCTTGCTGATGTGATTAACTCTGCACGTGCAGGTGGTGAAGCATGCAACAGAAACCAAACGGAGTGGGACATGGCTAAGAGCAACTCTCAAGATCACAGAAGTGACAGTAATCAAGACGTTAAGTGACAAACGCCTGACTCTGCAACTCAGCAGCTTGTGTGCAGAAGGTCAGCATGGGTGGAAGCAGCTGCTTGACAGAGGGCAGTGGGCTGACACTCACAGCTACCCCAAGAAGCCAGGACTGGAGGCGCTTCTAGCAGGTGAAAGGAAAAGGGCTGCTGAGAGGGAAATGGATGGATGGATGGATGGATGGATGGATGGATGGATGGATGGATGGACGGATGGACGGACAGAAAGTGCTTCTCTTTCAGCAGCTTGCTCTGGTGATACTCAAATTAATGAAGACCTGGGGCTAGGTAGCTGGAGCAGGCTGGACAACCAGGCACCAAGGAGAAACAGATTTAAAGGAGGAGCAGTAAGGGGTGCCCAATCACACAGTCTTGGTGGTCAAAGTTAAGTGACATAGGAGATGAACACGTTTAAAAGGAGGGCATTGAGAAGACAGCTAGGAAGGAACAAGGAGGAGTCTGAGGAGGCAGGAGCAGGTGGAGGCAGAGGTGCCATCATTAGCATCAGCTAAACAGCTTGTAAAATAGGAGCTGCAGACAAAGAGGGTCTCTTAACCCTATATCCCAACCATATGTGCTAAGGAATATATGCAGTCTAGTTTCCAGGAATATGAGTGTCACCTCATCTTTGCAGTAAGCTGTGGGAACTGTTCTGCAGACTGAGGATACAACCACAAGAACGTCTTTGCAGTGTGAAAAATGAGATCTGTGTTTTGCCAGAAAAAAGCAGAATCTTCATGTCCTTCTCCCACCCACGACACTTGTGTTGTGGCAGCATAATTGAGAGATGGACTGACCCAAAAGGATGTGAAAATGGGTCAGAAGATTGCTTTTAGTCTGAAGCCAGCCTGGAGCATGTTGCGGTGCTTTGTGTCCTCCAGGGCAGAAGTGGCAAAGGGATACCTGCAGTAAGTATTGATGGCTTTAATAGCAACCTCCCCCATTTCTTTTTTGACGGTTTAGTTATGGGCTACAGACAACCGTAATACTCTGACTCCAGAAAGAGCAGAGGTAGATCTTTGAATCACTTCAGTTTAATTTAAAGGTTTAGCACATTTAAAATTATTTTGCCTTTCCAAGTTTAAAAAAAATCAATATTTTTGGCGTTATGAACTGCACAGGAAATCTAGTGCTGACCAGCTTCATAAGTTCCTTTAGCGCAAGTGATTTTCCAGGGATTCAATCCAGCTTATTTCACACAGGATTTGAAGAGACAGTGGCCTTTAACTGTGTGTTTGAAACCTTTGAATTGATTGATTAATTGATTAATTGATTGATTGATTAATTTGGGTAAATTTTTCAACAAGCTGGCTGCTCTAGTTGTTGCTCACCTTGCTGGGCAAGGCAAGTCCCTGACCTCCCAAAGGCCATTTGGGACAGCTCAGCCCATCGGGGCTCATGAACTGCACAAGGCTGTTGGCATTTGATCAGTGGGATCACACACGAGGGTGGTAGGTTCAACAGGCTGCAGCAAATGATGTAAAACAAGCATCAACCATCTCTAAGAAATGAGCTCATAAAAGAAGAAACACAGAAATTGTCCTCCAAGAGCTGACATCGCAGAGATTTAGTTCACTTCAGAAAGTGATGCTTTAGCAAAGTGACATTACAGATATTTAGATGCTTTCATGAAGTGATAGGCTTCCCAGCTCATTTAACTGCCCAGCTTCATGTCCTTAGCAGTATCAGAAAAACTGCTCTGATAGGGTTACAAATTGAAATTGGTGTGTTGTGGACGGGTTTTCATAAATGTAGCTGTGATCACAGAGAGGTTAACTGATTAATTTATAATGGGAAACCAGTGAGATGGTAGTGCAGGATAGAGGTAGCCAAGGGAGCTGCAGATGCTGTGATACCGACGGCAGTCTTATCCGATGTTATATCGGGTACCTCGCCATCACACTGCAGCCCGGCAGGCGCTTCCGTAGATATGCCTAAGCTTTGCACAGCTTCTGAGGTACCAGAGGGGCTTTCAAGGGCTAAATCTCCAACAATATTGAGATTATGGAGTACACAAATGAGAAGGACACTTGATACAATAATAGGTAATAGGGAAAGGATATTGTAAAATAAAAACGTAGCATCTTCAGGTAAGTGGAGCGTATTCAGCTCAGCAGAAATCCAGGCAATTAACCCACCATGGAGGTGGTGGCCGAGGTGGATCCATTAGCAATTACACATGAGGAGCCATTCAGGACACAGGGTTTCAAGGACCTGCAAGGACAAACACCAGTGCTTCACCTTGCAGCAGACCCAGTGGTTGAACACACACACCAGCACATCTCAGTCCAGCTCCCAACAGTGCAGAAATCACTGAAACAATTAATAGACCTTGTGCCTGGCAGCACCCACTGGAGATGATAAACATCGCTCAACGGGAAGACTTCAGCAATCAATATCCAAAGCAACCTCATTTGTTTCCTATTTGAAAATAAGCTTACTAGGTGACAGAAATAATCCAAATAATGAATAATAACAAAAGATTACTCTCATCTTGTAGGAGCCCTTAGTACACTGGCACGGGAGCAGTGGGGCAGAACAATGCAGCTCTTTCTGCAGAGGCTCTGCAACAGCCTTAGGAGCTAAAGGGATGCTACAGCCAGCTAGCACAATAAGGGAATTTCAGGCAGCAGGAGGGAATCTGCCAACTCGACCTCTGGCCACTACACAGTGGCTAATAGCCCTACTCAGGTAATGCATACCCTCACATAAAAATAGCACAATCAGAAATGTAGCAGCTCTGAGGCTGGATGTGTCCTCATTGCAGACCACTGCCTGCTCCAGGATCTGCATCCTCCTGGGGATGTTCTCTTGTCATTCAAAACCTGTCTGAGCCCTGCTGCTTAGCTTGCAAAATTTGACAACAGTAGTATGGATGAAAATAAATTTGGCAGGGTGTACAGTCTTTAGTGTCCGTGTGTGCTCGAAGGGAATTCATGTTTGAACATGGCTCCTGCAGACACAGGACAGGGCCTGAGGAAGATTTCTGATACATTTCCCTGCAACACACTCTCAATAAACAAAAAGAGGTGGCGGCACAAACCAAGCTCTTCTAAAGCAACAGTGGCATGGCTGCAGGAGCACCAGCACCAGCTGCAGCTCTGGAAAAGCATCCTCAGCAGCACGCAATGGGTGACAGGAGAGTTTGTCAAGACAGACACTTAATTATCAGGCAAAGTAATACAGATGAAATCCTTGCTTCCCAACATGATTGAGAATCACCTGTGGCATGCAGAGTACCAGCATTCCCAGCTGCTCTGCATGGGGCTCTCCAAAGAGCAGGTACAACATCCCACAGATGGACTGGCAGCAGCCCTTTCCCTCACTGACCACCTCCATCCTCATCAGACCCTTCAGCATCATGGAGTGGCCCATATGTTCCCAAGGGGACCAGCTTGCTCGTGCATGGAGTAGTGAAACCCCTGAATGTGTCTGAGGCTGTAGGACAGAGGCTGAGAGAGGTTTGTAAGTCTGCTTCCCAGCAGTCACCCAGCAACTGTAGGGTCTAAAGGGATAAGATGCGGTTAGGAAAAACAGACTAACTGGGGTAGTCCAAAAGCCTTTTCCACCTCAGCTGCCTGAAGGTCTATTTCCACCCTGGCATTCCCACATCTCCTAAAATTCTCTTGGGAAGACCTACACGCATGGTCTGTAAGAATTTTCTGGGGATGAGAACTGGGGAGCTCTGATCCTCCATGTGGCCCACAGCCAACCTCCCCAAGGAGTTGGGGGGCAACTGTAGGTGCTCAGGAGCCCAGCCCCTACTTGGGAAGCACTGGCAGAGTACACCTAGCTCAGGGATGCTCCACGGTTCAGTGCTTTGGAGACATCCCTAGCAGTATCGCTGCAATTATCCAGTTGTGTAGGTGTCCCTGAGGAATGGAGAGACTCTCATTATCTGACGAACTGAGAATTTGGATGTGCTGGGGATGACAAAGAGGATTTTGAATGCGGAACCCCATGAATAGATAGCTATCCCTCCATCCATCCATCCATCCATCCATCCATCCATCCATCCATCCATCCACCTATCCATCCAGCTCCCCACTGCCCAGCAGCAACAAACCAGTCCGAGTCAGTGGAGAGGAGAGTAAAATGTGTTAAGCTCTTGAGGGGTTAACCTGCTCTCAAGCATGGTTCAGTGAAATTGTCAAAAAATCCCTTCTGACAAATTGCCTGAGAAGAGAGAGAAAAATATAAAGAGCCAAGCTCATGGTAATGATTTCTGAAAAGTTCCCCAGCACCAAAACAGCAAAAAAACGTTAGCAAAGCAAATTGTATTTTGTGCGCATAATTCACACCAGAACACAGAATCCAGGCAGCCCCACTTTCTATTATTAACGGGACAGCATGCCAAGTCATCTAGAAAGCTCTCTGCGCTGCCGGTGATGCAGGGCAGGGATCGGCTCTGCTCCAGGGAGGGGAGGGCGGCCCCAGCCCCACACCCCCGTGCTTCTTCCCCGCACTGCCCCTCGAAGTTGTGCGATGCTTGGCATGGGAAACGCCGTGGGATTCACCGTGCACGGCTGGACCATTTGTGAGACCGCGGCTCCAACCAAAAGCATGTCAGTGCCCTCCTTCCCCAAGCCTCATTGTCTGCTACGGAGACTGCTGCTGGGCTCCCCTGCGCAGACTGGCTTTCATCACTCCTCTCATAGGTTTGGGAGTGGCCCTTCAAAGCAGCGTGCTCACAGGACACCGGTTTTACAGATCTCATTTTCCCTCTCTTTTTGATCCCGCATGCTGCCGGGGAGCCTGCGGCTGGCTCTTTGCATGTCCCAAGCCTCGCTGTGCCTCCCCAGCCAGCCAAGCCCGACGGAGCCGCGCTCCACCCTGGCTACTAAAGCTCCTTCTCAAATGCTCTCTGGGTGACTAAGTGCCCTGCTGAGCAGCTACTAGACAGATTGACTCCAGATGCTTATGGACAAACATTACCCATCGTGCTCAGAGGCCTGGCTCTGACACATTCCTGGCATGCCCAACACCCCCAGGAAAAACAATATTCAGATGAGGCCAGTGGCGTGCCACTCATGGAGAGCTGGCTTTTAGGACACTGATTAAAAATATTACCTGGGCTTGTGCAAGCTGCTCTGGGGATGCTCTGATTGACACTGCTTGCTGCACACGTGGATGGATCTGCTTTTGTGTGCAGGACACAGCAGAGTATCCACGCGGCAGCAGTGGCTGTTATATGGAAGCCAAGCAGCTCACGCCAGTTGATGGGTAGGGCTGCGATGCAGTCGCCGACACTGCTGTGCCAGGTTTCCCAAGCCGTACTGCATGCAAATCCTGCTTTTTCAATGGAGCAGCCGTGGCACTGCAGCTCCTGAGGTTCTGTGGCACAACTGTTAGCTTGCAAGAGGTGCAGCCCAGAGAAAGCCCCCAGGCTGCAGGTCAGGTCAGTCTCCCGCTCCTCCCAAAGCCCGTCTTTTGGCTGGTTCTGCTCGTCCTCTCCCAGGCCCCTCGCTGGCGCCCCGACATGCTGGGGCAGTGCTCGGCCACGAGCTGTGGCGTCTGGCGGAGAGGCGCCATGCCAGCCCTGCAGCGCTGGGACGCCGGCCCAAAGGGCGAGGAGGAGCAAGGGCGGCCGTCGCCATACCCAGGGCAGGGCAGGCAGCCCTCTTCCCCCTGCCAGCACCCAGCGGTCCAGATGCGCAGAGATGTTGGGGATACCTGGGGACTCATGGTGCAGCAGAGGGTCCCGGGGAGAAATAATGATGCGGGAGCTGCACCTGACACCTTCCTGGGTCATGCACCACATGAACCTCAGCCATTCCTGCTCCAGCTAAGGCTGGGAACAGATTTAATGCAGAGGAGCCAGGTTGGATTTTGGTCAGGGAAAGGCTCTGTAATTCATTACCTGTGCCCCAGGACAGGCAGGATTGTAATAAACACCTTCTTTGAGTCCTGTAGATAGAAGTTACATGAAAATTACCTACTTTAAAAGAACATTAGCATTTCAAAGTCAAACATTAGGAGACAGTGTAGCACAATGACTGTGCGCACCGGCAGGATTGTGCTTAGAGACTGTGATGCTTTTCATCTCACTGTTGTGTGTTGGTCCTGCTGGGATGGGCCACAGGGCTGGGTACAGGACCTCCCAAACCACTCCCCAGGCTTTCACTGTTGGATCCAGAAGAAATGACTAACAGCAGGTCGTTGTGCTCCTTATTATTTGGCCTCAAAAGAACAGTGGAGCAAGATCCTTCAGCAGGTTAGGCAGCAGCAGAGGTCAAGTCAAGGTTGTATTCCAGGGTCTGGGTGATTAAAAAAGCATTCCTCTGCCCTAGAGTAAATTTGTGCAGCACTCACATCCCAGGCAGTCCTTGCAGTCTTGGTGCTCTGATTTCCAAAGCACTTGTCAGCAGCAGAAGTGGTGCAGAGGAAAAAGATGGCAGCGACCGGGAACGTGAAATGGCCTTTGCAGGGAAGAAGCTGAACAAGTGATATCTGTCTAAAAGTGAGGTGGGAGATGAATTGGGAAGGGGGTTTACCTGTTTTGAGGAAGAACTAGGGACATCAAATGATATGATGGGGCAGTAGAACTAACGAATGCAAAAACCTTTTCCACAGCCCCCAGAATACCACTGACGTGTGGCAGTGGGGATTACAGGACTTTGCACAGATGAGCCCAGAAAGTGGTTACATAAATTAGCAACACACAGATCCATCGGAGAATTGAAAACAAAGAAACAGATGCAATCTCTGGCTTGAGAAGCCTTTAAATAGAAGCTTGCTTGTCGCTGCTGGAGGGTATAATCAGGGAAGCCATAACTGTTGGCTTACCCTGTTGACAAACTCTTCCTCAGCACTTTCCGGTACCAGACTGTGTCAAAGCCAAGAGACAGGATGCGCCCTTGTGCACAGTCAGTGCAGCTCCTCTCACATTCCCACGAGCACGCTTCCTAGTGAGAGATGGAGGTGTAGATAGGGTAGTGCTCTAAACCTAACTTGTTTAGGGTGTGGGATCTTAGATAGCAGAAAAAAATGCTAGAAATGTCTTTGATCAACACAGCTAGAAGCTCAGAAAAAAAACCCAAGACTTAAAGGACACATAGACCCCTCTCGGCTCTAGTACTGTTAACGGGGAAGAAGATGACCAGCAAACACTGGGGGTGATAAGACCCAGTAATGCAAAATTAGAGCATGTTAAGGAAGCCGGTTTGTCTGCAGACTATCAATAGATGTATGTTTGCCTTCTTTAGTGTTGAATAATTTGTGCTAATAATACCACCTTGCCTCATACAGATTAAGGCAATCTTAACATTAGTAATTAAAGAGAAAATGGTCCCAACAGCACAACGGCATTCATATTGCACCGAACCTCATTTTGTGTGGAGATGCCATTTACAGGTGACCCAAACTTCCTTTGCAACCGAGTGTCTAAACTGAGGCAAGGAAAGTGAGAGTTATCTCCTGACAGGCTAATTACTTCTTGTTTTTCAAGATAGTATTCTGAGTGTTTGAATGTGGCTATTTTTCCTGCTCGTCTACTGCAGCTATGAAGATTGTGTTACTGTCATATATGAGTTCTTATCTCTTATCTGTATTCTTTTATCTTTGCCACTCATTTAAATGTGTTTAAGGCTCTGAGCAGTCTTGTCTCTGCTCCAGAGAACCTGGTTCCTCTGCACAACTCCTATGAATATTGTTGGCTCTGGGCCCATGGCAAGGTCTCTGTAGCCTCTCCAAGATCTCTGGCATGCACCTGGGATGTCCTTCAGCAACTTACTTTCTTTATAAAACATTCAATAGTCTCAATCCTTCCTTTCGGGACTCTTCCTCAGCCATTTGCTCTCTGGGCTCTGACAAGTTGAGCTTGGCATCAAGGCAGGCCCTTAGCTCTCCTGGACCTGGGCATGGTGTGTGGTGCCTGAGCACTGGTGGTCTTGGTGGCTGGGAAGTGAGTATTTGAGGGGGAGTGGGGCTCAGCTCAAGGCTTTTTCAGGACCAAGGTGCCAAAGTAGTGTCTGCAATAGCAGGAGAGTGAAATTCAGGGGGTCAGTGGTGGGGTGGCATGGCAGGAAGGAAGGAGCCAAGTCCTCCTGCAGCCCCTCAGGCAAGCTGCAGCTCAAAAGCTGAGTCCAGCTCTGCTCCTTGCCCAGCCCACAACATCCATCTCCCCTCTCAGTCCACATCCATGCACATCAAAGCCTCTGGTTGCAAACAACCCCTTCAGTCTTCACAATTTGTCTGTTCCTGCTTTCTTCTTCTGAGGACTGGGATCAGTACTGCCGAGGGATCTGAAGGGGAGGTACAAGTCAATAGTGCCATGGGGCTAAGCCCCCTGTCCCATCAGGACGTGCACAACCCCTGCACCATGACAGGCTGCTGCTCCCCTGAGGAGAGGGACAGGACATGTCTCCTGCAGCCCAACTCCCTGGGGGGGGGCTCTCCTGGCACAGGAGCCTGGCTCCCCATGTCAGGTCAGGTTTCTCCGTGGGGAGCCAGCAGGCAGTTATTATTGTAGAGGATCATTACCCACACTGTAACACTAACACAGAAACCGTGCCTCTGCAGGCAGGTTTCCCAGTGCTCTCTGCTGCCTGCGCTTCAGCAGAGCTGGGGGCTAGAGATCGCATGGGGAACAGATTTAAGGACACTTTGGGTTAGAAACAGGATGTTTTTTCCTCCTTCAAATTAAAAAAATATCCTGTGCATCCATCTAGTCAGCCAAGGGAGGCATTTTACAGCCGCCATAACAGATTTAGAACTAGGAACCAGAAGATAAAATAATTTACTAATTGGAAGTGGCATCAAACATTTTGCCTCTTGCCCCTTCTGTGATCTCAGTGGCAAGTGTCTGGCAGTTCGCCAGGAGACGGAGCAAAAGGACAGCTGAGACCAGAGAGGTGGCTGGGGTGCAACTACAAGAGACCCACCCTATTGTTTTCCCAGCACCCTGTCACCTTTAATTAATACGAGAGATGCCCATGAAAGGCAGAACTGGGTGCAAGGCTGAGGAGTAGTGACAGGGCTGGTGAAGAGGAATTTCACACAGCAGTCCAGGCATTTTCTAGCTCACTGAGTCGCTTTCCCTTTTTTTTTCAGATGGCTTTGCACTTGGCAGACCTCAGCAGCCTGGCACATGGGGAGAGTGAGGCTTTTTCCACAGCCAGAAGAAGCCAAAAGTCTTCATTCACTCATTTACTCATTCATTCACTCCACAACATATATTTATTTACTAGGGCCGGCACTCTGCAGCAAAGGATGCCATGACATGTGCTCAGCAAGGGCAAGCAAAGAAGGAGCAGCCATCTGGCACCAGCAGTGATGGTCACAACAGCTGGTGGCACAGCCACTGAGTCCCCCACACCAAGGTGGCCTCTCCAAGCCAGCGTGGCAAGTGCTGGGCACCTGGGGAGCGAGATCTTTATCTGGGTCTGCCCTTCTGTGCCTGTACAACATCTGGCAGGGCAGCACCATAGCACTGTCCCCATGGCAAAGCCTGTGCATTCCCACAGAGGTGGCTGCCCAGCATCTGTCACCCTCTCCTGCTGCCTGTCAGTGGGTATGTAGATCCCTCTGGCCCCTGGCTTTCCTGTGAGGACTTACACAAACCTCCCCACTTTAAGCATTCAACCAGAGCTTGCTGACTTGAGGTTGTTGCTCTGTAAGTCCAGGGTGTACCTAGAAAAACTGGTTGCACCCCATCCTCAAAGACCTTTTGGGGTATCTACACCAAAGGTGGAGCTGCACAGCTCACCCATGTACTCCCTGCAGGATGCTCACCAGCTCAGGGAAGGGCAGGCAACAGCAGGACAAGGATGAGCAGGAGATGAAGGAAATGGTAGGTAGAGCAAGGGGAGGTTTCGCCAGCAGAGATGCAGCTAGAAAGCCTGAGGGAGCATGTCATGGGACCCTGTCCTCTGCCTCTCATGCGGGACATCCCTGGTCCAAACAGCTCCCATTGCCTGCAGGACCCAAGGCTGGGGCGCCTGGGCAGCTCTCAGAGATGCAGAGCAGGAGCACAGCCCAGGTCTGGATCTCAGAAGCATTTCCCAGTCCCTGTTCAAACACAGCAAAGAGACTAATTGGGTTTGTGGCTCCATGACATTTCTAGTGAAGCAAAATAGGCAGAGACTTAACCTTCCCATCTGGGAGGGAAGCAATGAGAAATCCTTGCAGAAGTCTCACTCACAACATGGCCCAACCTGGCATTTGTCTGGTTCGCAACAGCATCATATTGCATTAATCAAAATTCAGTCCATATCTGCTCTGACTCCCACGCCTTTCTGCCCAGCTAGTGTTCCCTGAGACACGTTGCTCTCGGATGGATAAATACTTGTCTTAAGTTGCCATCTAGGGGATCAGAAAAAGTCAGTTGCTTTGAGGCAGGTTATGAAATGAAGTACACTGAAAGCCTTGAGGTGCTTTACATATAGAGCGAAACTGCTACCACATAAACAGCAACAAAAATTAAGTTACTTAAAATGTCTAAAATATAGCACATCAGTGTAATTACAAACACATGCCTTTGTTTTGAAAGTCTGAGAAAGCACAGGGAAATGCATACTTTATGAACTCTTACAGAGCTTGTTTGATGGTGAGAGGAGGATGCTCTGTGCAGGGTTTTCCCCCAGGAGAGGACTGAATTTAGGGTCCAATACTGGGAAATACTTGGATGCAGAAATAGAAAACACTCTGAACTGTCTCCTGAGATCTCCCCCTTGCCGTCCAGGCTGAGACTGGCATTGCTGCCAGGGAGGCAGAACAGCACAGAGCAGAGAGGTTCACTCTCCAGAGAGCCAGTGCAGCAGGACATGCTCTCGCTGCTGTATTTACTGGCAGAGCTTTCCCCAGAATCACCCACAACGCCCTCAACTCCACCGTGATTAGCCAGGATGTGTTAGCACAGGTTTTTATACCGAGTCATTTCGTTTTGTTAAAAGGGGAAGATAAAATAAAAGAGATTAGATCAATGTGAGTTCTCCAGTGAGGCTAAATCCAGGTTAAATCCAGATAGGCACAAGATGGAAACAAATTTTGTGGGCCTCAGAAGAGCAGAGGAAAAAAAATACAAGGAAGGAAAAGAGAGAGACAATAGCATAGGGAAAAATGAGTGAGGGTGGATAGGTTGTGCTGCTGACTGGAGAAGCCCTCATGCTGCAGCTGCCTCTGGTTGCTGAGGTCCTTCCCCAGGTCCCAGCCTCCCGCAGCAGGTTGTGGAGCTGCAGTTCTTCAGTGGAAACTGCTCCGAGCTCCTCAGACAAAAGGTTCGCTCTATCTGCATTTATAGAGTGCTTATCACAGTGGTGTCTCACTGCTCCAAGCCCTTTCCTAGAGAAGGGCAGAGTGTTTCTATTGTTGTTATACAAATAGCTTCCCCTGCCAGTTCCTTTCCTTCCAGGCTACTGAGTGGAGCTTGGCTCGGCTCCCTCTGGACTAATTTGATGAGAGATAATTATCTTGTTAATATCATCTTATTTTCATAAGTCCCAGCCTCTCTTTTATTAATTCTGTCAGTTCCTGGTTGTGTTGCTCTTAGGTCCATGTCTTTTCAAAACAGTATAACAGGCACTTATGGGAGAAAGTCATAAAAGAACAACCTAACTTAGAGAATGTAAATATTGACATTTTTCACAATGGAGATTTTGAATCTGTTCCTCTTCACAGAGCTGGCCCCCGTGGGAACTGCTTGGACACTGTCTATATATGGGTGGGATGCAGCTGCAGTGGGAGATGCTCAGGATCTGGTACTCCCTCGTGAAGGGCAGCAGAGAAGCAAGGGCAGGAGTGCTGGGTGCTCCCCAGCAGTAGCAGACGGGGACATGCCTCAGGACATGCAGAACAAGGTGTATCCTGGCAAGGGTCCCTTCTGTGTCCCATCTTTGGGCTGAACCAGGTGAATGCAGCAAGCAAGGGACAGAAAATAGGAAAGGAGCATGGATGAGGGTTGGTTTAAAGGGAAAAGCTCAGTTCCAGCTATCCAAACAGCTGTCTGTGAGCATGAGGGTGCAGCTAACATGCCTGCCTTGCCACATGGTAGCTGATGCCAAGTCAGGGGGGGAGGCCTATGCAGGGAGACGGTATGAGCAGCGGAGCACCCCACCCCAGGGTGCCCACAAAATGCTTCAAAGTCTTTCAGACCTCAGTATTCTTTGCAAGAACATTTATGGTTATTCTTAACATTAACAGTGCAATTGTATTATCTCATATAATCATACGACATGACTCATTATGAAGCCATAGCCTGTAACTGCAGTGGATGCCTGAGAGCACTGTCCCTCTGCCCTTGTCCTGCACTCACCAGCAGGCATGCCAAGGCAGATCCCATTTCCCCTGGCAGCACACCCCACTGTCCTCCAGATGTGACACCTACCTGCATCCCTCACCATCAAGAGAACATTTTTTGGGGCTGCTGATGCCCTGGGCAGCCCCTGCAGGTGACCCAAAGGATGCCCTGTTGCCTGGATCCCCTCAGCACTGGTCTGGGGCACTGTCAGGGTGCTCAGCTTTGTAGGGATAAGGAGATCTGGGGCTTTGTTAGGGCAAAAAGAGACATTTTAACATCAGCTGAAGTGGGTAGAGGTATCTTCCTGGTTGGGGCAACTTGAATAGAGTTTTGAGAAAGACCTTATTTTGTATTAGATGTGCAAGCTTTCTTCCAGTACCACTTCAGGTGCCTAAGACTTGGGGTTTTTTTCACTTGGATCTGGGCCTCAATCTCTGTAAAACAAAACACTTGTGCAAATGCTCAACTCCAACAATAGGTTTAAAGTTAAGTATGTTCTCAAGTGATTTTCTGAATCAGGACGTAAATGCAAACCTCTTCTCTTTGTCTTGACTCTTTTTCAATAACACAGATATCAAACTCATTCAATAGAGTGGGAGAGAAAAATGAGTGGGTCGGGCAGACTTCCTCTCTGCTAGAAACCGAATTACATTAAGCCTGCTCATGACTGCTTGCAGGAAGAAGCTTTTTTGTTCTAGTTTGTACAAGTGCTCACACTGTGCTTGTCACTGTAGCATCCAAGAGCTTTCCAGTATTGCATTAAACAATGTGACTAATATCTGCAGCATGCTCATAAGCTGTGGATTTCAAGTCCAGAGCTTAGGCTCATTTATCCAAGGGACGAAACTCATTCACTGACAGAGTAAGGAAGTGTGTTTTCAGTAGTGGCAGATGTACTTACAGCATTTAATCATGCAGGCAAGAAGAATCCCATTCTTTAGCTGTTATGTCATACCCCAAGGTAGAGTGTCCTTTAACTGAGTCCTTTGCTGTTCCACATGGTCTGAGGTCACCCTACAGGCTCCACTGTGCAGAGGGAAACTGATTAATAAGCCTTTGGAAATAAACTCATAAAAATTATTCAATACTTCAAGTCATATTTTAAGAAGACTCAGGGGGTAGAAACATTCAGATAAACAGCCTTGAGTCAATAATTTGGCCATCTCCATGGTGAAAGAAGGTAACGAGAAAAAGAAAAATGAAAGGAGATATAGTAATATGACAAGCAGGGCAAACCAGCAGAGTAAAAAGGGTAAGAAACAGAATAAAAAGATAGATGGTTTCTCCAATTCCCCTGTGGATGCTGACATGGAGGGAATCGCAGCTTGGCTATTCCTTGCTCTCTAGGCAGGTTGGTGGGGCTTCTCAGGAAGGCTTGCTCTGTTTGCATGCTAACTGTTGCCCTCCTGGGATACAAGCTCTGCTGCTCAGCTCCAGCAGTTCAAGAGAGGCTCACATTCAAGGAGAAACCGATGTTGCACCTTGCCATTGATTAGGTGTATAAAAGACCTGTTAGAAAGGATACATCTATATATTATTGCAGCATAACACACTTCTATTGTATATACCAAGACATTTAAAATAGTCTTTGAGATGTGAGAAAAGAAAGCAGCTAAACCCCTGTAGTTTACTGAAGCAGTGCAGCACATGTACTTTGATCCTCCACCCCTGGAGACAGTGTTTGAGCAAAGCAGGCATGGTACCTCAGCCATTGCCACTGCGCGTCAGCAACAGCAGAGATGACATGACAAGTCTCATCTGCTCAGTCCTCGTGTCAGGAGCTTACACTTCTCCAGGCAGAAGAGCCCTGGCAACACCTCTGTGTCTAGACAGGGGAATCACTGGCTGAATTGCAGCGGACCAGGTGAGATACCAAAGACTTGAAATGCTCCATATTAGCAAGCTGCAATCATTAGAGCTCAAGATTCTTTTTTCTCAGCATCTTTCACTAAGAACAGGAAAGTAGTTTCATGAGTTGCTCTGGTCCAAGGTGTCTTGAGAACTCACAGCCCCTCTGTCCTCTGCTCAGTCACCTCAAAGCTCACCTTTCCTGCAGGAGCCTGAGAGCACCAAGGCAGGTGATGGTGGATCCAGACTGGCCAAGCATCCATCAGCTGGTATCCTTGGTTACCCTACCCCCACGATCCCAGCTTCCGCTCCCACCAATTCCTCACAGGGATATGAGACTTGTCTCTGGTCTACCAGCTCTGTGACAGGGATGCAGCATAGGACCAACTAGCATTTGGCTGCTGGCCACGCAGGCAAATAAACAGCCTAAGTATGGAGCAAAACAGCAGTGATGTTACCAAACCAAGAGCTCAAAGTGAGGCTGCCTGTGCATGAGTGGGGCTCCCTCAGTGAGCACCTGCCTTATATTTTGTTTTCTTCTCATTTTTCAATATGTAGCTTACTACCTTATTTACTGCCCACTGTCCTAGTCCTGCAACAAACACAGAAATATTAATGTCCTCATCTGCTTTCCTATGAAACTCATCATTCTGGTATCTGAGTGCTTCACAGACATTCAAGAATTCATTTGCACAAGATTCTGTAGTGTGAAGGGGTTTATGAAGATTAAATAGATCCATAAGTTTTAGATACTCAGTCTGAGACACCTGGTCCCTGTTTTGTTTGGGTTTGGTATTTTTCTTGTTGCTGGGGTTTTTTCTTTCTTTTTTTCCCGGCAAACTTATTACAAGCATGGCTCATATGTTCAGAGCAAGGTTCCCACTGACTTCAGTTGTAGCACAACTGCTCAGCCTTAAGCAATTCAAGTAGTAGGGTCTCTAGCCAGATGCCAGGAAATGAGGAACACATTAGAAATCACCAATGAAATATCTGGTGTACAGGACTTGCTAGCTATCAGATGGGAGCACTGTAACAGAAGCAAGAATAATATGTGGTTCTCTAGGGTGGCATCCAGTCACTTAAATCTTTCCCTTCCCACAATGACTTGCCTTCTTTCCTAACACTTTCCCAGTTTTGCAACAAGTGACGGGTCCTACAGCCCACAGGATAAGCCCTGACTTACCTCCACGCCACAGCAGCTGCGGTCTCAGTGTGTTGGATCTAGAGAAGAAAGAAAATTATGACCGAACAACAAAAATTTTGTCACAGTGCTCATCCAGAAGGCACGCAAATTCAAGTGGTGCAGATCACCTTCACTGTTGCATTCAAAATAAGGCATTAAAAGTTAGTGAAATCTTCATCTTTGTTACTGACATTTTCTGGGGTCTTTAAAAAAGAAACGAGCAAAGGATAATTCAATCATGCATCACCAGATTAATCCCCCCAGATCATCTGGGGACTTCTAGATGTGCCACGCAGCGCTGACCACTTATCCTTTCAGGCATCCCCTCTCTCTGGAAAGCAGATGCCCCCCAGGGCCCTGCCACATGCTTGGTCATTTCAAAGCCAGCCAATGTGGATACCACACATTTTCCAGAGTCTGCTTCTTGCAAACAGGGGGGTTGAATTAATTCCAGGCAATTTATCACACAGGCAGCACAGCAGGTGGCAAGTACAACACTGTAGACCAGTGATCAAAGAGCACCCAGTGGGTCTACACGTGCTGGTATCTGAAGAGCCCAGGCATCTCTTCTAATAACGTACACTGAATGTTCCAGCTCCCTGTACAGGGCATCAATCATTTTCCTGTTGGTTATCATTTTCTATCATGTGTCTCTTGTGCATTTTTAATTGGTTAATTACTTTATTCATACACTAAGCACACCCTCAAGCTCCAATTATTATCAGCATTAACTGTTCAGTTCATCCTATACATCTTTTAAATGCTATATTTGGCTGTTTCCTGGTCCACACTTCCTTCTGCTACAATACCATAGGGGTCCTGCAGATACCTTAGCTAGTCCTTTGACAGACTATAGCCATCCTGCTCATTAGTCTATTATCTAGCTGCTTATCAGCCCCACTCCCAAGCTCCTCATTACTGAGGTTGCAATTACAATAGCTAACATTCTTCCTTTCGGGCCTGCATAGTACCACTTCACTTATAACAGGCCACTGCTATTCAAGTTAACAGCTCCCCACAGCAATAGTAGGTTGACTTTCCTATATAACCAACACCTACACTGCGTTAATGAACAGCAGAGCTGTTCATTTTGTTTGTTCACACTTCACTATGTGTATTGTGTGTTATATCTTTGGTTAAAGGCTCTGGCTGGGCCCCAGGGAGGAAATCCAACTCTTTCCTCATCCTTGTTGCTGCTCTCTGCTTAGTTTGGAAAGGAGTTGAAATTGCTGCTTTCTCCAGAGCAACTGAGCGCCTTCATATGGAGGAAGCATCTAGAGTACAGGATGGGCTGACCAGGAGCAAGGACGAGCAACAGGGACTGTAAAACATACGGGCAAACTGGGAGGCTGTTGGGGCAGCAGAGGCTTCCTGCACAGACACTGTGGCCCCGGGGTTGATATAGCTTTGGCTCTTGTATGCAACCTGTGTCCCCCAGCACTTCTCCCTGCTGGAAGAACTGCCTTGTTCTGGGGGAGGGTGGGGGAGTTGCATTGAATGTCCACTGCTTTTTGACACGTTCAGTGCTGACGTACCAATGGGTGCTATCTCATTGTGCGTTTATTCCAGTCTAACATCATAAGGGTGAGCGAGATCTGACTGAAGATGCCTTTTTACTTCTACAGGATTATGTTCACTGAGTCCATGGGTGCACAGGCAGGAGATCCCATGCAAGTGCCATGGCATAAATGTGCAGTCAGAGGTAGGGGGAAAGGTACAAGGACCCTTTTGGTGCTAGATCAGAAAACAGATTGCAAAATGTTCATTGTTGAGGTCACCCCCAGTGCTCCTAATGCTATCAGTACTGACTGAATTTCACAGGCAGTAGCACACAAAGTGTCACGCCAGCCCACAGAAAGCATCCAAACTCTGTCTCCAAGGTTGTCCAGGTGAGAGGCAAGGGCAGCAAAGGGGACTTTCACCTGTCAGAGGTGCCAGAACAGGAGGGAGGAGCAGTCTGACAATCAAGCAACTTCCCTTGGGCCCGGAGGCCAGCACCCCTCTGCAGGTCTGGTCTGAGTGCCACAGACACACTAACGGTGACAGCAAGCACAATGCACATACATGGTGAGCAGGATAGAAGGACCTGGGTGTTCAGACCATAGTTTGGCACAGGACCACACTGGGGAGAGAACAAGATGAGCCTCAGAGATGAATGTGCTGCCAAGGGTGGCTTAAGTCATCTGGGCTCTGCCCCACCAGGGATTGCAGGCAGGCAGCTCACTCTACCCAGGCAGCCCTCCGTTACTGAGGGGCAGGCCGGCAGAGTGAGTGCAGACCTGTGCTCAGCTGGATTGTCTCTCTTGCTGTGTCAAACCTGGGAAGGACCCAGAGCAGAAGAAAGTGGGGTGCTTGTCCCCAGGCTTTCAAGATTGTCCCCCCCCTCAGTGTGCTTCTCCAGTGCCTGGCCCAGCCAGGCTGAGCCTGCAGACTCTGAAATGCTGCTGTAAGGTGCAGGAGTGGTGAACCTGCCCCTGTTTATGGATTTGGTCTGCAAGAATGGAGCAGGACTCCCACATAGACCACTGGGGGAATGAACAGTTGTTGGAGGGGCTCTTCAGCATGTTCCCATCCTGCCACATGCCACGGTTGCTCCCCACTCCTAGAGATCTGTCATCAGTCTGTAAGCAAGGCAAAAAACCCATCAGGCTTGCTTCCATCATCTGCACGTGTCCCCTCACCTACAGCTCCTGGTTTGTAGGACACATCCCAGTGAGTTTGTTTGCTTTGACTTCCCACTCTTATTCCTGCTGGCTGGGAGCTCAGGACCCACTGCACATAGCAGTGCCCTGATCCCTTCCAACGGGTTTGATGGCTGTGTCCACATACCAAACCTTGTGCTAGAACTAGGGTCAGCTAGAGCACTGAATATAGGTCCTCTGACCTTTCCCATGGCTCTACTGATCCTGAAATATAGCAGTCCCCACCCAACTGGGAAAGTAGGATCATGCAGAAGGGCTATTTTATGTATTTAAAGCACTGACTTCTGTGTCTGCACTATAATCCTGTGTGCAATATTAATTATCCAGCTAACGCTGTTACCATGACACTCCTTAAAGCCATCAAAGCCAACATAAGCATATCAGACCTCCACCCCACCCTTCCTATTTGCTTCTGGACTTCAGACAAAGTTCCAGTGCCAAGTGTTCGTGGCAGGGGAAGGACTGAGCGTCTCAAGGGTTACCTAGCCCTCTGCACAGCACAAGAAAAGTCCAGATTTGGACTTTTGGAAGTCGTGTCTAATTCTGAAGCTGCATTCCAAGAACTGACTGAATCCAAACATGCCCATTTTTAGGTCAAGTTGCAAAATTACTTTTTCCTTATCACAACATTGTCCTATCTTTAGAAGCTAAAAGGGATGATTAGAGTTACAAGGGAAAAGGAAGAAAGAAAAGAAGGGGGTGGGGTGCATAAACAGATCCAGAGCCCTGAAAAAGACACAAATATGAGATCAAAAGAGGATGAGCCAAATTCTGAATAACCTGATGTATGCAGCATTTACATCCCTCAGTGGCTGACACTTAAGAAGCCCCACAGGCAGCAACAGAACAGATCTGGGTCCTTCCCACACAGAGCACAGCCCAAATACTGAAGGTAACCCTCTTATAATTCCAAAAACTGGGAGGAGGTCGATCATATTTAACCTGAAATGAGGGCAAATGCAAGAGAAATGCTTACCAGTTAAGGGCTTGTGCTAGGGAAAGCTGCTCTCTAGAAAACCAGAACAATTTTCCCCTCTGTGTGAAAGCACCGGTGAGGGTCCCTGCAGCGGGTGGACCTCTCAATTGCAGGGTCTGTGATCAGCACAGACAGGATCCCCACAAGCTTGGCCAGGTGCACAGCACAGGCACCTACAGGACTGGTTTTGGCCACACTGTGCTTCCAGGGTTCAGTCCCCCATATGTACACAGCTTGAGGTCACATCCTTTGAGGGACAGGGCAAGCTTATCCTGGAGGATCTAGGCTCTCATCTATGGACTGTTTCTATACAGCAAGGTGGTGTTTCTTACATTATGTTGAACTCCCATTGACAGCTACAGCAATGCCTGCAGATACTGCTAGAAAGCTGCGGAGAGCCCTGAAACTGGGTGATGAAGCAAGCCCAGAAGTTCCCCTTACCCATCATGGTCCCTCAGTGCCCTACTCCCAGCAATCATGCTACAGAATTACATTTAAAACAAGAAAAACCACCAGGCAAATAGAGGTCACAGGCATGGGCAGGAACAATATATTCCAGGTAATGGACTGCTTCTCTTGGGAAGTCACTGATGTTTATGCGTGGGCATTGCTTTCCCTGGAGGCTCAGTAGTCAGACTGCACCCGTGAGCTATAGACATCCCTGTGGGGTTTTTTTGTTTGTTTTTTTTTTTTGTCACACACGTCAGTCCTGCATGCTAGGGGATGTGCTGCATGACTAAACCAGTGACTAAAAGCAAGAAGGTTGGGTAGAAGACCTGCCCTGGAGGCACATCTGTGCTTGCTTCCCCTGTCTCATCACCTCTTCAGGATATACCCTGCCTTCTTCCTGAAGGATCTGGAAGACAATAAGCGGTGCTCTGCCTCGGCTCTTCATGTGATGCAGGAGCTTCCTTAATGGCCTTGGAGGTGGCCCTCAGTGTGAAAAAGCAGCAAGAATAAAGCTGGTCCTGAGTGAGGGGGAAGCCAGTGGCCGAGCAGCATCCAGGGACTGGCACATCCCGCAATAACTGAATGGAACTAGGCTGGTGACAAAGACAGGTCCACCAGCAGTCCTAGAAAAGATGAGTCAGGTCCAGGGTTCAGTCAAGAAGGCTAGTCAGGGCTGGAAACAAAAACATCCACAACATAGCTAAGACCAGGACTAGAGGCTCAGACTTGAATTTAAATGGAGATGCTGGATGTGTGGGTGGGGCCTGGGTGGGGCCAACTGGACGATTAAAGTTTATTAGTGTCCCCAGGACCATGACACTCAGGCTGTAGAAACTGCTTTTTCCCTGCAGTAGTGGGGACAGTAGGGGCACTCCTGGGTCTGGGAAGGGAGCACCACCTGCAGATGGGTGGCAGGGCACTGCTGATGGGTTGCACCAAATCTCCAAGCATCCCATCCCAGTGCTGGCTCTGGCTTTTGGCTCTGTCCCCAGCTGTGCAGTGTCCCTCAGGTGGGCCCAGCTGGCCTGGAGCTGTGCTCTCTGTTCTCTGGGTCATGGCACTATCAGCCCCACGTGGTCCATGCAAGAGCACAGCAGTGGGGCTGTGCTGTAGGGTTGTCCTGTGTTGGACAGGCATCGCTGCACAAGGCCAGTCTATATAATATGTCCTGCAGAAGACCTGACTGAAGTCAAGACCAGGCACCCGCTAGCTGGGGTGCTGGGGCATTAGGTGATCTTTCTACGTGTGCTGTAAGCATTTTCTTGCACAGATTCCTTCCAGTCACCGTAGGCAGGGAGGGTAACATGGCTGAAAGAGCACTAGTACCATACTTTGCTCCTATACTTCATTTTAAGGGTCTTTTTAGCTTCTTTCTCTTAGTCTCCAGTGCATTATATTCTTTATCGTGCCAAGGTTAGACACACATTGTCCCACTGCAGGAGGATAGCAGGTCAAAACAAAAGCAAAATGCTTATTCTCTGAGAACTCATACAAGATGTTGTCCCCGAGGGGCAAGCCTTTCCTTTACTGCCCTGAAGGTTTGCCTTACCTCCTCTGTCCACACCCAGGTACACGCTCCCAGATAGGGAAGGGGATCAATGAACTGTAAAACAAGGAGCTGCTTCATTTACTATAGAAGGAGATATGAGTGGATCTTTTACTTCTGCTTATGAAATCCCATTTATGACAATATTCACACCTACAAGCAGCTGGCACCCTTCTTCATATGCCAGAGGCTCTACTGTTGATGAGTTTCTGGCTAGGAGCGTTACCACTCACAACTGATATGTTAATGCAATTAGAGACAGTGCCAAGTGCAAAGCAGTATTTGTCCTGATATTATCGGTGATAAAGGAGCCTCCTGTGTGAGAAGCAAGTCCATTTCCAATCCATCTGTATCTATATCTAAAAAAGCTTTCATTTTCCCGAGCACTGCAGCAGATTCTCGTGATAAATTGCTGCCATATCTTAGCTCCCAACTACATTACATCCTATTCAAATCCCCTTCATTATAACAAGAAGCAATATGACACCAAAAGCTTGTCTCAGGAATTTATGACACAGTGGAGACTCTTAGATCCACTAAACCCCATTAAAACCATCTCCCTTATAAAACATACACCTTATTATGCACTACAGTAGCGGGCAGCAGGTTGCCTTCTGCCAGGGCTCTTATTACCCTTGCAAGGGAGGTACAAGGAGCGCGTGCAAACAATTGAGTCCCTGCTGAAAGCGTGGGGCTGGCGCGGTGTCTGCGCCTCCTGCCTAGCACATGTCAGGAGCTTCAGTTGTGGGGAGGGCTTTGTACAGTCATCTTTTATTTTAAGTTTGCTTACTAAGCCAAGACAAAAGAAAATGCACCCCATTGGCTAAAGCCAGTCTTTTTTTCAGGTCTCTTTCTGACACAAAGCCTACAAAAATGGATTTGGACTGGAATGAAATGTTACATTTAATCCAAAATGAAACATTGTGTTTTGTTTTGTTTAAAGCCGTTTAATTAAAATAAATTTGCTCTCAAAATCTCTTTAAAAAATGTAACCTGGGATTTCAACAATGGAGCAGCAACGCATGCTGATTTCCTGATCTCTTCTTCCAAACATGCTCTCTGCTTGCAAACATGCATTGTTTCAGTCTTCATCTCAGAGAGTAATTTCTGTTCCCAGCACTGCTCCCTGGATGTGCTTGTAGCACCTTCTTGAGCTGGGGAAGCAGGAAGAGGGGAGAGATGTGGGAGTGTTGGTGAAGTACCTGCCCAGGCTGCTTCACAGCGGTTTGACCCTCTCTGACCACCTCCACCCCCTATCCACACACCCTCCCTGCAGCTCACACCATCGGGGCTCAGCTTCTGCTGAAGCAAATGCCACCAGGCAGTACCAAGGAGCAGTGAAACAGCACTCCTGTGCTTGGGTATTCCTCATCCTGCAGTGACCAGATACGTGAGCAGTCTGGGAGACATTCCTAGGACAGATGACCCTTCCGAGCCAGGAAGATATGGCATGCCTCAGCCCCAAGAAAGTGATTTTGCTTTTCTCCCACCCTGCATTGATTCTCTTCCCCTACTTTTCACATCCCAGCTTTCACACCAAGCACCAGCCTGTGCCCTTCAGGAGTCCAGGTGGCAGTTCCTGTCTCATCAGTGTGCTGCTCATTAGACTAGGTAAATATGTTTGTGTTTTCCTCTTTTTACCCCTCATTTAGTCTCATCTGACTCTATTGTTTACTGTACTGGATTACGCAAATCAAAATATAACCAATATTGAAAAGAGGAAGGTAAGCAAAATTTGTGCCCACTCCTCTGGACCATGCCAAGGACAGGAGTGCAGGCTCCCACCGTGTCAGGACTGAGTCACCTTTGTGCAGCTCTGAGACTGATGCAGGACTGGATTTGTCCCAGTCTTGCCCTGGGAGTGGTTCATCCTCCTACCAGCACTGACTCTGCACCCCAAATCAGCCAAAGCAGGATGCATAGTCCCCATCACAAGCATCCTGTTGCAGGGTCAGCACACTCATGTCTGTCCTGCTGCTGCTTCCCAAAGATCTGCTGTCACTCAACAGTTCTTCTGGGAGTATGCAATGAATGCAGCTGTGCTCAGCGCAGTGATGACTTGGGATGGCTGTCTGTCATTGTGCAAAGTCTCCTCGAAGAAGGGAAATCTGGCTGGGGAACTGGATTAACTCTGCTTTGAGGTGGGTGATTTTGTGTCAGAGGTGCCAGAGAGACAAGGAAGAAGGTGAAATCCTGGAGAAGAGATGAACAGTGAGAAGCAGGAGATCTGTCTGGATCACACAGACAGGCATGGAACTGAAGAAGAACTTGGTGCAGAGCTGTTGCATGCAGTGGAGTAATAAATACCTCAAGGTAACTCAAGTGCAATTAGACATGTTCATGTGGCTTTTAAAGTCATGTAGATTAAGATGAGCAAATGTCTCCGTGACAGGATGTCATGGATTATTGATGCTGAGGTCAGAAAGGCTACTCCATCCTCCTTCATCACCAAGGCCAGATAGTTTTACCAAGTGATTCTTGTGTCAAACCTATAATTTCTGGTTGAGCTAGGGCAGCTCTTTTAGAAAGACATCCAATTGCAAGTAAAAAAACTCCAAGTGAGGAAGAAACAACCATCTCCTCCATACGTCGTTTAATGGCTAATTCCCTTCTCTGTTAGAATGTATCTTCTTTTCAGTTCAAATTTGTCTAATTTCAGTTTCCAGCCACCAGATCTTGTTACACCTTTGATCGCCAGATTAAAGAGTTCTCTAGTCTTAAATATATTCCCTTCTGCTGGGTACTTCCAGACTTGTGTCAAATAACTATTCAAAGTGCTTTTCATTAAACCTTTCATTATAAAACAAGGTTAGTTGTGGTTTTTTCACAGTTTCACTAACATATGTACCTCTTTCTTGGATTTTTTCCTTGTTTTCATCATGTGTGACCCTGGAACTGGACGCTGAACACACTAGTACTCCTATTAAAGCAATGCATGGTCCTGTACGAATGTGAAGCCAGTGAGTGCTGCTCTTTGTCATTCTTTTCTTTAGGGGCTTCAAGTTCAGAAGGCTTCCACCTGATCCCACTATGCTTTTCTAATCCGTGCTCTGTACAGCAGTCCCAACTTGTATATATACCTTGGTTCCTAGATGTGTGGAACTCCATCTCATTGTACCAAAATTCAGACTTCTGGAACAAATTCAGCCAAGTGATTCATGCTGCCTTGATGACACGTGTCTTCCTGCTGGGTTTTATATCTTCTTTAATTCTTATCTCTAAAGACTCTTTACAGGTCATCAATAAATACTGGGCTGTTGGCTCTCTTCGGGAAGATCTAGCACTGATCTGGTGATTTGTCCTGGAAACCACTGAGGGTGGTCTCCTCAGTGCCCGATGGATGGTGCACTCCCTACCATCTAGACTGTACCTTTGGACTTACGGTTCACCCATCATCAATACTTTTACTTGTCAGAACATCCCACAGCTTCTTCATGGACAAAGAACTGAGCTGATTGATTGAATGGAAACAAGTGTTTGGGCAGATGGGGGTGGATGTATGTGCCCAAGTCCTGCACTAGCAAGAATCTGAAATGTGGCTGTGGTTTGCCTTGGACCTGGAAATTGCTCCCAGGGTCTGTAGGACAGATGTAGGTTTTTAATTATGATTCAGGAAAGCAAAAGGTAGAGGCTCTGAAGAAGGACAAGAGAGGCATACAAATAAGGTCTGACAAGTTTGTCTGGAAAAGAAACAGCTCAATCTGTGTTAGCTGTTCCTAAGTTAAATATAAATGCAAATCTGGGGAAGGTGAGTGTGCAGCAAGTGTATGTGTTGTGCTGGCAGGAGGAAGAGGACTGTAAGGAGTGCCAGCCCCACGCAGGGTTAGGCATTCAAAGGCTCCATCTGCAGCCAGCAGCGAGGCGGGTTCCTCCAGGGCAGGTCCAGAGGTGGGGTCACAGTGGGAAATCCCAACAGTGGAGAATTAAACCTTCAGAGATAATCTCTCTCTGTTAAGGCAACCAGAAAACCTGTGTGGTTTCTGGTGGGGGAAGTCCTTCCATCTGTTTGGTGTTACATTTTGGGATTCCTCCAGCATGGTAAAGGAAGATGGAAGATGATTTATCTGGAAAGTTCCTCCTTAATTACTTCTGCTATTCCGCAGCTAAAGCAGCAGCCCCAACAGAACTTGTTGCAATTTAAGAAGCAGTAGCAGAAACAAGATGCAGTTGTACAGGATCACTGAAACCTTGAGGGATTATGGAAAAAATGGAGAAAGACTCTTTTGGAGGTGCACACTGAAGTTCAAGAGGCAAGAGGCATAAGTTGCAAGGGAAATCCCAGCCAAGCATGAGGAAAAGGTTCTTCCTTGTGAGGCAGGTCAAGCACTAGGCCAACGGCCCAAAGAAGCAGAGAGATCTTCATCCTTGCAGATCTTCAAAACTGAACAGGGCAATGCTCTGAGCAACCTGACTTTGTTTTGAAGCCAGCCCTGGTTTTGAGCAGAAGGTTGGACTGGAGACCTCCTAAGGACTCTTCTAAATTAGATAATTTTGTGATTCTACAACAGTTTCAGGAGCAGCTTTTTCAGCAATCTTTATAATAGTGGCACTAGGCAGGCCAACAGTGTATTGAAGTGCAAACTGGATTACTCATGCATTACTCCAGATATTCATTACATATTCTGTTTGGCGTATTAAGATCCTGTGCTGCCATAGTAAATAGACTTAACGATGGACTCCAAAACATCCTGACACCTCTTGATTCTCCAGTCCCGCAGCTGTTCCTCCAAATTGGGCAGTCTGCAGCACAGTCATCTTGCACAAAGAACTGGCTTGCATTTAAAAATGCAAACACACACTGAATTTGATGCAGAAATTTTGTATTTCCAGATGCAAAATTCTAACACCTACATTTTTGGTTTTGCATTAGATTAATTCTGTTGCCACTCTAAAACCCTCAGCTAAAGGTTGTTGGATCACTTCAGCATTGCCCAAAATGGCTGGAGCAGCTCAGCTCCCCTGAGGAAGTGCAGGAAGCAGTTTGCAACAAGAAAATAAAAAAACCCAGAAGCTGATGATTTTCCTGAAATGGCTGCTAGCGGTGAAAGTTAATTTGTCATTGTTATACTTCAGAGTCTACATCCCTTTAGGTGAATATGAGCATTTCAAGGCAGCCCCCCAGACAAACCTAGTTCCCAATTCTAAAATGTTCTTCCGATGTAAAGATTAAAACAATAACATTTTAAGCCTGCAAGCTTAAAATCTGAAGCTGTGGTGGGGGAAGACTCTGCAGCAGTGCAGGAAGCCCCGCTAATGATGTCAGTAAATTGTATCAGAAGGATTCTCTCATTTTGGGAAGAGAGATGTAATAGCATGGACTATTCTCACTGGCACTAAACTCATTAGTTTGTTTACAGTGTGCCTTCCTGCACTGCTCTCTGATACGCTGAAAATCTTATTTTGCCTTTGATATTTTGAGTCAGAAAGAGCAGGGAGAAGTCAAAGATTCCCAGCAACATTTTATCCCTTCCATGTTTTGTTTTTTTTAACAAGGTGCTTGTTAAGGCTTGACTCCAGGTCAAGGCAGCACTGGGGAAACTCCTTGTTTCAGAGACTGACTGCACGATGATGGCTAATGTTAAGTGACAGGGTGCTGGGGACAATGGCAGGAGGCCTGGGGACAAGTGCTGATGGACAAAAGCTGGGGGGGGGACGGGACATGTTTTGGCTGTGCATATAGGGGGGTGCCACGGGCTGGGTGAGAGCTATGTGCCTGCAGGAGCCTGCCGAAGAGCGGACCCCCTCCAAGGGCACCCGATGGCCAAGGGTGATGCTTCAGATGGCCTCAGAGGAGATGCACCAGGGCTGAGAGAGGTGGGACGGGAGAGCTTTGGCTCTGCAGGGCCAGACTGTGCCAAGCCTTGGCCAGGGAGCGAGAACAGGCTGTGCCACATCCCAGCCTCCTGCTCTCCACACCAGCCATGACACCTCCCAGGCAGGCAGGCAGGCAGGCAGCCCTGCCTGCACATCAGTGCCCGCTGCCTGCCGTCGGGAAGCCTTATCTGCCTCTGTCAGCCTCCGGCTTGGTGCTCTCCCAGCACATCACCACCTTCCCCATTTCCCATTCTGCTTTGAAGCACGAGGTGGGAGCTGCCTGCCTGTGCCAGTCACAGCCGCAGCAGCAGACAGGAGCTCGTCTCCAGATGCAGGGGCAGCAGGACTTACTGTCCCAGGAGCTGGCTCTGTGACACAACATATCTTCCACTCTTTTATTCAAAGCCGGATGCCTGGGCAGGAATTTGGTGGTTTTCCAGCGCTTAGAAATAGTTCTTCTGGCCCCTGCAGGTGCTCAGAACAGGTGGGAGCTCAGACCTGAGGACACTGGAGTGAATAAGCGTAATCCAATGGCAGTTGCCCAGCCTTGAAGGAGCTCTGGTTGGGCTGTGGACCATATGACCTCCATGAAAGAAGCTCTGGGATGGACCCAGATGCCAAGTCCTCCAGGTCCTTGCCCTGGGAAGTTGAGCCCTTCTCACCTGTGGCAGGAGTGGAGCGAGTGATTGAAGCAATTCTGACCATCCCATCAGCATGAAGATTACTTCTCTGCCCCTTGCCCAGGAGCCTTGGTACCAGGGCAACAAAACAGGCAACACCAGGCAACAAAAAGCCTACTATCATCATCAAATAAACCTCTGGGCTCTGGCAGAGCCCTGCTCTGGAGCCACCAGGGCTACCTGGGGGGTGCAGTTTGCACAGGGGTGTGTAGTCAGCACAGCAGCTCTGTGCGTCTCTCCTCCTGCTGGGGCCTCCCAGTGCTCCCAGTTCCAGTGACCCAGTCCTGCTGGCTGCTCTGTGGCTCCCTGGTGTATGAAGAGCCTGCCAGTCTGCTACCAGGGAAGGCAAGGGTGTTTACTGGAGTCTGTGACACCAGCAAGAGAAGACACTGCTACCTCTTCTCGCAGTAATAAAACGCTGCCTGTCAGAGCGGGGACTCTGCTGCAGCTATCTCAAGGAGGATGTCAGATTTAGCAACACTGCAAGAAGGTGGATAGGATATACTGAGTGCCCTGGGTGAGCTGGAGAGGAGAGGCTCTACCTCTGCCCTGCTGGCACCTCCTGGCCCCTGTGAAGCTCCTGCTGGACAGCATGTGTCTGCAGCTGACACATGTGAGCCCCCCGCACTAATGAATTTCATGTTTCCTTGGTCTAGGACCACGTTTCTTTTTAGCTTTCCTGCCAAGCTTTCCTCAGGGTCGTGCTCGGGAAGGAAGACTTGCTCCCAGCCTCTGCCATGGTTATATGTGGCCATATAACAAAATCAGCTTCCAAGGTTACTTACTCATCTCATTATACAAGCATAAACCCTAGGCAGACAAATATAAAGCAAAATAAGGTTTATGCATTATGGAGAAAGCTTATTGCATCTCCTAAATTGGACTAAAATATCTACAGGTGAAATACGTTGCTACTATTACAACAGTGCTCACAGTGGTATGGAAAGGGCTCCCACTGTACTGGTACCAGTAGGGTCAAGGACCAACCAGCCCAGTGCTGCCATCGGAAGACCCAGAGGCTACAACCCTGCACCAGGGAGGCAGGGGCAGGGTCACCTACAGTGGCAGTGGGACGTGTTCATGGCAGATGGGTGACGGCTGCTTCTGTCACCTCAGTTGCACATTTGTGTGTCTGCCTCAGTTTCCCAACACCTGGCTTTGAATGACAGCGCTTGCTCCCATGCCAGCAGTTAATGAGATCATGTTCCTACATGGCTTTGAACACAAATGTCTTTGCAACATGTAAGTGCTAACTACTATTAGCAACTATCAGCAGTCTCTTTTAGTACAGGGCTCTTCTGACTTTGCCTGAGGCCATTCCAACCCAGTGAAGCATCACCCTCAGCAGCACTACCTGCGCTGCAGCAGACCTCCCCATCAGCCAGCACACCCCATGGTGCTCTGGAAGCCAGCTGGAGATGGAGCTGTGAGTCCAGAATCAAGGGCCTGGCTTTATCTGGGCTTAGGGGTGTTAGTGTGGGAGCTCAGGCTGACTGGGAGATGGGAGACACACCATCATCTGGCAGCAGGGTGAAGGAAGGGGTCCCACCAGTGAGGTGGGACTGGCAGGGGCTGGCATATGCAGACCCCAGGCTCACAGACCGCACCACCTGGCTGCTCTGGGGAGGACATGGCCAATGCACTCTTGTCTACTGTTTCTGGGCTGGGCTGCAGTGTAGCCTGCAGACATCTGTGCTGCAAGGTTGGAGTTAGAGCCATCCCCAAAGCAGTGCCAAATCAACAGTCGATGCCTCTAGCCGGGCTGTGCTTTCCCTGCAGCGGCAGGGCACACTGCCTGCTTAATGCCCGTCTCTGTCTCAGCAGTCTCCATGCTTGCCCTTATTATCAGGCTCTTCTTCATCCTTCCTCCTTGTGCTACCTGCTCATCTCTGTGCTGGATCCTGCCTGGAGACAGATGATGTGCTGGACAGGAATGGCAAAGTTTATTAAGTTGGGGTGGGAAGCTCTGGCAGGCTGGGTTCACAATTAGGCTCCCAAAGGCAAGATCATAAAGCATTCAGACACTTGGGATACAGGGCTGATTACCAGCATCTTTCATCATTAAATATTAACACCAAGGCTGCTTAAAGGCCAGTGAAAGAATTATAGAATTTAATACCTATCACGCTCTATCAATAGGCCGGGAGAAATATGGTCCTTTCGCCTATGGTTTTTTTTAATGCTTCAATGTAAACTAGAAGACTGGTAAAATTAAACAGCACAATTCTTGGTTAGGAGCCACTGGGAATTGCAAACAGGGAGCACCAGGGATCAGACTTGTTTGATATGCTAGGGGAGCGAGCTCATTAAAACATAGGCATTGGTACCAGAAGGAGAGGAAATTAAAGCATAATTTAAGAAAAGAAATCCATCTACGGAGAGTGGCTCCAGCCCCTAGCACTCCCCTGTGTGGCTGGCTGCTCCCTGGGACCCCAGCCAGCTCCAGCCTGGTGGCCTGGACAAAAGGAGCAGTTGCACCCACCTCTGCAAAACTACCCTGACTGTGCTGAGACACAGGACACGGCGTGAAATCCGCCCCGGTGTCCTGTGTCCCTTTGCCATCGTATGCATGCAAAGTGTGAAGGCAAGGACACACATCTTGGGCTTCCCACTGTTGCTTATGGCTCCTTTACCCAGAGCAGAAAGCTGCGAAAAATCCTGGCAGCCCCGAAAAAGATTGTGTTCTGCTTGTGGCAGGTTTTTGGGTGTTTTTTTTTTTTATTTTTTTTGCTTCCTTGTTTTGGGTTATTGTGCTAAGTTGTATTAGGAAAAGAGTGCCTGGGCCAGGTGGCCCTTTTGGGATGGGTGGAGACAGAACCTGCTCTCACAGCATTGGCAGGGGCTGGGAGCTGCAAACCCACCGTCCCCAGAGCTGCAGAGCTCCTGTGGCAGGACTACCCCGGCGCTGCGGGCTCCTGAACCACCTGTGGAGGGGAACTTGGCCACCACATGGGGAGAGCTCAGCACAGCCCAGACAGCTCAGAAAACCTCACTGGGTGCTAAACAGCTGTGGGCTTAAAACTGCCCGTGCCTTGCTCACAGTCATATCATCATCATATTACAAACTGCTCCTGATGTAGTGCACCGCGAAGAGATTTAAAGGATGTGCTGGTGTAGATGTATGTTTTGCATGAAAAGCCGGGGACTTGTGGGGGTTCCATGAGCAATGCTGGCCTGTGACTGTCCTTTGGCAGTCCCCTGTGCTACTGCTTTGCCTGGCCTCACCCTCCCACCCCTCCTGCAACCCTCCTTCTTGCTGTACACAGTAATGCGTTGTTGCTGCTCGCTGCCTCATCACGGACACAGTGGCAGAGCCAATCAATACAGTAATCAAGCGGCTTGAGCAAAGCTAGCCGGGTGCCTTCCTACCTCTCCGTTTGCAAACATGGAGCACACACAGCTTCTCCCACTGCAAGTGCAGGCACAGCCAGGTCTCCAGTCAGGCTGAGATCTCCCTGGGCTGTCCTGCCCTCTGCTTTTCCTCCACTAGCCTTGCAGAGGGCTGCGCAAACATTTCACGTGGCCAAGCCAATCTGCAAAGCCACAGCTAAAATTGGAGCTGAAGAACTTAATATCTGTGAGCCAGCACCTCCCTGAGGCTGCCCTGGTGTCAGAGTCTGGGTTTTTCCTGTAGAAAGACAATCCTGGCTTTGTGTTTTCTTGGATGGGGACAGTGCCATGCTACTGAGACCGCAATGGCTGCAGTTGGACACGTGGCAACTGTATGGTGGGATGCTCCCTCCAGCTCAGAGTTGGGATGCTACCACCCTGCTAAAGACTCTCTCCTGGCCCACACCTCCCTTGCCATATGGATAAAGGTGGCCCAGAAGATTTTGCTATGTGAAATCAATGCATTTTCCCCAATTGTATTTTCTGTAGAAGCACCAGGACTGGTTTGAATTGCAGAAACCTTGTAAACTCCTGGACAGCAAGGTGCCCAGACTGAAGCTGGATGAGTAAAACCATTAGCAGAGCTGCCGTCCTACCAAGCATTTTCCAGGCGTTGGTTCCTTATAGCCACACTTCAAAGGTGACTCAGACACCGGGACTATTGGATCAAAATAGTCATGCTCACACAATGATTAAATATCATGTCAGTATAAACACAAAACGTTGGCTCATAGCAGCCAGAAAGTATTGATGTGCAAACTTTGTACCACCAGGCTTTATGCCAGATCACATATCACCTGTTCTCCCACGGGCAGCATAAACCTGGCATAAAATCATACCTGTGTTACATGCTCCATATCACACACAACAGAAACATGATCGTGTGCCTGCGTGTCTTCAGGAGTTGATTTTACAATACACAGGCACGTGTCCCAGGCAGATAAGTGGCTGAAATAAGGCTCAAAAGATGCACAATTGCTTAAATTGCAAAGGAAAATCAGTGGCATCATTGGAGCTGTGAGTCCATTCTGGCTCGGGAACCCATTGCCCTGGGACGTGTTCCCTGCAGAAAGCAGGGAGAAAGATTCCTGAGCTGGTTTGCAAGTGCCAAGCGTGACCCTCTGACACAGATCAGAGCAGTTCAGGGCCTTGTGTAGCTCATGACAGCCAGCTCAGTGAATACCTGAGCATAGTCAAGTTGTGATTTTCCATGCTTTCTGCATGCACACAACTGGAAATAAGAGCATGTGAGTTGCCCAAGCCCAGGGGTGACTGAGATGGGAGCACAGGCACCTGCATGGGTCACAGAGGCTGGAAAAGGGGGTGCACACAGGGCGTTAGTCTGGAGAAGTTGTAGGTATCCGCAGATCGGTATCCTTCAGAAACCTCTCCCCTGCCCTCCTTTTCACGCTGCTGCTGTCATCTCTTTTTTCCTCTTTACTGATTACTCTTTCCTGTTAAGGCTCAATAGCGCTGCTGCCCTCACATGCTGCCCTGCACCCTCCGTGTACCAGGTGCTGCCACAGATCCCCAGGCCCCCCCATCCCTGGATGCTCCCTGGATGCTCCCTGGATGCTCGCTGAGCCTGCCCAGCCGCCCTGAAATCATGGAAGAAACTGGCTGCAGAGTCAGAAAGGCAAATCCAGACATGAGTGACTCCGGGGAGCCTGATTGAAATAAGTAATTAGGTTCTCACAGACATTCACTTTGAAAGAATAAGAGCATATCCCACTCTATATTTTGTAATGAATCTCGCTCAATGTTTTCTAATGATTTGTTTAACCGAGTTTTCAGTGTCTCCAGGCTGCAGCGCCAGCATGGCCCTATGCAGCCTACCCCAGATGCTGGGGGAAGCTTTTGATACTCTCTCAAATTTACCTTTCCCTGCTGGTATGCAGGGGTTTTTTATGTTTCCCATCACGGCAGTGCAGATTCCATCTCCCGGTGCCATACAAAACAATCCCCCCCCTTCCCCTGTTTACACTATTTTGACACACACAGATGGTTATAATTTTTTCTTCTCTTTTGAGCATCTCTCAGGGATTCTAAATAGGTGAGCTCTTCCCTCCCCCAACCAGCACAGCCCACTGTGGCCCCACAAACTGATGCTGGGGCTCTGGACTCACGTTTCACATCCTGGGAGCTGTATTCCCGTTACCCACAAGCACTCTGATCCCACAAACATTTATAGATGCAAGCATCTTCCCAGCTGCAGAAAGTTATACTGAACTCAGGAGGACTGCCTGTAAATAACATTATTCCTGTGTAGAAGTATTAGGCATATTTTGATCAAATAATCTATTTTAATTGTTATTTTCAAAGGCAGCCACTCTGCAGTGATTTTTCTTTTTAAATTATAATGTTTATTGCTTCTTGCTCCATTATCTCTTAGCTCTGTGGAGATACAGGCTTTTTCTATCTGTGCTGTTATTTTACTAGTGGCTAAGGTCATACTAACTTATGAGAGTTGCCAAAATCATGTTTCTTTCTCCATATACATTTTAATACCCACACTTGACTTTTTCCAGTGTTTTATTCTTCTTCATTTCACGTATCTTTCCCCAGGGAATTGCCAGTGTGGCAATAAATCACTGCTAATTCTCTTCCCTGTTACTCACACTCTTTCTTCATACAAATTTAATTTTTCACACATTCATTTGTATACTACTTATGAAGAATGCATTTTATAAAGAACTTAGTCTTTTCCTAGTCACCCATTTTTTTCCATTCCCCTCTTCCCTTCCCTTTCCTTCCCTTGGAATGAAGTACCCCAACGACTTTGAGCTGACATTGATTTCACATCCCTCCCTGTTGTACTGTGATGGTTTTCTTTTCTCTGAGATACTTCTGCAGAAGGTCCCTTTTTTGTGTTGCACACCCATGGCTGTACCATTAGCTTACATAGCTTCTTTGCTCGTTACTTTTTCCTACAAGTCTTAGGAAATTCCAAGTAGCCTCCTGCTATTCCATTTTGTGTAAAGTTTTGTAGACCTTGGCTCCTTGAGTGCCTGTACTGAAGTCACACTGGCTGTGTCTTTTCTTCTTGCATCTCTCATTCACAGCAGGTCTGTAGTCTGTTGTGACTTAATTATAGTGCCTTTTAAGATTCCTCTGGGAGGTGTGGCACTAGTGGATTTTAATATCCCACCCCTGACAACATTGTCATTAGTATTATTACTTCCACTACTATGATTAGTATACTACGGGCAGAACGAGTGGCTCCATACAGGTCAGGCACATCCCTGATTCAAGCAGTTTAATCTAAGAAATCAAATGCAGGCAATAATTGAAGACAGAGATGCTATGCCTGCATGCTGGAACGGCAAGCATGTTTGTCATTAATAAATTGCAACACGGTTCGTAGCAGGGCTCCTGCTGACTCGGATGCTACTGGGGAGGAGCAGATCTGGGAGGGAAACGAGGCGCTGAGCCAGGGCTGCTGTGGGAAGATGTTCCAGCCACTGCTGGGGAGCACTGACTGCTTTAGGGATGAGTTTTAACAAGTATTTCAACCAGTGTGACTTTCCCCATATCAAACAGGGTGTTGCCCTGAGCCCGTATCCGAGTCGGCAGAAGCACCTTGCAGCAAGGCTCGCCGTTAGGAGCTTCGGTCATACATGCTGCATGTAACTTGGGTGCTGCTCTTCCTAACAGAGTTTAGAGAGCAGAGGTGGCCAAATGGCTTTCAGGGAGTAAAAATATTCATGATGTTGCCAGGCCCCTTCTTCTGTCTCGCTCCGGCACTGCACCTGTATGAGCCCCAGTGAAAGAAAGCTGCTGCTCTGGGTAGTACTTGGGCACCTTAAAGCGTTCAGAGTCACCCAGGTTTTCAATCTATGAGCTCTGCAAGAAAAAAATGGGTCAGGCCCCACCTCTGTGGGCTGCATGTTAATCTCCATGCTCAAGCAGGGGGATGTGGGCTGGAGGCAGAGGGATGTGTGTGTGCCCCGTGCTGCCTCAGCGCACCACGGCAGGTGCTGAAGGAGCCCGCTGGAGCTTGCTATGCACGGAGGGGCCAAAAAGCACCAGCTCTGCGGGAACATACTTTGGGTTTCCAGACTTGTGCCCACCGTTCAGCTACAACCCCCTCCAAGCTGTGGAACATTCAGAAATGATAAAATAGCCAAATTTCTCTTTTTACCAGACAATAGTTCTGTTGAGGTGAAGATGTCCAAGGAAATCCTCCTGTGGGATAAGTTGAGAGCAGTGAAGCAAGGCAGACTTGTACTGGCTGAGGTTGTCACCCTATAACAGAAATCACTACTGCACAAGGGGGATTTTCAGCAGCAGAAAGAAGAAACTGGGGAAAATCCTGTTCGGAACAATACGGACGGTGTTATCGTATCTCCCAGCAACATTCAACAAAAATTAGGGACCAAGGTGAAGAGATACTAAAGAACAAGAAATTCCATAAAGAGCCCTTCCATTTCTACAAGTGAAGAAAAATATATGCAGTCAAAGATTAAATGCTAGTTTCAAGAAGCATTCATATGTACTTCAAGGAACAGCTCCAATATAGAAAACAAGAAAAGAACATTTCTGAGAACTTCAATTAAGTACAAGGTAACTTGGAATCATTCCCATCCGTTCCTTAAATTTTCCAGACTATCTTTCTCTTTTATTTTATGTATGGCTCTCAGAAAGGCTTTGCTACATCAAAGATACTTTTTGTCTCCTTTGTTCAAATGTATAAATTTGCCTACAAAAATTAGAAATATCATCAACAGTGAAAAATAATTTATTTGTAAAAGGAACTAACTTTTGTTTGAACTAGAGCTGGGAATTGAGATAATGTCTATGAATATGTGGAATGAATAGATGGAAGTATCTGAATTTATGGAAATACATGAGTTCTCCTTTGCTGATAGAAAATTACAGTCAGGGCCCATTGCAAGTCAAATTAATATTCAACATAATCTCATTCCCACACAGGAACCCAAAGAGACAATTGATCTTGTTTCCACTAAAATCAATGGGAAAAACTCACCAAGTAGGTCTTTCAACAGAGGAGCACAGCCAGTGTGACACCTGAGCTAGCGCAGATTCACACCTTCTGCGGGCGTCCAAGAAGCTTTGTTACTTCTCGGATTAGATTTGAATTTATGATTTCACGCCAGGTCCTTATTTTTCTGCTTTAAGTCAGATACATAAAGCTCCATGGGAGCACCAGTAATTATGCTTATCACCCAGAGGTCACCTTTTTAGATGTATTTTCTAGATCTTCAATCTCCCTCTAAAGTAAGATGTTTTTCTTAATCAAGGTTGCCATGAGAGGCTCAGCACTTGCAGTCTCGCATGGAGGAATATTAGTGCTACCAGACATTATTTTTTATTTCTCTTTCAAGTGCATTGATTTTTTATCTATTTTATTCCAAGAAGGAGCTGTGGCACCTATTTTACATTCCGAGTCTGCCTCAGGAGTTGTAATAACTTGAAGCACTGGATGTTCAAGCCAGTGTATAGCTGGAGCGGACTTAGATTCGCAGTCAGTCCTGCCAGCTCAATGTCTTCAGCATCTGCTGAGAGAAGGGAAAATGTGGCATCTCGCAGCCTCCTGGGACAGCTGGGTGGTTAGGCCCAGAAGTCAGTGTCTCTGGACACATATTGGGGATGATCAGCATTCCTTCCCAACAGGATTGCTGTTGCTGATTTATTAATGTAGCAGTTAAAATCAAACCAGCACTGGAGAGTATCTAAGTCAGCTGCAGCCAATACAGGCATGCTAAAGGCAGGCAACTTTTTCCCTTGATATATGAGCAACCTCCACTTCTCAAAACAGATCCCAAACTGTAACCCAGAGGAAAAAGAAGCTTGACAAAGATTATACAATTCGACTTTTGCGTGGTAGAGAGTTATACTTGCATAAGAGGCACAGAGGAGAATGGGACTTTTCTGAATTGGGCAATGATGCTTGCACAGGGACAAATCAATTTAGAAACTACTTGCAATGACCCAGGATTACAAAACAAACAATGACAGTCACTTGCAAACTCACAGCAGCTTCTCAGCCTGGCTTCTCCCCTGCCTCTCATCCCAGCTGCAAAACACGCTGTGCTTTGTCATGGGAAGAGCCTGCTGCTGGCAAATCTTTCTTCTCATGTCTGAGGTGCTCTGTGTGGGGGCAGCAGCTAGGCAGAAATCTCAATACAGATATAATAAAATAAAACAGTTCCAGGAAAAAATAGTGCTTAAAGTGCCAGCCTCATTGTTTAGGGAAAATCAGGCTGGGATAAGACACTAAAATAACAGTTTATTCTTTCCCCAGTCTTTTCTACCAAGCATGGTTTGGCCATGGCTCTCTGAGTAAGCAGTACCTGCCTGGCTTCAGGACCCTCTTGCTAGAGCAGGAGGTTGTTTCAGCATGCAAGGGGATGTGCTTCCTACCTGGTTATCCAGCAGCACCTGGGTGGTGGAAGGGTACCCATAGGAAGCTGCAGATGGGCCTTATGACCACCACAGTAAAGACAAGGTAACTCCAGGGAAGGTATCCAAGCCTAAGAAAAAAGAAGAAAGGAAAACATGGGTTCCCCTAGAACTTGAGAAAAAAGAAAAGAGCAGGAGCTTGGAACAGGCAGCAGAGGCAAAGCAGACCTGGAGTGGGAGTGGGGAGCTATGACCAAAAGCAAGGTCCATCAGTCACTAGTGATGTACACTTTAACTCAATATTACCTAGAGACTGGTGGCTTTGGAAAAGAAGTCACAAGTAATTAACCTTGATCTGTTAATGGGTCAGCTCAGCTGAGAGCACTGGTTTTGCTGATATGGATTATGTAAAGGGTATAACAACCAATACAGACAGATGTGGCTGAAAAAGCTGAAAAGTGTTATAAGGATGGTCTGAAAGTAAGTTTATGGTGGGTAAATTGTGATGGAGAAGTTCATTACTGCTGGAGCCAGGGAGCTGGCACTGCAGCTGTCAAACCTGGTGTAGATGTGGTAGGGATCTTTGAAGGGGGGCATTTAGGGAGTGCCTCCCTTCTGCCAAGATCACACCAGTGCTGCCTCCATCAAGGCAGGTACTGAGGCCGGACAGTCCCAGTCTTCCCACTTCAAAGGGGTGATCAATGTCTTCTGTGACATGGTATGTCCACTCCAGAACCTCAGGGCAAATGCAGAGCCAAGCTGCAAGGAACAGGCCAGGTGTCATTTATCTTGTACAAAAACATTCAAAGTCTTACTCAAACGAGTGTTTCAAGTTGTGTATGGGCTGTATTAGAAGCCAGACCTGGATGGGTGCAATGTGCTTCAGGAACTATCTTCTGCAGCATGCCTGGGGACACTGAGCAGCCTAAAGGCTAATGAGCATCTATCTATACAACCCTCCCATTAGCTAGGCCAGAATTCCAGAGCAATGTGCCTTAGACTAAAGATCTCTGACACTGAACAAGAGCTGTAGAGGGAGAGAGGACATTCTCCTGACACAAGGGAGATTACCAGAGTTATGACAACTACTAAAGACAGGACTTCAGAATAGAAGGACCGGTGGTCTGGACTGCCATGATCATCTTTATTCTACACTGTTGGGGAGATGGGGAAGACATGTTGGGATGCTGATAATAAAAACCTTAGTGGCATATTCTGGGTAAAATTATAAAGCTTTAAGGACCTCCCGTGGCTTCTTGGGCACAGTTCTTCATAACTGTTTGGTAAGTAGTGAGACCATCCACATGACGATGTGCCTGGCGTCTCAGCTATACACTTTTCTTGATCAGGGCAAACAGTTAAGTTTGAGACAGGTGCTGCCAAAGCACTTCTCTTACAACTGTTCCCAAGCACAGATGTGGACTGGTCCCTTTAAGCTGATCAGAGCAAATCCTGTCCTTGCCCTTGCTGCATCTTGACCTGCTCAGATGAATGTAAAGGTGTAAATCTGTGTCTATGCAGGTAATAACTTGGGGTTTGGCAAACTGCACAGATTCACTTGCATAACCTGATTGAGGGCTCATTTCTCATGAGGCCACAAGATAAAATATCACTCCATGTTCCAGCTTTCCTCCACTGTCCTCCAACATGGCACTAAGTGGTGTGGGAGGCAGAAAATATGACATCATTTTTCTTTAAAAAGGGCATAAAGAACTGGAGACAAGTAAGTGTGCGTTCTGTGACAGGCAGATCAGAAGAAACTGTAATATACAACAGAATTAACAGGAGACTAGGTAGATCTGGGTATATTGGGGAAGAGTCAACACAGCTTCTCCAGGGGAAGTCATATCTCATAAATCTATTAGATTTCTTTGAAGGTGTCAACACAGGTCCAGGCAAGGATTAGTTGGCTGTGTAGTTAAATTGCATTTTCCAAAAGTTATGTTCAAGGTCTCTCACAAAAGGCACTTGGAGACACTATGATGTTATGGAATATGAGAGGAAGTCCTCCACAGATTGCAACCAAAAAAACATGTAACCAAGGGAAGAATAACTGGTCGGTGTTCATGATGCCCAAAGACCAGTCACCATGTCCCTCAGAGGCCTGTCCTGGTATCTGTACTGTACAACATTCATCAATGATCTGGAAAAGTGGTGAATAATGAAGTGACAGTGTTTGCCTATGCGACAAAATTATTCAGGATCATGAAATCTAACACTGACAGTGCAAAGCTCTGGAGGATCTTCAGAGACTGAGTTACTGACAATAAAACAGAAGATGAAATTCAGTGTAAATAAATGTAAGGTAATGTCAGTGAAGGTGAAAAAAATCCAGCATGGCAACCGAGTTTAAACAGACAATGATTAGCTCTGAATTAGCTACCACTGCTCATCAAAGAATTCACGGAGCACTGTGGAAGGTGCCTGGGAAAGCCGCTCAGACCTGTGCCTAGTCAAAAAGCAAGGAGGATGTTAGGCATCACTTGAGTGAGAGATAACAGTGCAGGAATCGTCGTCATAACTGGCATGGAGATGCATGGTCCATCTTTATTTTGAATACTGAGTGTATGTCCGATCCTGCATCTCATAAAGGACACAGTAGGAAAAGCAAAGAAACAAGTGAAAAGGCTGACCCGGTGACCTTCCTGATGCTGAGAGACTGAACAGATCAAGGTTATTAAGCTTCAATAGACCATGGAAATCTATCCCAAGTGTTTTGGAGCAAGAAAACTGGAGTTGGTGACTCCCTCTTTCTGACGATACAATAAGAAATGAAAGTATCTGGAAGAAGATTTAAAATGATGACTTGGAAGCACTTTTTCTGCACAGGGATTCGTGTGTGTCAAAAGACATGTGGTATGTTCAAGGCAGACAGGTCTGTCAGTGGGTGCTCCATGAGCTGCAGGGTGCTGCCGTGTGAGAAGCACTCAGCGCTGGGCAGGTTTTCACATGCTTTGCCTGTTGCTGGCCACTGTTTCAGGCAGAACACCAGACTTTGCAGATGTTTGGTCTGTCCCAGTATGGTTGTTTTGCTGTCATGGTGAGGAAACCAGGACCCTTTGATGGGTGTCCGAGGTTAAGCCACAGCAGAAGCCACTTGCTGGTGACTGTGCCCAAAATGGGGGTCTTCAGGCTCCGGGAGTGCAGCTCAGATGGCCTTCTGTATTCGTCACCCAGAGCAGAGCTGTAGCCCATCTGTCCTCAGCAATCTACTTCAAGTTCAAATCTAATACAATGTGGGAGAACGCAGCTGAGGAGCACAGCAAAGGAAATCTTTACTTTTCACCTGCACATAAGGCAAAGAGAAAAAAAAAAATAAATTATGAAGACCAGAATTATTCAAACATAAATGTGCTACAGGAGCTACGTCTATAGACAAAAACTCAGAGGAACAGATGAAAGCTTGTGCTGTAGAGCACTGAAAGGATGCACAATGAGAGGCCACCTTTGCTGCCCCATCTCTGGAGGTCAGGTGGGAAGGGGCCGCTGCCAGCCCTGCTCACTGCTGAATTCTAAAGTGCTCATTTCTCTTCAGGATGCTGAGGTAGCACTCAACTCCCCTATGTTTGGCTCTCCTGTATGCAGTATTTAGTTCCTTCCTTTCTTCTTTTTTCCGGAGAGACACAATTAGAAATAACCCGTCAGAGTAAAATAACCAAAACTCACATTCTGTCTAAAAAGTCTATTTCAAGAAGAAAGAAGATTGCGTGTGAAGAAAACGCTCACCAGTGAGGTTTGACATCAAAAGAATGTTTTGCATGGACTAAATAGAAGTATTCATTTTTCATACATGCACAGATTCACACTGACACCAGTTAGACTTTCATACGAGCACACTTTGTTTACTTAAAAGCTTGAAGGAAGGGAAAATGTCACAAATGCTCATGTAAGCCTGCATGTGCACCAATCGGACACATTCAGCATGGCTGTTTGTACAAGCAAAGATGTCCCAATAGGCCAAGAAGCGTTCGCATAAATCATCTGCCCAATCATTTAAGAGAATGAATAATTCATAGAAAGGCAAATGTGTTCACAAGCAATTCATATGAAGATCTAGGAGCTACATTCAAGGAATGGATTTGCTGTTTACTATCTCTGTGAACCTGAACGTGTTTATTCTTGGCTCCTGACTTTCATAAACCTGAAGCAGTTCTGCAGCTCCATCCCTCAAAATGTCACTGGTTGTCACTCATCCCAAGCTGCTTGTCCACTCCCTGTGCCTGTCCCAACAGATGAAAACCACAGCTACTCCCACGAATGGTGGTGCTAGTTAGTAAGACTCATCTAAATTACTTAATGGGAGTAATTTCATTTCTCTTTCTTGATTTGTTATTTCTTGAGGTTGGTGATGGAGGCACAGAACTGGTTTGCTCGAGCTGTACAGCTTGCAAAGACTTGTGTCTGTCCATGTCCGGGGTATGCCCATACTCTGCCCTGTGGTTTCTCTGTTTCTCCAGCTGTGAAATGGTGAGGAAGATACTGAGCAACTGGAAAGTTTTTTGATGTCTAGGTGGAACACGGGTTTTATATCAGCCAAGGTCTATTTCTTACCCCCAGTCCTATTTGAACCTAAAGGTGATGGGGTAGTGCTGGGACAAACAGACAGGCAGATGTGTTCCCCCCAGCATGACCAGCAGAGGTAAGGGGGCTCTATCAGTGTTCCTTCTCTAGAGAAACAGGCTTTAGGAGGGAGATGAGAGGGAACACCAGTCAGCCAGGAGCCCTTGTGCTCTCAGTCACCCTTGATACCTTTAGTCATATCTTTTTGGGGAAAACTGTTTGTTTTTTTCAGTGTCAGGCACAGCAGAACTGGCCCAGTTCTCTTTAGTCTTGCACGAGATGCAAAATATCAATAGGAGATAAAGGTTTCCTATAGATATATATCTGTCCTCAAAAAAATTTGCTGTGCAGCCTCAAATAATATTGCATGATCGGTTATCAATATTTTCCAGGACCCACTTACAGGATCATTCTTAAATTTTTTGAGAAAGTGTTGCCAAGAGAAGTGTTCATCCTGCAGCTGCCCAGATCCCCAGGCATCTAGAAATCAAAACTGCCTTTCTGCTAAGGAAACTCTCATGGAGGGATGTGGCTTCCCTAGAACATTTCAGACATTTCAGAACATTTCCTATCCTTGGACTGCAGGAGGAAAATACACTCCTTGCCCTGACCAAGGGGCAATGTTCTTCACCAATCTAAAAGCTGCACTTGTCCTGATGTTCATCTGCGTGACTGGCTGCTGACGCACTGTGCGTATACTGCTCCCTCCATGTCTAGTCCCCAGTGTTCAGAAACTCTAATTACACTGAGAGCTGATGAAATATGATTACATTTTTCTCTTCATTAAACATGATATAGAATCATAATTCACACATATAAAATTGTTTTATTCCTTTTTTCTGTTTGCTTTGGAATTATTTCATGGTCTTGACAATGTAGGTTTAGCAATGCTGTCTCTCCTGCAGAGCCAGTCAGCCGCCAGTACCCTGCAATTTTAATGATCTAATCCGACAGCTAGCATGCTTTAATTTAAAGTTTTATTAACGACCACTTTCTACCCTCAAAGACTATATTAAAATTTGTTAATGGAATTGGAGATTATAAATGCCCCACTGCAAGGCCCACTTGTGCTGTTCTGCACCACCCTCTTTAGAATTCAGAGCAATCCTATTAACTCTTCTTTATGTTTTGTATAGGTCATTTTGATTGCAGTTTTTTGTGTACTTCCCTTATGAGATAGCGTTCCCCGAATCTAAGCATTTGAAAGAATATAATTTTACAAAAGATCACATATTTCAGATTCATTATCCTTCAATAGTGAGCTTAAAATTTAATTTCTTTGAATTATTGCAAATTTTTTGAGTCTACTGGGGAAATGGAAATGAATTCCACGGGCAGCGTCAGACCGTGTGACAGAAATGACAGAACCCACCCCAACCGCTGTCGAAAAAGGAGAGGAAGAAGCAGGAGGAGGAGGATGCAGGGATATGTGCCATTCATAGGCTTAAAGTTGCAGGATCAGGACAACAAGTTGTCCTCTACACGCTTGGAAGTGTGAAGCTCTTTGCACAAAACACATTGCTTTTTCACACGCCCTGTTACCATGTGAAGGCTGCCTCTGTTAGCCTCGTCTTTTAATGGGCATCTTGAGACTCTTCACTAGGTCTCCCAGACTGCACTTGTGCATCAGGGCCCCATGTTCAATGTGCCGTGAAAGGGATCCCCCATACCCATTATTTATTTTATTTAAGGAGTCAATAAAAGCATCACCAGTCTCCAAATCTCCACAGATCCCAGCACCAATGGTTATTGTTTGCAGCTGTCTGAGGAAATGCACTATTAATCATTTGTTGTATAGACTTATTTTCTCACAATTCTCCCCTCTTTATTTTCTGTTGGTATTGTTCCTTTCTCCTGATTAAACATTTGAGCCACCCAGTAAAAAGGCAGAAACAACATCAGGTTCTCAAGAAACCAAACAATCAATCAGTTCACCAGCTTCACAATGGGACTCAACGGGAGCAGCAGGGCAGCTGCCTGTTGTTTGAATATCACTCAACCAAAAGGCTTGGCCAGTGTACAGAAAAAGCAGTTATTCACAGCAAAAAGAGGTAGGTGAAGGACACAGAGGGGGATTTCTAAGTGGAAATTTTTACATTAGAGAAGTTTACACTTGAGCTACTCATCTGGTTTCCTTTTACAGCTGATGAAAAGACATTGAAATATAGGGTGCAACTCATCTGATGCATTTGAAATATCAACCCTAGGACAAAATGAACCAGCCATGGTGTGAAGTGCCCATTTCTCTCCAGCCTCCCCTAAAAATAGTTTGAGCAGTTGAGTAGGGTACAGTGTAGACCTCTAAAGTCAGGGAAAAATGTACTCCACTCTCTGTAGGGAGTGCCATGATCAGATCCCCAGGGAAAGGGTTTTCCTGGCTGGCAGGTAAATCCTACTGCCCCAGTCCTTGGATGCTCCAAGCTTTGTATGCCAACTGAGTGTCATCAGTGGCAGAGAAGAGCACTGGACCAGGTGGAGCATCTGAGAGCCCTTTTAAAACAGATTTATAAAATTTATTATTTGCTTACATCCCACTTGGCTGTGACAGCCCATGGTGCTAAACAAATCAGTGTTGCTGGTGGGTAGTCAGTTCCTCTCCATCTTTCCCTCCTCACCTTCATACTTATTATCATTCATACTCTTGTTCTTCACTTAACCCCTTTGTACTGCTAATGAGTTCCCCTACCACTGTGGCATTAACATGTCCAGTCCTTGGGTGGCTTTTCCCTGTCCCCACCTCACCACCACCAAGGCTCTTGTAATGCACAGAAGTAGACTCTGGGCCCTGCTCATTTCTCCCTTTTTCTTCTGAAATCCTTCCAAATTGTCAACACCCGTTCAGTGCGAGGCCTCCAAACCCACCTGTGACAAGAATGAGGTTCCTATTATTGGGGCACCCTTCACTCGGGAATGCTGATGTTGCTTGGTGGGTAGGATTTCCCCATCCCTAGGTCCTGGTCTAACTCTGCTCCTCACAAAGTCAGGTAGACCTTCCTCTGGTTGGCAGTGCTTAGCCCACTTTTGGTTTCACACAGGCTATTTGCCATGGGGATGTGCAGCCAGTGTACACAGTGGAAGTGTAGAGGAAAATCACCTGGACCTCCCTATCTTGATGCTATGTGATCTGAACTCAATTACACTGAAACACTCAGTGGTGGGACGTACAGCGTTGGGTATTTCTCGCTCTCAATGACCTAACGTTCTCCCCATGTGTTGTTTCTTGCTGCTGGCTGTGAGTTTCATGCCTGTTGGATCCAGCCCATTCCTGCCCTGTGACATTGCCCTCTTTGGGCTGGCAGCCTGTTACACAGTCAGAAAAGATGGAGCAGGTCACCAGCGGCAGGAGCTCAGCATCCCACATGCCAGAACTCGCTCAGTGATTTAATGCTCTCATCCACACCTAACAGGCTACATTAAATTGGTATATTTCTTTCATTTGCTGGCTCCTTATACACCACCTGACCAGGGTATGGAAACAATAGCACATGACTGCAGAATTCAAGTCAAGCCAGCATGAATTGTGAGCACGCAGTTCAGAATTTATCTTTTGTGAATATTTGTGTGTTAAAGTTACAGATTTGCTTTTTCACCATATTTGCAATAGCACTGCTCAAATATTTGTGGAGACTGAACACAGCCTAATTGAAATTCAGTTGAATTCAAATTAATATTCATGATTTTTTTTCCCTTCCACTCTTCATTCGGCTCTAAATGGAAGCAGCTTCCTGCTGTGGAGGGGGCAGCTGTAAGCTGGTAGACTCCTGTAAGGGTGAAAACTTTGGCAATCCAATTTGAATTTCTTGAAGCAGCCACACACTGGATGTCAGTGCTATCTACATCGTTTGCATGTATTGACAGGCAGGTCTTGAGCTCAATCAGTTTGTGCCTGCATCAGATGGGTGCTGACTGCTGGAGATTTGCAGCACCTCACTCTGCATTGCCGCTTGCACCACCTGCTCCTTCTTCCTTAGCACCCAACTCCTGTCACAGTGACGGTGCCCACTGCGCCATTGATCACTCCAGTTTACAGCTCCGTGCCATTGCAGGGCTGCCCTCCAAGCAGCAGCCAACCTTCTGCTAATTTAGTCTCCGCGAAAGGCATGAGCATGCCATCAACACAGAGCGGTTGGGACTTCTCCAGGAGGGAAGGGCAGAGATTTGTGGCTCTCTGGAAGTGGAGAGGGATTTGGGGACATTGCTTATTTGTAGCTGTGCAGGAGCAGGGCTGAGCTCACTGAGACCCCAAGCCCATCAATTGCTTTCATGATCATAGATCATATGATTTCTATTGAAGGTGACCTGGCATTTTTAGCAGAATGTGATGAAACTCCACACCTCTATAAAGCATCATTTCCAGACCTTATCCACTTTTCCGTGTCTAGTCAAACTGCTGCTCTCTGTCTGCCACAAAGGAAATCTTGCACGGGGAGATTAGAGATGCCTGGCACAGTAAAACCTTCCTCCAGTCACCCAGGAAACATAAGACATTTTTCTTCTTCTCTGGAAAATGTGAAAATTAAATTGGAAGCACTACATGGATGCAGCTCTACCCAGATAAACTCACAGACTGTCAGGATGCAGATGTTCCTGTGGACTATTACTGCTCACATACTTTTCAGAGCATCCCAGGTAGTCTGAGAGTGCTTTTCATCAGGTATTTATGGTCCCCAGTAAAGCACTAAGATAGAAATATTATAAACTACACATTTAACAAGAAAAATACAGGAACGATGAAAAATATCGAGAGGCACTGCAATGCTTTGAAAGATCTTGGAATTATCTCGGATGATTTTTTCCAAAGATGGGCTTTGACTACCAGTGACCCTGTGTATAGTCACAAATACTGTTTGTTTTCCTCTTGATTTTTAATCTTTTATATGCCTCATGGCTGCAATGCCTAAAGGAAACAGAGGCAGGTGCAGCAGCAAGACAGGTTTTCTTCTCAGGTACAGGATAGGCAGCAGACCTAAGGCAGGAGTCCTTGCAGCAAAGAGACTTTATGACTCCCAAGCGCTGTACCCCTTCCCTGCCTTAGCAAGGAGAAAAGACAAATTTATCACGCCTCTAAATACCAGTGTAGCTGAACACAGATTTTAAAAAGTCACCGTAGTGCTCCATCCCCAGTCATGCTTCTATGGCATATCATCACCACAAATCATGGTTAGGGTTTCCCAAGCACCATGTTTGCATTTCCATACCTTAGCACGTTGCTGGAGATAACTGTAATGCCCTCAGCCTGTAAAATTCAACATTAAATGCCATAGTAGTGCAAAGGACAGTTGGGGGGAAGGGATGCCCACGATGTATAAAATATGCTTTTTTCAGTGCTGTGATTTTATAACAAGGTTTCATGTTTAGGTGGAGAGCTTCCACTCTGGTTGTGTCTCATGAAAGTCATTGTCTAAACTGGAGCACAGGCATCACTGGGCTCAGCTCAGGGATCCCTCTAAGCCAGAAAACTCACTGGCATCAAATGCTTCAGGGCAATGGGCAGGACCTCTAAAGTAAGTTGCTTAGAGATGGCTTATCATGAAATAAACTTTCTTCTAACTGCTCAAAAGTCTGTACCCCTAGATTCAGAGTTAGGACAGTGGCAGCACTGCCATGGTAATTGTCACAAGTCAGAAAGAGGCAGTGGTCCCAAGAAAAGCAATCTGGAATGTCTGCAATCATCTCCCTAGCTGGCTGTGTGTCTGGGCTTCCTCAACAGCCAGAGGCCTTTGGAGGAAGACTCCTACGGTCATGGGGTAATTCAGGCTAGTAGAGACCTCTGGGTGTCATCTAGCCTGACTGCATCCCACCTTGCTTAGATGCCTGTCTTAGGGTAGAAGGAAATGTTATTTGAAGGCACAGCAAGCTATCTTTTAGGAAGTAAACTTGAGGGGAACCGAATCATACTGTGTACTGTACCATAATATACGTGCACAAAGGGTTGAGCAGGCAGCTTTAAATCTGAATAATTTTTCTACCTCAGTACGTTTTCTATATTTCCACTTTAGCTAGTCTTCCTTCTCCTCTGGGGAAATTTCTAAAGGAGTGCCAGGCGGAAGGTGCAACACTGAGACATCTCCTAAGCTGCCACCACCTGGTCTCTGTGATCCTGAAGTCCTGCAAATGGGAAGGGACCGAGATAGGGTGAAAACAAAGAGCAATCCAAGGTGAGATGGATCCCCCATGTGCCCTCAGCATCACGAGGATGGATCGCAGCCAACAGGAGCTTTACTGTCCAGCGTGCACTGACCACTCACCCGTGTCGCTGGTGCTGACACAAGGCTCACCAGGCAGCCGTTTCTGGATTTCTTAGTGTTTCTTTACAAAATACAAGCACAGCAATTGCTGCTGCCCTCCAGCCCTCTGATGCTGCACTTGCTTCGGCAGCGAGATGAATACTGTTGCAGCTCACCCAGCAGCTCAGACACTGTATTATTAGGTTTCTTCAAAACCCCTGAATGTCCCATCTAGACCCAGTGACTTAATATTTTTTAAATTACCTATTTGCACCAGCACCTCTTCATTTGATACCTTAATCCTTAATAGCAACTCACCTTTATTACCAGAAAAGAGCAAGTCAAGAGCAGATTTCTCCCAACATCCCCTGAGGTGAGAACTTATGAAATGAAATCATTTCACTTCTCGGCTGTGTCCTCATCTTCCTTAATTGTTCCCTTTAACTCCTGGGGAGCCAGCAGACCTGTCTCGTTCCTTTGCAGACTTTCCTGTTCCTGGCAGACTTGAATTATCTATTGTTTGTTTTCATTCCTACCAAGTCTTGCTATTTCTTGCTGGCTTCCTGTTTCCCCTCTTTCATGCTGTATTTTCTGCCCCTGTTTATTGACCTCATGAAGGCTGGATTTCCATTTTTTGAAGGACCATTGTGTGGCCCAAACACCTTCCTGAACCCTGCCATTTACCTGCTTTTGCTCCTGCCTTCCTCCCGCACTTGCTGATCAGACCCACGCAGGCAGTTTGAGCCCCTTTGGTATTGTCAGGTCCTGGTATAGCTAAACATATGCTGAAATCTCATTAATGGCAATTAAAGTTGAGCATGTGGTTAAGTACCTTGCAGAAGGTATCTGTTTTGCTATGTCACTTCTTAAAGAGCATCCATGCCAAATTTTAGAATTTTAATCTCTTTACTTTTGACTCTTGATGCTGTCGGCCGGCTTCCTCATTTTGTTGAAATCTCTCTGTCTAAAGGTTAGCATCGCTGTGATAGGATTTGATCCTCTTCTTTCCCAAGGATGATGAACATAATTACATTCTTAACAAGTGAATTAAATTACAGCACCATTTCTCTAACAATGAGCCCTCTCCCTGCAATGTGCTGGAAGTGTCGCTGAGCTGATCATGCGCAGGAGCCTGCCCCATGCTTCAGAATGAGTGAATTTTCTAAATTCTATTCCACGCATTATTGGGACTTTAAAAATTATGTCTTATTCATCTATTGATGACAGTGGCCTCTTGGGTGTAAATTGAAGCAATTACGAAGGATCATGCAAATTAATCAATTATTTTCAGATTATTACATTCAAGAAGTAGTCTTGCTCTTCGATTTAGTTAAACTCTGCCTCTGAGTCAATTTTCAAACCTCCAAATTAAGCTATTTATTAGCTAAGAAGATCTGGGGGAAAAAAAATGTTACACTTATGAATTGAATGGCAGAAGGGGTCATTTTAAAAAGGGTTTAACACATAAACTGCAATATTTAAGAATGTACAGAAGTGCCAGTCCTGACCCCAGCATGAGTGGGACGTTTGGGATCATGTAAAACACAGCAACATAATCCTGGCTCCATGCACAAATCTCAGTGCAGCTGCAACATTGAAGTTGCAGTGCTTTAACGGAGAGTCCTGAAGCTGCTGGGAGGTGAGGGACAGAGGGGGCACCGGGGCCAAGGGGACATGCTGCAGTGGAACAGATGCCCTCTGCTCCTTGCCGTGGGTGGATGCTTCGGGAACTGGCCCCATCATCAGCTCTGGGGTTTCCTTTGCTGAAAGCCTAGGGAGAAGGTGGAACCAACCCTGCAACCCCAGGGAGCCCTGGGCTGGGGAAGGGACCCCCTCAAGTGTCACAGATGCTCCTGTCCCAGCTCCTAACTTCCCCTCTGTGGCTTTAATTGTCCATCCATAATGGATTATCACAGCTCTTCCAGACTAGTCCAATTAATGCAAATACTGATGATAGCTAACAGGAAATAAAATAAGAATTAGGAGGCAAGATGAGGGGCTCCTTGCCCATAATCTCAGCCCCGTGGATGCTGTGCAGGCAGGCGCAGGCAGTGCTGCATCCCGCCAGTGCCAGCCAGGGAAGCCGCCCAGGAGGTCCTGCCCATGGCGGGGCAAAGCCCACCGTTTGCGCACGCTCCTGTCCTCTGCCCACCATTCAGGCAGAGGGGTTACAGGGTGGCTGAAGGCTTTTGAGTTTTAATTTAAGTGATTCTAAACCAGCTTTGGGTTTATAGCTAATAAGACATTAGTATGCTAATTAAATTATCCATGGAGTGGTATAAAGAGGCCTTCCTGAAGTTTAATGGCTGTGTAAAAGGTAACTCTACTTGCGATGTAATTAATTCATGGAACAATAAATGTAAAATTAGATTCTTATTAATATCGGAGAGGCTTTTCCTGCATTAGGAATGAGGTGGGGGGACTGGTCATTTTTGCTTTCGGTGTAGGAGCTCCTGACTGCAAAGCACCTCTACCCTTGGCAACATCTCCTTCATCCTGGCCACCCGAGCCAGGCAAAGATTCACTCCCTACAGCAAGCTCCCACAGCCCACAGGCTTCCTCCTAGCATCACAAGGGGCAAAAGGAAGCACCCACTCAATAAGCTTTCCCATGTATACTCTCCCAGGACTGCTCAGATCAGGGACAATTAATTTTTTAAGAGCACTAGAACAGCAGAGCTTTCTCAGAAAAAACAACCCTGCTCTGGTCACAAGTGACTAGGAAAAAAAAAACCAGTGTCCCCTCTTGAAAAAACAGGTGCTCCAGCTAATCCTGGTATTCCCCAGGGCTGTGAAGGCTTCCAAGTACAGAGAGGGATGCAAACCTGTGTTTCTTTGCTGGAAAGTGAGAGGTATGACCTCACAGCTCCATGAAACCTCAGAGGAGCTGCTGTGTCTGTCAGCAGAGCAGCTGTCCCAGCATCCATGCTGTGATCTGCTCTGTAACATTCTGGATGGGTCACCCCACCAGCTGTCCCGATGTCCAGCCAGTTCCACGGCATTTGCAGAAACCTGTCATACCCAAGGGATTTCTAAACTCCAAAGCTTACTTTCGATTGCCTATCAAGGGGGACGTATCAGTTTTTAAGCAGAGCTCCCCAGAAGTTGCAGGGCCTGGCAGCAGGGAAACAAAAAGTCCTTCACTCTGCCCTCATGGGCGATTTCTTGGTCATTCAGTTCCCACACCAACCCTCCCTGCAATCTCTGGGACCTGCAGGCTTTGGGGGTCTCCCCAGGCATCCCCCTACCAGGCTGGACTACCCTACAGAGGTGGGACAGCCCCAGAGGAAGCAGCCACTCACCTTGAAGGGGCTTCTTCATCCTCAGAGGGGCACAGCAAATGCTCTGAGAGCAAACAGATCAAACCTACCTTCTGGCTTCATCCCAGCTGCAGGGAAAAGGGCCCTTTGTGGAAGGACACCATTTCTGGGCAGTGTCCTGCCAGCCTGAGCTCTGTTTCTGCTCTCGCTCAGCATATCTCCTGGCTGGAGGAAGCACCTCTCTGTCCAGGGAGATGTCCTCCCACCTGCACACAGACATGTCTCCTCACCCACCGTCTGCCAATGGTCCAAGCAGTGCCAGGACAACAATGCTTACCATGCTCAGAGCAGACTGGCCAAAGGCCACAGCGCTGAACCCCAGGTGTACCCCAGGATTTCTATGAGAAGTGTGACTCGCATCAGCTCTGGTCTGGGACATACGTTTCTGGAAAGGTGGATGTGGGTCAGCAAATTCCAGCTGAGCAAAACCAGCCAGAGTTTACTGGGGATCTCACAAGAGGAGAGGCAGAAAGCCCAGGGTAAATGGCACAAGTGAAAGCCAATTCTGGTATTTATAAGAGAAATTAAACTGCTGAGGCTGCCTCTGGGGAAAAGGAACGGCACCCATGGGCGGTGGGAAGCTCCTGGGACGATGGGCATCACGGGAGCATCTGGGGGTTTGCTGTGATCTGGCCACTCCAGGAGTGAGTCAGTGTCCCTGGAAACCCTGCTGCTAGCCAGGAGATGAGTAACACAGCATCTCATCAAACAGAGCTGGTGAGTTTGTCCAACAAGGATGCAGGACAGGAAACAGTGCAATGTCTTGCTCATGCTACCAGCCATGCTGCCTCTTGCAGTTCCCACTGGTTGATGCTCCCTCCGAAAACGCCTCTGCTGACCGGACGGTGACCTGACACGGCAGTGATGCAGAAGAGGCCTGAGCATGTTCCCAGACAGTCCCGTGCCATCAGGGGTGGATTTCTCAGCGCCGGGGCCCAAGCCCTCGCTGGGCTCTTGTAGAAATACCTTTGGGGAAGTGAGGGGATTCCAGCAAGACCAGCAACCTGCAGAGCCTTTGCTCAGCTTCCTGCCCCCACTGTGGGCAGTCAAGGCTAGTTGTTAGCAATTAATTGCCTTTGTGGCTTGTTCATTACAGCATCTTACCAGACCCGTGACACAAAAGCTTGAAGCTACACCCCTGCAGGTGGCTGAGCCAGCCTCACAGCTCACTGCTCCAGAAAGGGGAAATCTCATGCTCCTTCCAGCCCCTCTTCTCCCTTGTGCCTCTCAGCATGCTCAGGAGAGCCAGGCAGACAAAGTTTGCATGGGTAACAGACAAAGCAAGGGTTGTCTTTTCACCAGGTCAGCAGCAACAGCACCTTATCGCATGGCCAGAGCAGTGTCCAAGGCAGCTCACGAGGGAGGATGACAGCGGGACATCTCCCTGTGGTTGCAGCTCAGTGAAGCTCATGCAAGCATCCTTTGAATTAAAACCTGCAACCTGTTCCCAACTCAGCAAATAGAAAATCAAAACAGGGCACAGGTGACAGCCATCAGAAATGCCCATTTTGAGGACATTAATCACACCAAACTTTGCAGAGTCCTGCCAGTCATGGGGAGATGGGGAGGCAACAGACTGAGTTTTCTCTCCATTCAGGCAGCTTCCCGCCCACCCCCCCCCCCCCCCGCCCCCACTCGGGATTCCTCTGATCCCTGCTCCAGGCAGGTGTCATTTCTGGAACATAACCCTCCAGGGCTGGGTCCCAGCATGTTGGCAGGGCAGCCTTTGGGGTGACATTTGCTCCAGGAGCCAGGCTGCTGCCTGCAATCGCTCCCAGCCCTGGTTAAGAAGAAATAAGCCAGGGAAACAGAGGCACACGAGTTCCTCAGTCATCAAAACTAAAGAGGTTTGCAGTTAAGGGTGTGTCACCCTGTTTTTTCTTACCTTGAACTCAGCTGGAGCTAAAGCTCACTTAGACTGCAAGAAAATCAACTATATTGCAGGGCACAGAGTGTGACAACAGGAAGCAAATTTGGCTCCCAAGACCCACAGTGCCATCAGCATCCTGGCAAAAGCCCAGAGCTTATCCAGGAAGGCTTGGAGCAGGTGGGCTTGCATAAATGTTTACAGAGTACAGATCAGAGACAGGCTCTCATTCAGGAGGATATCTGCAGAGGGATCGGTTCCCAGGTTTCTTCAACACTGCCCCAGGACTTGATCTGTGGAGTTACAAGGGAAACTGCTGTGGGATAAATTCCTGCCCCGATAGCTATGTGGTCCCACAATGGCAAGAGCAGTTCCTAACTGCTAGGGAATCTTGTTTTTTTTCTTTTCCCCTTATTTAATTTTTCTGTCCCTACTAATAAATTATCCTATTAGGACATAACCATATTTTCTGCTTTCAGTCTTTCTCTTTTCTCTCCTCAGAAAGCCTATTCAGGCAGATTTAAAAAAAAAAAAAAAAAAAAAACCACTATTACAAATCCCTGGCAAATCATTCCCCCATCTCAGACTTGAGAGGAGAAGCAGCATTCATTTCCTTTCCATTTCTGCACACATAAAACACTTTCCAGCTCTGGTCCAGCCCCAGCTGACTCAGTGAGCTGGAGAAATGTGCATTCAGACGCAAGTATGAGCAAAGAACGCCTGGGGCTGAGGCAGCCTGGGGATGGCACGGGTGGGGGGAACAGCTCGTGGGCAGGGACGGAGCTCATGTGTGACATTCCCTGCCTGGCTGCAGGGAGGTGGGAGCAGGTGCTGCTCTCCTCTCCAGGTTGGATTCTTTGCCCCTTGAAAGTGGCTTTCATGGCATTTCTTGGCTGGTCTCTATGGGCTTCCTTGAGGAAAAAGGATGGGGCAGGAGCTGGTTTGCTGCCTGCTGCTGTGCACCCCCTCCACCCCATCAGCACCCACTCTTGGGGAGGCAGGAGGAGCAGAATGAACACCCGCAGGGGCTCTGGCCACAGAGACACTCCTTCTCCTAACCCGAGCTGGCAGAGAGCAGGAACACAGCCGATGGAAAGTGCCTTTCCCCTCTCTGCCTCCCCCATCCCATCAACTGGGGCTCTGCCACACCAAGGAACGAGGGATGACACCCCTCTGGTTATCTTTCCCACAGATGCCCACAGCAGCAATAGATCTATTTCTCTAATTTTTGGTTTCTTTTTGCTGCATTGAATTTGCATTCACAGTCAAAGTGTGGAGCAGGGGAGCTGGGACTGGTAACTGCCCAGCACACCTTCCTGGGCTCTTTTTCACCTGACTGAGCCCATCTTCTCCAGAGGCACAAGAAAGCTTTCATATGGTGCCATGTCAAGTGCTGTGCTGAAATTCAGGTAGATGAAATCTATTGCATTTTCCTTCCATTAAAAAAAATCAACTATCTCCCCAAAAAGAGACAGCAGATTTATCTCACTTGATCTTCTTCTGGTAAAGCCACATTACATTTTATTCCATTTCATATCTATTCTCATGTACCTTCCTTCCTTTCTGTTACTGTTTCCTCTGTCCTAAACCCTACATATTATTTTAGGCCAGCACAAAGAGTAGCAGGACTTTGGGGTTAAATTTTTCTTCTTCCTTAGCAGAGGGGCATTTGTTCTTCAGTCAGATGCCACTAATTAGATTATATCAGATTTATTAAAAATATTTCCCTCCTCATCCATGCACCTGTGACCCCATCCTCCCCATCACTGCTCCTCTGCAGTGCTTCTGTGTCCCTGCGCTGACTGCAGAGGGAAAGCTCAAACATCCTCAGGGCTTCCAGTCCTCTGTAACTAACTTTAAAAGCCATCTACCATGGTCTCTTTACATTGCTTGTTGTGACTTTCCTGCCTGCTGGCTTGTCTGAAGATCCAGCCGAGATGCTGCTCCGTCTCTGTGGGGCACAGGGCAGATTGTCACCACCTTTCATAACAGCCACTACGAGGCAGATTATGATTTGGAAGAGACTTTCTTCCCTGCCCCTGCAGAGAAATTAATTTCTCTTAAATGTGCTGATGTGCAGATAATTTGCCGGTGGACCGAGCAGATATGCAGTCAGCAGGCCACCCCAGTCACTGCCAGAGAGCAGAGTGTCACGCCAGACAATGTCTAACATCTGAGTGATGGAGCTTTGGTCTTGGAAAGGTACTTAGTGCTATCAATCCTTCACAAACTCCTCTGGAGACAGTCTGTGGGAGAGGCGAGGGGTGGCCAGCAGATCCCCCCCTGAACCCACCCTGGCTGCAGGAAGAGTCTCAAGCAGGAGTCCTCCTCTCTGCCAAGCAGTTTTGGTCCCAGCGTGCTTGGCTCCCTCCCAAGCAAAGGACTTTTTGCTTTTCATCTGTTTTTGAACACATGTCCCAAGAATAACCCACCGTGGCAGCCCATGCACAGCTCCTACAGACCGCCAGCTTTGCAAGATGGGCTTGGACATCACAGCTCAGAGAGAGAAAGCTGTACTGACCTGGAGTAAGATGAAGTCTCTGGGGAGACCAGCCAGGTGTCTGTTAGTAGCAAATCTGCAGATATTCTTGCCAAAGCAAACCAGTATTTAGAGGTCCTCTGGAAACAGCAGCTGACTCTCAGTCAGGAAGCCAGCTCAGCAAAGCCCTCGACGCTGCCATTTTTGGACTCTGCAAAGTGCCTCTGTCTCTACAGATTTCCACTCACCCAGATGGTTTTTGTCCTTAATATCATCACATCTGGTAGATGCTGTTTCCAACATCTCTGAAAGGTGACTCTCACGGGCAAATTCAGACTCCCATGTTCCCAGAAAGGTGCTGCATCCGAGGAAAAACCAGCACAGGTGCAGACCCAGCCAAGACCACTTATTCCTCCACCTAAAAACATCACCCTAAGAAAAGTGGAGAAACAGAGGTGTTCGGAGTAAATATAACTAGGTTCCAAATTACTCTCCAGTTTTCTACCATCTTCACCACTCTGCTTTTGCTCAAACTGAGCCCATGTGGGAAACTGAAGATTCACCTAAATATCACGTCCCCTAGCTTGGCAGCATGGAGGCATGTTGAGACACACTCTGCTCATGTTTGCATTTGGGTTGCCCTTAACTTCAGATCACAGCTATAACTTCCAGCTAGCCTGAGGAGAAATATTTGTTATGTGATCTTCAATTAAGAGATGTTAATTGGCATCTCCCAATCAACCCCCTGACTCCCGCTCTCGGGATACCCTGGCACACAGACTCAGCAGGCTGTACTGAAGGTGCAGAGAGTTGCAGGGTGAACTGGAAGGCAGTGGGAGAGGACCATCACCCCAGAGGGTGATTCCTATGGAGAAGGGCCACGCCAAAGGCAGAGAAAGTTACAGGTATGTGGGAAGGGAGCACATCCCATTGTGACTAGTTGAAGGGAGAGGGATGCTGATAGAGCAATCCCAGCCACAGCTGACCTACAGCCATCTGAAATAAAGACCAGAGCAGAAAACCACGCACACACTTTTGTTATTCAGGTGTGTTTATCCCGGTGAAGCCCTTAGTCCATACAGCAGTGTGTGTGGTGCTGCTTTGTGCTCACTGACCTGGAGAATTTGCTGAGTGTCTTGGTGTTGAATGAAGTGACAAAGGTAGGTAGAAGGTATGGAGGAGGCAGCTGGAAGTTATGATAGATAGATCAGATCTTGCCCCTGGACACCAGAACTGTATAAGACATAAATGGAAACAGTAATATTTTATTACCAAAAGGTGGGAATCCTCTGTTTCTGTGCTTGCTCTTAGGTATCCATTATAAGGATGGTGTACTGCCAGTGGCATAAAGGATTATCCCAGCTACATAGCCTAAGATCTGGGAACTGCTCCGTCAACAATAAGGTGTCCCTGCCTCACATGACGAACAATGAAGGGAATTTCAAGGACAAGGTAATACAGAACCTGTCAGGGAAAGAGATGGGTTTTTTTTTTCCAGTAGTTGGACAAAAGATGTTTGTTCTACTACGAGACCTCATGGCACCAGTCAAAGCAGGTGAAACTGAGTTTAATGTTCTCATTAAGGCATTGAGATATTTTTATTCACCTGAGAAAAATGCCTTTTCTAATAGATTTTGAGACTCTGCGTGGGGTGAAAAGTTCTGTGAATAAAGAGTGAGCTAAAAGATTTCCCTTTCAAGTGCTGATGTGCTCATGCCCCTCTCCAGGTTGCTTGGCACTGGAGACATGCAGATAGGTAACCAGTGGAGGGGGAAGCCCTGAAGCACAAAGTTGTGAAGAATACTCAAAAGCAGTGCAAACAGCAGCACAGATTTCTGGGTGGTGGCCACTGCGGATCTACAGCACTGTCACAGCACCCATTTTAAGTTGTCACATGAAAATGCTTTGCATAGACAGGCTGCCTCTTCAGGAAAGATCAGCTTTGATCCTTTTGGTGAATCAAGCAGCTATTGCGAAGATGCAAATTTATGAAATTCCAACACCTGGTGTGTTCATGCGTAGGGAGTATATTAAGAAATCATAACATCTAAGAGCACTCCCAGCAGTGGGGAACCCAACCAAATTGTTACTGTGTGCTCTCTTCCCCAGAATCAGCAAGATCTGAAGATTTTGCTGAGCTCCCTGCCTCTCAGCTCCTGGCACAGGCACTGAGAGACCACGACATCTCAGAGAGCTTCTTTGCAGTGGGTGTCCCTAGACAACTTCCATACACCCCCCCCTTGCCCCTTCTGAGGGATTTCTAAACTCAAAAGCTGGGTTTCATTTGAATATCAAGGGGAAGGATTCACTTTGCAAGCAGAGAGCTCCCAGAGTCATAGAGTCTGGCAGCAGGGAAACAAAAAGGCTTTCTGCTCAGCTCTCCTGTTGGACACTGTGTCCTCAGAGGTGGATCCTCCTGTCCTGCTCTGCTCACAGCCAACACAGGGGCATTGGGTTCCTACCCTAAATCCTGAGGGAGCTGCCTGTATCCTGCTCCTCCTTGTGGTCCCCAGGGGCTGCAGGCTTTGAGGGGGTCTCCCTGGGCATCTTCCCCACCCATCTGTCCCCACCACAGGTGAGACCACCACCTCCTTGAGCACAGCATGCACTGAGAGCCATGCAATACCAGAGGTGCACAACAGGTTACTTTCTGCCAGATCCTCCTGGGAGATCCCAGTGCACAAAGGTATGGGACCCCAAGGCTCGTCATGCCTGACCAGCTTCTCCAAAACACAGTTAGAAAATGTAACTGGGAAGCAAGCTATGCAGAGACACTAGCACCAGCCAGAAGAGCAGCTCGGAAACAGCAGGCACGAAATATCTGGATCCTGTGATATGTCTCATACCTCATGTTCTCTTCTCAAGGGAAGAAGCCCTCCAGAAGAAGGAAATGGAGGTTTCGGTTGACTACTTCAATACAGACATTATCAGCCCATGATGGGGCTGGCTTGGCACGTCTTTCAGACAGTGAGCAAATCTGCCCAGGGGGTTTAGGGATGCCCCCTTGCAGCTGAGCCACCCAAAAGCCCCATGCAGGGCATGCATGTTCCACTGCAGGCACTTTGGGGTTGCCTGCCTCCCAGGAGGCTCCTCTGAGCCTCCCCAAAAGCCAGACCACTCAAGGAGGGTGGGATGCAAAGGGCAACCCCCCTCCTGCTTCCCTCTGTGGGGGGCAGTGTTTGGAGACCAGCTGTTCTCCAGAATGGATGGATGGAAACAGACCTTGCTGGTGAGGTGACCCCATGGAAGACCCTTTTGGTCTTGTGCTGCAGGTGTGAAGGACGACTGTTTTCTCCCACCCAGTCTCCACGCTGACCAAACAGCTCTTCTGCACTCAGGCAGCCACCCTGGCCCTGATCCCAGCTGCCTTTTTGGGGGACAGTATCTTCCTGGCAGCATGCATTAACACCCGTGCCTTCTGGAGGCACGGTGGGACTGATTAGCTTTTGCTCTGCAGAAAGCAAAGTGGACCCACTGTAACCTCATGCTGTTTCCCCAGGAATGGATTTGGCCCACGTTTTGTAAGCGGAGAGAGCAAGCACACTGGGAAGGACTTGCTGATGAACCCACGCTGATATTATTTGACCTTGGAGCAAGGTCAGCTTGCGTTGCCCCTGCACATAGCTAGGAAAGGCAAATCCACGGTGTTCAGCAAATCTCTTCGTATAACAGGCTCATTTCTTCTCAAGAATTCATTTCAGAGGGATTCAGTGGCATTGACAGAGGTGGCACTGGTAATTTCACTGCTCATATTCAGGATGTAGCACTTCATCCTTTGCCCTACAAGTGGGTTAGCCTGTGAATTGCTCTGTGCTTCAAGTTGCAGACCCTGAATTACTTTGGCTGCGGGACATGGGCTGTTCACCAGAGCTCAGCTAGCTTTGAGATTGCATTGGGGTTCACCAGCAGCACAGGGAGCTTATAACTCCAGCACTCATTTCAAGCTACTGTGGCTGCAAACGACAAAATCCTCAGAAAGCTTCATTTGGGTGCTAGAGCTCCTGACATAAGCTCTGAAGAAAACTGAGACCTCCTCCAACACAGCACAGCAGATGTATGTCACTGAATCCCCAGCAGGTTAAAAAAGAGGGAAAAGGATACGAGATGGTACTCCATATTTTTGCTGACATGAGGAACTGCTTGATGAAAGAAGGGGTTCTGGCTGAGGCACAAGTCTCTCACACATGGGGTCTCCAAGGCTCGTACGGATGCATGTAGCCCTTGCACCCAGCACAGTGCAAAGGCCCTGGGGACAAGCTCCAGCTGTTTCATGCTTCAAGCTGGGCGAGACCTGTCCTGAAATTCACACTTCTTCACATGCTAAGTAGAGAGACCCAGCACAGGGGCACATAAGGTGGAGAAGGAAACCCCACTTGGCTTGGTTGGCAGGTCCCAGCACAGCTGGAACTCACCAAGGGTCTGGAGGTGGCTGCAGCACAACAAACAGGCTCCTGGGGTAGAAAGGGACCCACCCTTATCATTTGTGCCCTGCTGCACAGATGTTTGGAGCTAGCAGCACTCTGCACTGATGGACCCCTAAACATGAACAGAAAACAGGAGACCTGCAGGGCAGTGTTTCTTCAGGGCCATGTCTCTTCAGGGCCACCCACCTGTCTGGTCCATGCTTGCCACTTGTTTCTTACTGTGTTCTTATTGCTGCTAATCCCTTTCTAAAACATTGGCTTACATGGGCTAGCAATCCTGTAACCTCTCACTAAACATACCTGCCTAACCCTCTCTCTCCAGCCAGTCTGTCTAGTTTTGGTAGGACTGATATAGCATTTCTGTGCTGCATTCGGAGTCCGCACTGCAGCTCCTGCACTGCACAGTGCCCAGGCTGCCCGGGGCAGGCCTGAGGGAGTTCTTCCCCATGTAGGCATGGGAGACTTTTCCACCCATTTTCCTAGTCTGCTTGGGGCAGCTCATGACCTGGAGGGCTCTGTCATGAGAAGCCCCTTGGGATCCCATTTATTTCTGCAGCAAGACTTGAACTACGATAGCTGTTAACTCCAGCCGACCAAGGATTCAGGTAATGGCAGGCTAAAGTACATGGTGCAGCCTCAGGAGGGGAGCGGTTTCAGCAAGCACATTACTGCATGTTAAGCCCTTGCTATCCCTGCAGCTTCATCCCAGGAGGACTACTGGCAAACGGATTTCACAATTACAGGAGCAGAAGGGGAAGCTGAGGGCTCCTGAAACACAGGCTTGTGTTTCTGCTATAATGAACTGACAGGCAGCACACCTCTCTTCCTTAGCCATTTACCCTGTATAGATAGGAAATCTGCTCCTCCAGCTCTGCACAAGATCCGATACCCCAGCTCCTTACATATGTATTGCCCTGACACACCCAGATTGAGGATCTGTCCATACCTGGTGCGATGGCACCACAGTGGGAAATGGGGATGGCTGATTTGTGCCACATGGCAGCAAGGTCAGAGCTGCCGAGCAACCTGGTGCTCACCAGCTTCTTCACCAAGAAACGTGATACACACAGAAAGTCTCTCTCTGGTTGATTTGGAAAGACAGGGTGTTAAGACAACGTGTCAGAGCAGTGGGGACAGAGTCCCATGAGGACAAGTTTGGGTGGACCAGCCCAGAGACACTTCCAAAGAGTGTTCCACTCATGGCACGAGCTCAGTGGGAAGGAGAAGGTGATACTGGATTTTCACAGGATGGGTCTAACACATGAGAAGTACATGAGCCTAGAAAACAGCTCTGGGGCAGGCCAGCCACCTGGCTTCACAACCTGGGCAGCAATGAGGTTGGTGGCCTCTCTCCAAGCTGACACAGCCCATGCCAGGGTGATGGGGCTGGAGGTTATGGCTTTGAGAGAGCATGAGTTAACAGAATCAGACTGTACCCTATGCCATCAAGCTCATGCCCCCTTCTTGTGCTGTAAGCTGTGTCTCTTGTATCCTGGCCGTGTCCCGCAGCAAGGTCCCACTGCCACAAGGAGTGAGGAGGCCTGAGGCTGAGCAGGCATGGGATCTGCATGCTGGGAGTCCCTGCTCTGTGCTGGGGTCCCACTCTCCCTGTCCCTTGGCAGAGTCATGGGAGGAAGAGGCTCCAAGGGCTGCTCCCAAAACCTACCCCACTTCTTCGGGTGGCCACTGCACAGCACACTGTGACTTCAAGGATTACCTAAAAATAGCAAAGCACAGTGTCTGCTGTGAGGCACATCCTCTTCTCTCCCTTCCTCCATCCTCCTGGTGTATCACCTGCCGCCCTGTCCTACTTACTCCCTCCAGCTTTTCCTTTTTCTTTCTCAGTTCCCACCCTGCCACACCATGCCCAGGACTGGGCAGTCCCTGCACAAGTCCTGTCCTCATCTCTCTGCTGGACCCGTGGCTTTCCATTGCATTTCTCAAGGTCCCTGGGACCCAGTGCTGCACACATTATCTGAACCAAATCCTTCTTGGGATTCAGGCAAGCAACAGAGGCCTCTTCCTGCCCCTGCCGTGCAATTCCTCTGGGTCTGCAACACACAATAGCAGCGACTACAAACTCCTACCTGTTAAACTGAATGTTTTCTGCCCAAGGCTATTTCTCTCCAGGTGTTTCACTCCCATTGAATTGGGCTTGTTTGGGGTTATTTTCCCCACAATACAGGAACTGCATTCATCAAATTGTTGCTTCCTACCCCCAGCTCCAGCCTCTACCTTCCTTTGTGTTTCACTTCACACTGGAGTTTGCATCTTCTCCCAGTTAGGATTTATCTGCAAATGTAATTAGTGAGCTGCTAACTCCCCTCCTTTACATCATTACTGTTCCAGGAGTTTGAATTTAACATCTCTTCCCACCCCCCCATGACTCCTGACTATCAAGAGACATCAAAAGCCTGTTGAGATCTGTACAGGGATGAGAAGGTTAACCCATAAACCAAGCCACAGTAATTATTTCTTTCCATTCTTCCTATTTTGGGCAACTTTCTTTATCAAAGATGCATCTCCTGGTTGCCAGGCTGCAGACTGTGTGTCAGTCACACCTCGATCATGGCTGAAACACGGCAGCTCAGCATCCAACACCACCAGCTTTAGTCTCCATCATCTTTGCACCAGGATGAGTCCAAATTCCCAAGGCATCCGACTCACCTTTCCTGCCAAGATTTGTCCTCGACTCCAAGCATTACCTAGCATTAATTTGAGCTACTAGACTATGTTGGGATGAGAGGGTCAGTTACTAAAACTGTGAAAGGGAAGCAGGCAGTAAAGAGTTAAAATTCTGCATTCCCAACAGGGCCCCTAGCACAGCGCATGATAAGCAAGACTGGAGTCTGGAAGAGTTTGTACCAGGATTTTCAGAGCAGCTATTATTTCCAAAAATACGAAGTCATTCCTTTGAAGACAAAAAAAAAAAAGAAAAAAAAAAAAAAAAAGAAAAACACGAGAGAGCTCTAATCTCCTCACTGCAGAGTTTCACCTTCTGCTTCTCAGTCCTTCTTCCAACACACTGCTAGCACCAGGGAAGCAGCAGGAGCAGGAGCACGGTGCTCCCTTGGCATGGGCAACCACAGGTCTCCCTTGGCATGGCCAACCACACCATCACCAGTGCAGAGGGGCAGGCCTAGCACCACAGGAAGGTCCCTGCTCCAGGACCACAAAGCCCGTTAACAGTGAAGGCTAAAACAAAGATGTGGTGAAAATACTATGCCCTGAAACACATGGGCTCGGTGAGGACCACTGCCCAGTGATTCCCACACGTCGGCCACTCCAAGCTGGCTTCAAGGAGCTCTGCAAAGAGGACCTGAGCCCTGCAAGAGCCCTCCACACAACAGGGCTGCACACTGGCTTGTCCTCCCACACAGCTCCTCTCAGAGCTGTACAGCACAGCCTTTTATTTTCCTAACCGCTTGGAGTTTATGAGGAGGGGCAAGGACTGACTCAGCACAAGCTGTGAGCACCCTTGTGCTGCAGCATCCCCAGGTGACTGCCCGGATGCCTCTCTCTGCCCTCCCCACGGCTCCCTTGGAGCTTGTCTTTCAGCCAGAAATCGCTGCTCACGGCTAATTTGGCTGTGGAAGAGCCAAACTGCTGGGTGGAGGTGAGAGAGAAAGGCAGAGGTGCCCCAGCTCCAGACCCAGCTTTGTCTCTGTGGTTACCTGGCCGTGGGCAGCACCAAGCCCTTTCTCATAAGGACATCTAGTGGCACCGTGACAGATGGCACACTTAACCTTGACTGAAGTTTGGCTACTCTGCATCTCTTTTTGCCCCGGACCCTCCCAACCTCTCCCATTAGCTCTTGCTGCCCGTCTGCACTCTGCTTAGTTCAGGGCAGGGGCACAGCTGAGGCAGGTGGAAATCAGGATCCCACCAGTGTTGCCCCAGGAGGTCCATGGGACGTGGCATGTTGCTGAGATGGGGACATCTCCAAGGAACAAGACATGCCAAGTCCTAGGTTGAACTGCTGCAAAAGGGTGCAAAGTCACATGAGAGATCTCAGGAGACTCCTGTCCCCTTGTGGAGATGTGTGTGCACAAACCCTAGGTTCTTTGGGGAAAAAGTACATCCCAGGCAGCCAGAGAGCAGGGTGGGATGGTACTGGTGTAGGGTGTCCTGCTGGGATAGTGCCAGCACACACCAAGAGAGTAGAGGAGACCTCATTGTGCTGTGGGCCACGGTAGCCCAGTTCTCCTGCAGCAGCCAGAGAGCTGGAGGAAGGATGAAGGGAGAGGTAGGGAAGCCCTTGGCCACTGCACAAAGGGGAAGGAAAAACTTGCAGAGAAATACAAAGGATAAACATGAGTTTCAGCAGCAACACCTCGGATGTTCCTGCGTTAGGTGTGCAGGGAACTGGGGCAAGAGAGGTGACCACAGAAATGCTGCTACCTGTTATCCCAAGTGCAGCCTTTCCTCTGGTCAGAGTTTTAGTTTATCTTGAGCTTTTTAAGCGCTTAAAAACGCTTCCAGAAAATCTGGCAAGTAGGACTGAAGGGGAACCCTGCTCAGACCACACCACTGAACTTTCAGACAAACAGGCAAAAGTCTAAGGCACTCCAGAGCAGAACAACATACCCACAGACATGGATATTTATGGAAAAGCAGGACCCATCTGCATCCAGCCCCACACACTTAGGTAAAACGCGTCCAGCCGTGGAATGAGCTGCGCTGTGCCCCAGGCACACATCTGACTCCATATAGCTATTTCCTAAGCTATCCTCTTCAGATTGTAATGACCATGGATAGTTTGGACTTGAAGAGCATTTCCATTACAGAAAGGGCACATCATCTTCTGCCTTTATTCAAATGAAAGCAGTAATGAAATCACTGCTGCCTAATACAGACGCACTTGGTTAGATACGTACTTGCTTTTTGTTTTGGTTTTTTGCTTTTCCGTTTCATGGTCAACATTTATGCATTGCTGTCGGAAAAATTGCTTTAATTTTCCATTCTGTTTCAACACCCTTTGCTAAAAACAAAAAGTATTATCTACTGAAGAACTGTGAATTGACTCCATCTAATATCTTAGGAGCAGAGCTAACACCAAATGGCATTCACTCGCATTTTTAATGTGCAGATGAAGCCATAAAAATCACTAACTTAGAGGCTAGTTCATCAAATTTTTCTTGCTAAAGCATATCCTGTATCTACTACTCTGACTCTTTCGCCTCTAGAGAACCTAGCTGTCACTTCTTTAATGATTTTCATTGGCTAGTATGAACATTTTAAGGCTTAACATGAGTGATGTGGATGAATGAATTTCTAGACTTCATTTGGCTTTTCATTTATAGTGTCAGAATGAGTCTGATCCGCTGGTGTTTGTGGTTTTTGTTTTTTTTTTTTCTTTTTTCATTTTCACTGGCTCCTAACACTCAGATCCTTACTAGTGCATGTATGACTTTAATGATGTTACGGGCTACACTCAGCCTCCTGGACAACTGCATCTATGCTTCCCCTAAGTACAAACTGGCCAAGGATATTCTGTTGTCCTAGAAGCAGCAGTAAATGCCCTGAAAGACATGATTTTTACAGGTTTCTTGGTTGCACCTACCAGCACAACCCTCTACATACCCAGTAGTTATTCAGCATACAGTCAGGTTTACATCTGTTACACAAAATCTCTTCTGCGGGTTCAGTAAATTATTCTGTGCAAGAGTGTGATCCCTCCAGACAACACTACAGTAATATATTCTCTTGGCTAAAACAGTTCAGCAACCTTTGCTCTAGAGGAAATTTGTTGTTTTTGCCTTGGGGAGTAAAATGCTGGAGTAAGAGCTGTCTGAAATCTCCTTCCTATCACAAGCAGCTAAGGATTTCCTCTGAGCAGAGCCTGTGGGGCTGGTGGGTGGGCAAACAATTCAGCTGGGGAGCTTTCATTTCATTGAACAAAAAATTAATTTGTCTCAAAACAGACTTTTCCTTGTTTCACTCAAAATATTCCAGTTTTTCCACTAAAACACAAGGAAAGATGTCTGCCTGAAAAGCTGTCATGCACCAGCAATATCCATCGTCAACCATAACTGGCTCCCACATGAGCGGTCCCACACACTGCCTGCATGCTGCCTTCCTGCTGGCCTGGCAGACAACTGTCCCCAGGGTCTGGCTCCACCAGCAAGTTCAGAGAAACATAAAGGACAAAAGCCAGGGCACCAAATTTGCTCCCGTTCCCTTGTCTTTTCTCCCTTCTTTGAAATGCTCTGGTTTGAAGTATGGGGACAAGCATCTGTTTGGTGCTGGGTCATGCTCCTGCCCTCCCAGGGCAGTAGACACAGAAGCAAGCAGAACAGCCCTGCTCTCCCTTGGGATTGCAGCAGGAGAGAAATTAAGGAGCTACCAAGTTGCTCAAAACCAGAGCAGCTCCTCATGGTGCCCTGCAGCACTGCTTGTGGAGCTGTAGATGGGGGATAAGGCATGACCAAAAAGCTCAATGCAGGCATTGCCCAGTGAGGGTAGAGGAACACAGCTCTGAACCCTCTGAAACCCTTGGCATGCTGCTGATGCAGTCAGCTCTGAGGGCACAAATACAACATAGATATCACCCCCAAGACCCGAGTGTTTCTGATGGGTCACATGGTCAGTGGAAGGTCCCTAGGACAGATGATGTGGGCATTCTGCTTGCACTTGAAAAATCTCTTCTAGGTGTCCCAAACTCTTCTCCTTTCTTCTGACATGTTCATCAGTCATCCCATGACAGTGGTGTCACAAGCACAGGTGTTCTCAGCTTTAGAGCCAGCAAGCTTCCAGAAGTTTCTTACTGAAGGAGATTTTTCTCTTTGGGTGTGTTATTCAGCAATAACCAGCCATTAATCTCAGCTTTGCAGTCTAGTTGGAAGGACTGCACCCACTGTTCAACACCTCATGACATGTGTTGACCACTGACAATCTTAGGGGATTAATTTACAAGTGCAATAGGAATAACACTGCTGTGCAAATATACCTGCAAAACTGTGCAACCTACTCTTGGAAAATAAATTTTCCTGCCTTGGTCTTGCTTACTAGGGGTGGTTCCTACTGTCAGGGATCAGCAAGGGCCAGCTGCTCCCAAAGGGAAGGGGAGCCAGGAGCTGAGGGTAGCCCTAGCACAGGCAGCATCCTCACCAAGAGGCATAGTCCCACAGCATCTGAACACAGCAGGTCGAGCCAGCTACTGGCAACGGGGTTCAAAAGCAGTCCCAAACATAGTCAGCAGTGAACTGGGTCCAGACTCCATTCAGAAGTGCAGAAGGAGATAGAGTCAGCAAGGACTGAAGTCCAGCAATGTCCATCCAGGAGGCAGTGTCAGAAAACCTAGAGAAGCACACCTACAACATAGCTCAGAGAAAGAAAGAAGGCCCAGGGTTGCTTTTAAATAGAACTCCTGAGACACGGACAAGGTGTGGGTGAGGGCCCAGGTGAGGCTGATCAAGGCCATTAAGGTCTATTGGTATAGTCAGGACCCTGACACCTACCAGGACCAATGGCTCTTTATGATTTTATTGCCAGTGCAATTGGAGATCCTCTGCGATTAGTTTTTTCTTAAGAGTTCTCTTCTAATGAAGAGCATCTGAGCCAATTTCTGTTTGAAGATGCACCTTTGGCAGCAGGAGACAATATCATGATGAGTTCAGTGATTGAGTCAGAGGAGAGGTCAGACAACCCTGATGCCAAAACCAACATTATCTAAAACGAAGGTGAGCTGGAGGACTGAAATAAAGAACATTGCAACAAAAATAAGGGGTATAAACTGCTCAAAGATGCATGTAGTTTGGCAACTCAAGTTTCCAGACTGGAGGCACTGGAGAAACTTTGTCTGATGGATGCCTGACTCAGAAAGGAAATGCACAAGCATCCCCTGAATGTCCCCAAGGAAGGAAGACCCCATCCTCACATGCACTAGTGCAGTGCCCCCCAGGAGGGGAAGGATGTGTGCCCCGAGCTCAAGACACGTCCTCACCACGAGATCAGACAACTGGCCAGGTCTAAGCAAGCAGGGCGATGTGCGTAGCCACAGTGGAGGGCATTTCCCTACACTTCCACGTGGATGAATGCTGTCGAGCCTATAGCTTGTGTTTAGGTAAGAGCAAATCTCTCCAATTATCATTTAAAGATGGATTCAGCACATCCCTAGGTGAGCAGTTTCAGAAGTTAATTACCTTTCCTGTGAAACATTTGTGTCTTAATTCCAATTTGAATTTTTCTTACTTCAGCTCCACCTGTCAGCCACTGAGTCTTGTCTTTGTCTGCTGGATTAAAGGACCCTCCGCTATCAGAAATCTCCTCCCTGGATGTACTTAGAGACCATGATCAAGTCACCTCTCAACTTGCTCTCTGATGAGCTAAATAGATTGAAGTCCTTAAGCCTATCATCACACAGCAGGTTTTTCAGATCTTTTCTCATTCTTGCAACTCTTCTCTGAGCTCTAATTTTTTTTAATCCACGATAAAAGTGTGGACGCCAGAATTTGATACAATATTCAGTAATGCTCTCCCTACAATTTATATCACTTTTCCATCCTTCCTAATAGCCCCTCAAAATATATAACTGTCACATGCATCCACATTAATTATAAATCGGACTGGTCTCCTGCTTATCTGTCTTCCTAAGCCCCCTTCTACACCACTGGTTTTGCTGAACCACTCCCAAATCTCCACATACAGATGATATTCTTTGCTGCAAGAACTGCAGCACTCTGTCTTACATTCCTAAAAGGTGCATGGCTTGTTTCTATTCCACCTAAAAAACTAGTTCACAACTTAATTTGTATAAACAGCCATTTTCTCCCACTGTTACTGCTTCACATCTGGATGTAGATATAAATCATGGATTAAAAACTCTCCTACTGCACTGAGTGTCAGTGCATCTCCTCCTCAGCCCCAATAAGTTCATGACTTTTGTGTGGAAATGCAATATGAAAACACAGCCAGTACCATCACAGGCTTGCCAACTGCCGACGGAGATATCCTTCACTGGGAAATGCTGTATTTGTTAATTTGTTTATCCCCGCACTGTGATTCAGCCCCGGTTAAACAAGAGGGCATGACTATGGCCATGCCTGTGGTCCCAGCACGAACTCATGCAACCTGGCACTGCAGCCCTAAACACTAACAAAAAATTAAAAGGAAAACAAGCAGTTTTCCAGACTTTTCCAGCTGCTTTCTTCCTCCTCAGCTCCCCCCCACCCCCCCAGCAGGTCGCTATCTAGGACACACAACCAGTGCATGAAATCACTTCTTCCGTCTCCTTTCCAAGGCCACCGTTGCTCATCCAACTCAATGCAGAGGAGGTGGCAGCTTTGTGGAAGGTAATTAGCGGTGCTGCCTTTGGTCCTGTCACGCCACACATGTGTATGCTCTGGCTCCAGGTGTCTTGGGGAACTGGGAGCAAGAGGCAGCTGTGGCAGGTCCATCTGGGCTGGAGTGCCTGAGGATGAGCTGGGCTGTGAGGATGCACAAGTAAAGAATTAACAGGAATACGTCATTAGATGGATTCCCAACAGGGATGCCAGAAAGTATGCTTGGTCTGTTCATCTCAGTGACCCACTTCCAAACCTTCCTATTCCCTAAATGTAATCTCCTTCAATTTATAACCACTCTGCCTCTTCTCTGGCATTCAGAAGCCATTATCACCGTGTCTACCCCAAGCCCTCACAGCTGACTTTAGATGCCACTTCTTTTCATTGTAACAATAATAACCTGCATGCGCGGCAGGTCAGCCAGCCAACCAGCTGTGCCTGCCTGCAGACATGAGAGATTTAGCACGGCAGCCATTTCCTGAACTGCAGCAAAACAAAAAAGTTCTAGATCACTTGGATGACCAGGGTTATCCAAGACCCGAGGCTCCTCAATCCCTTGTGTCTGATTCCTAGTCTGTCCCGTCAGCTACCGATAAAGCCCTGGGAAATTTCTTGGGACTGATGGGCTTCCCACCGGAAGCATGTACCAAGATGTAAAGATTTTAGCAGGAAATGTGGAGACTGGCATGTGTGGCATTTGAGTGGGAGTGATGTGGTGTGGAAGGAGCAGAAGGAATGGCAGAAGAGGGACACGGGAATGGCAGAGGCAATGGCTCCCATATGAGCAGGTCAGCAAGACCACAGCACATCTCCATGCACTTCACCAGAAAAAAAGGCCAGCCTTAGACAAGAGCCAGATTAAAACAAGGGCCAAGCAGAAGAAGCAAGAGCAGGAAAATAAAGACAAGGACTGGAGCCATAAGATACCCATGTATGCAGGCAAAAGGCAAGAAATAAATCAGCATTAACGTCCAGTGACTCACAAAGGTGGCACAGGATCGACTCACCACGGAACCACATCACTGTTAGCACAAAAAGGGTGCCAAAGGCTCACCCAAAAATCAGCATGTCCTACCCTAAGAAGAAGCCAGAAGGCAAGATTTCACAGCCAGTATCCCTAATGTCTCTTGTGTCACACAACTAAAGTGGATAGATTATGTGGATACACATGTTCTGGAACTTGTGAATATGTGGGCATAAGAGAATGCTTGTGAGAAAAATCAGTTTAATTTTAAAATAAAATCTTCATCTTCATCTTATATGGACTTCTGTTGAGCTTCATGACATTAGCAGAACTTTGTTCCTACGATGTTGCACCAGAGGTACTTTAGATTCCAGATGTTTTGAATTTTCTGTCTGTTTTTAATAATAATACAAAACAAAATAAGTCTTACAGGTGGGTTGGTTTTTTTTTTTGCCTAAATTGAAATGTCACCCAAATGTTTTCTGAATGTATTCTAGTTATCATTATGTACACTGAAGGTGTGGGTATGTACTGTCGTGGCTTATTCCTGCAGGGTACCCACTCCTCTGGAAAATTATCTTCCCTGTCTAAAAGAGTTTCCAATTGTAAAAATGATGATGGTGCTGATGATTATGATAACTGTTTCTCTGAGGAAAAAGAAATATGATATAGAAACATGCTGAAGTACAGTCAGATCTGAGAGTGCATTTGAGTAATAATTTAAATTAAAAATATTAAGGACATATGTTGTCATTACCCAAACACTCATAGACAGCAGCCATACCATGCAATAATCAATTATAAAATTAAATTGAAAAATAATTAATTGGTTATTTATTCTCTGGTTTCAGATTAGTCTACAATTGTTTTAACAGATGTGTCAGTTCATTTTTTTCTGTTTGTGGTGATACTTCACCTGTCAAGCAGCAGGAGCTGGCTGGCCAAAGCCTCCCAAGCAGCCTCAGAAGATACTGAGTTTATAGACATTCCCAAGAGCAGGGCAGCCTAAGGCAGTGAATGCAAGACCTCACCATTTCAAATCATTTGTCTTTCCTACCCAAGACCCTCTCCAAGTCCACCCCCAACACATGAAAACTTGGGAGCTCTCCTGACTCCACCAGTTTAACTGTACCTGTTGAGCAGACCATTTTGACAAGACAGCTTTACTTACAACACTCCATGGCTTCAGCCCCTTTAATAACATCCACATCAGTAATTTTCTGAAAGTGCAGTTCTTATGGATATGGCCCAATAAAAACAGACTCCTCAGTTTCCGCAGAAGAAAAAATGTTCAGTAATGAAGACCAGCCAGAGAAAATGACCATTACATATTTTATTTAATTTCTAACTTAAATTCAAGCACAATTTTAAAGAGTCCATATTACAGGAACTTTGAAGCATCTGTATTATTCTCTGGTGAGGGCACTAGACACATGAAATAACCCATACATAATGCTAGATTTGTTAGTGGATACACCACTAACTAACATTAATCATAAGCCACTTTTATTTGTACAAGGTCAGGAGCCTGTTCTGTATTCAAAGTAAGTGTTGTACGTTTAGGTAGGATGAAATCTGTTCTTCACAGATATGTGTCCAATTGAGGACAATGGAAATTTGCTGCTGCCCAGAGCTGCAAAAAGAGCCTCCCTATATATCCTTTCAGACACTGCCGTGACAAAACCCCATGTGATCACACAACTGAAGTAATAAGAGGCTAAAAGTTACAACAGGGCAATTACGCCGTTATGTAGCTACTTTCTGCAGCCGCTATGTACAACACAAAGGCAATCTGGCACACAGGCAAGGGCTATTTCACTCATATTATTTTTTTTTATCATTAGCTCTAAAGAGTCAGATGTGTCCCTCGTACATACTCTAGCATACAGCAGTATTTTCCATTACAGCCATGCCATTAACCCATTGTTAGACTGCCTGCCTCTAAAAGTCTTTCCCAAACGAAAAAAAGCCCAAAGTGGACCTGCAGACCAGTTTTCTTAGCTGCTGTTTCTGAGACCACCTTGGTTTTTTGACTGACAATTGCAGGAGGCAGAGAAATACAAGGTTTGCATGAAGAGGTTTGCCATCCAGAGTACTTCATTTGCTTTATCATCAAGGATTATAGGTCAGAAACTGGGCTCCAAATGTGTTACCTACTGCTTGGCATGCATTAGTCATCCTTCCCCTCTCGAAATCACAGTGAAAGACACCCGATGAGAGGGCATGAATAGCAAATAGCGTGTGCTGGAAGGGAGCAGGCAGCTAACTCCGGGAGGGGGTGGGGGAGGCTGAAGTGTGTTCATCCAAAGTATCAGGAAAACACATTCACGAACCAAAGAAATCAGGGTGTATTCACAAATCGAACAAAAGGTGGAAATTCAGGATAAATTAGTTCCCTTGAGGGCATGTGATCAGAGCCGCCCTCAATCTACCTTTTCTCTCCTGTTTGCTGTGCTTCAGGCCTGACCTGCTGAAGGCCAGCAGCTGCCTATCTGTCACTCCTTCCCTGATGGACACTGTATGTCCAGACAGCATCCACCTCTGCAGAGATGCTCCTGCATGGCCACTCACCTTTCCACATCTTGGGAAAAATATTTGCCCATGCTGATGCCCTCATTCAGTGCATGCTGGTGCTCTGCTGTTGCATCCAGCGTGCCCCGTACTCCCCAAAACTGTCAGATAAAAATACCACCTTGGACCCAGGTTGGGGGTGAAGAACCCCTCAGGCCAGAGCAGGAGCTCAGCCAGATTTCAGGGGTCAGCAGCCGGAGGAGGATGGTCATTCCTGCCCATCCCTGGGCTTTGCAGAGCTGCTTTCCTGTCTGTGTTGATGTGAGGGAATGAAAATCACTTTCTTTGAACCCTAAAGCCCAGCGGAGCTGCTACAAAGCCTCGCTGCACCCAGGGCTCTGCTCTTTGCAAGCACCCTCCAAGGCCCTGCCTCCTACCTGCCAGCACCGAACAAAATGCCGAGAGCTCGTTATTCGGCTCAGAGCATCAGTAAAGTTTCCCCATGCTCTTGCACAGAGGCTGAATCGCAAATGAGAGGAATAAATGAACACAGGCCCCCGGTGAGTGCTCTCACGTCAGCCAGGAGGGAAGAGAGCAGGGCGAGGGGTGGAAGAGCCAGCACTGTCTGCTGCTCTAGTGCAAGCACCAATGAGCTGGCAGCCCCCATGGGTGAACCACCCCAGACAAACCAGCTTGGCCCCATGATGCTGGACATGGGGATCTGCCCAGTAGGTGCAAAGGGGTGAACAGTGCCCCTGGGGTGGGCAGAAAAAGCCCTGCCATCTCCCTGCACTGGGGATCGGGAGTCCCCAGACGCTGGAGTCTCCTGACTGCAATGCCATGAACAGAGCCGCAGTGTGCCAGCAGTAGCCTAGCTGGGAGGTCCCCCCATCCTTTTGCATCTGGCTGTGGTACCATGGCATAACACCCCTCCCACCCAAAATGCAGCATTAGCAGCACTCCAGAGCCCTGGATCCCACTGCCAAATGTGGGTGAGAGCCGGGCTCGGCATGCAGAGAGGCAGGGGAAATCAAACCCCCGACCTGGCTCTCCAGCAACCGGACAGCAGCTCCTACTGGGACCCTGGGAAGCGGAGAGTCTGCTGAAGAGGCATGGCTACTGTGTCCATGCATAACCACCACTGAGCAAAGAGGCATTAACAAGCACCATGCTGTAGTTTTTCATCAGTTCAGAGGTGCTGAGGGCAGAGGGATCACTGTCCTCCTCCCACCTGCCTGCCTGCAGGGCATGGACCAGGCAGTTTAACCAAAGCACTTTGCATCCAACCCATGTCTCACAGGTCAGCTAGCACAGGGGTTTTTTTAAACACAGTACAGTCCTAATTTACAATCCTTACATGTATGGGAACCTGACATTTCTCAAAATGGCTCTTTCCAATAGGTAATTCTGCACTTCATGAAAATTTGTTTGCCCTTCCTAATCTTCATTGCTGGCACAGCCTTTTGTGTGGCTCTGCCCTGGCTGCAATCAGAGGACTTCTCACCACGTCTGATCCCGACAACCTTAACATTTGTCAGGGCTCCACTACCTGCCTTTATAATCTTGCCTAGGAGTCCTCGAGTGGCCTGTGCATACGGATGAGTCTCCTTTGACTCAGAAGAGAGGGCCACAGCTGTGTTCATTTCCACAGCGTAGCACAGCGACCTAAATCAACTCTGAATGAGGACTCATCCTTTCAAAGCATCCTGCAGTCAGATACCCAGCAATGAATCCCAGCCAGCGTGACAAGGCAGCTTTTCAAAACCAGTGTCTGTCGGTCATCTGGATTGCAGGAGGGAAAAGTGCAGGTCACCCTCTGTGAGCACATCGCACTTGAAGAATCTATCTTCAGTGTGTCCTATCTCCTTAGCAAATTATCATCATTTTCCTCTGTCTACCTTCTGTTCCTTTTTTAAACAATTTCTCTCTCCAGGTTTCCTTTCACTCCTTGCTACTGGAAGTGGAAATTTGGAGACCAAGAGCTCCAGCAAGATGCGTGTCCTCAGGCTCGGAGCAGCAATTGCCCCATCATCCCTTGCCCACATGCTTGCAGCTGCTTTTCTTGTCTCCTCAAGAGCTGCAGGTGTAAGAGCAGAGGTAACTTAGTGGTGCATGGATGGCATGGGAGCACCAGCCATCACACAGGTGCCCCCAGATGAGACATCTGTGACTGTGCTGGTGCCTCAGCCATCAGAACGTCTCCATCTCCTGCGACAGAGTGCCGCAACAGAATAAGTGTGTGTATAAATAAACCATCAGGGCCCTGATCAGAGGGCTTAATCCCAGAAAAGTTATCAAATATTTATCTTAAAGCAGAGAAATAAATAGATGAAAACACTGATGGAGGACATTCTGCCCTCACATCAATCCCTTTGCTGGGCACTGCTCAGCCGTTGGGGAAGCACACTCAGCCAGTGTGGACAACAGCACTGGTGAAGCAGCCAGACACCAGCCAGGAGCCACCAGCCCTCTGCAGAGAGGAGAAATCCTCCTCCAGCCTCCTGACAGTGTCAGACAGCCCCTGCCCTGTGCCTGACTCACCCTGCATCACTGCTCCCTCCTGGAGTCCTCCAGGCTTTGCTAATATTGAGTTGTCCAAGTCTGACAACCCCATCATCATTAAGATCAGGCTATTACTTGTGTGATATTTTAATTGAACTCCACTCGTTTAAGATGCATACGTGCTGGAGAACCCCTTGGCCAGTAGAGTGGGAATATATCCCTCATGGCATGGTGGTGGTACCCAGGGAGACCCATCCCTTACCCTACCAGAAAAACCCAGTTGTACATCCACCTTGCCAAGATCATGTATTTAACATGGTAAACGGGTGGTTTTTACTTTGTGACTCTTGAGGGTCTGTATGAAGCTGGCTGAGGCGCCTGCGATCTGATCTGAGCCAGTGTACACAATTCAGTCACACTTCAGCGTGTCAGGAAAATAAATCTCAAAGCAGACACAGAATCAAAGCATCTCTGCCCAGCTTGCAGTGCCTATGGTTATTCAAGAGATCAATCAGGGCTATGAAATGCTGTCTCTCCCAAATCAATGAACTCAACTAAAAGGTACCTATTCATTATTTGAGCTCAAGCTTGGCCTCATTGCACTGGCGGAACAAAAACCTGTCTGATAATGATAACTACAAGACAGTGGCTGGGGAAAAGAATTGTCCATCCCACGCGGGGTGTTATGATGGGAGACATCAGCTGCGCTGTGGGGCCCAGGGCCTGAGTGCTTCTCAATCACAATCTCATGCTGCTGGAGACAATATTTCACACCTAAGTATCAGCATCTTTTTCTTTAGTGCCTACGCAAATTGCATTAAATATGGACACTTTGTATTTGTTTCATTTAGGCATATGGAATTGCGACACAACATGCAACAAAGAACCAAGAGCTGCCTTTCTCTGTTTATTGTGTGTGTGGGAGTAAAACAGCTAACACCATTCTTACTACCTTTTAAAATTTCCTAAAAAACAGAGATTTGGGGGAATATTTTAGTTCTGCAAAGTTGGTACACGCTTAACAGTAACAGGTTTCCTATGGGTGGATTCACCTCTGTTCCTTCTCCAGGCAAAAAGCTTTTCTAGATTTGGATGAAATGTCACTTATGTCAACTCTGATGAATTTTTGGTGAGGCGTTTGCTGCTCTTCCTCAAACCTTGCATCCTGGTGACAAAGTGAATGTGTAAAAATCTCATCTTGTTGTTTGGTTTTTTGGTTTGGTTTGGGTTTTTTTATTTGTAATTACATTTCTGGCTGCCACAGTTGCAGAAAAAAAATAAAGTGCAGCCAGGACATCCTGACAATCTTCTGCAGGTGCCTTGATTTGAAATCTTCTGCCTCGATTTCTCCTGACAGCAACTATCCACGTGACAGTATTGGCTGTACAAAGCATTTCATGGGTCAGAGACAGAAGAACCAGGACTTGCTGGTTCCTTATAGGGAGCTTTCCATGCAGCATGTGATTTTACTGCAGTCTGCATCACCCTTTGAAGTCCTCTCCCTCTTTACACCTGCAATGTCCTGTCCTCTTAAACAGACACTGCTGGTCTCCTGCCCTCAGTTAGTCTGTTCTCTCTGGCTGAACCCCACATGTCTGCATGCCTAGCATCTCCAGGAAAAAAAATAAATAAAGCTTCCTAAATTATTTGCTGCCATCCACATCCCAGCTGGCTCCCCCCATGTCACAGCTTGCTCATATCCCTTGGACACTGAAGATACAGGAGAGACAGGAGATGGTCTTGCACTGGTCCAGGGGTGAGCATCAGTGAAGGCATTTATGCAGATAACTCGATAAAATAATATTGCCCTGGATCTACATGCTTTGGTGGATGCAGCAGAGGTGTCGACCCTTCACAGGACACTCACTGAAGTTACAAACACAGTGCCAAGAAGCTATTTAGACCACACTGGGAGTAATGTCCTGTTTTTGTCAATTTATGTGAAGACAGATATTTCTGTGTTGGAGAGAGTGCAGTGTAAAGTCATTTAGACAATAAAGGAGTGACAGGATTTCCACAGGAGAAGAGATTAACCAAAGTGGGATTATTTTGTTCTGAGAGAAGATGATTAAGAGGTAGCATGATTGAAGTATTTAAACTGGCTCAGGGTTATTATCAAATTAAGCTGTATTGGAGGTTGCTGGGCAGCTGTCACTCAAGGGCAGAGCAGAGGGCTTTGCAGCAGCCTTTCTCATAGCACAGGCCATGGTTTTGGCTGATCCAGAAGGACAGTCATGGGTGGAGAAAGTAGATGTGTGCTGCTGTATGCCACCAGAAAAAGGCTTGGGTGGGCTGGAGAGCTGTCTAGTGCCTACAGAGAACTTTAACCTTGGCCCCATCCTTGTTTGAGTTTCACGTTCCAACATACATGTATTTATTACCCTCTGTGCTTTCAGATGGAGAGTCTCATCTTCAAGCTGTCCTTCGTTTCTACAAATTACTGTGAACTCATGTACTTCTGTCACCTCTTCTCTCTAGGCTGATAGGGCTAGATGCTGTCTCCTGGTGCAAGGATTTGCCAAGCGAGGAGATGTACTGAGGGCTTGTGCCTTTTCTGTATTCCAGGCACGGGTCTGGTTTGCGCATCACTTCAAGGTGTTTCTGCTGGTCTCCAGCACCAGCTCTGCATGTGTTTCTGTCTCACCATTCCTCTTGAGCCACTTTGGATTCTCTGCCATGCCCACCATGACAAAGCCATGCCAGTCTTCTATAACCTCAGACCAGACTGAGTGATTTTCTTGGATTAGCAAACTCTAATTGCTTTGTAGAGGGTTAGCTGAGGGCCTTCCTGTCATCTATGTCTAAAATTTTTTATTCCAGATCACAATCAGATTTCAGTTCTTACCAAAGCTTCAGCACCCATAATTGCAAAATTGGCTCTTCAGGCCTTGATGAGCTGCAAATTCCTCCATGGTTTCACCTTGCTTCATACGCTCCAGTTAAGAAGCTCTCTCTCATATGCATCATTTTCATGTCGAGTGTAGCACTCCTTGGATTTCTTCAATAGAACTTCAGAATTATTCTCCTCTTCCTGAGTTAACTAAAGAGTATTAAATCATCAAGTACTTCAAGCCCCACTATTGTCAGCATGCAGAGGTTACTTTTTAGCTTCTTTTGGCCGACCCTTGTTTTCAGTCTTCTCCAGCTGTTTATCACATTTCCAGGGAATTCCAGCTCTGACTGCTGAAGGGGCTTCAGACTGCTCCTTCTTCCCGTCTTCCAAGTTACTCTTTACTTCTGGACCCATTTGGCTTACAATAATCACACACCACTAAAGCTGTTCCCAGGCTGTCTTCTGTGTCCAAATCCCACAGGCCGTGTATAACAGGAGATTTGCACACTGCTGTCCTGCTTTTCTGTATGGAGAGTTCAGGCCTTAGAGGATGAACCTCCAATTTTCTGGCTACAAAACAGCTCATATAAATTCACACTTCTTCCCCAGGGTGTCTGAAGGAAAACCCATTTCACTCTATTATTCATACAGAGGTAATTTTGAATTTATGCTGGCCTCATTTGCACAGATAGATCTGCTCCTCCAGGCCAGGTTGCCACGGGACTCACTCTGTACCTCTGCTTCTTCCTGCCCCTCCATCACTCAGAAAGGAGAGGCTGCTGCAGCACACTGCAAAGTGGCTTGCTCACACTGGACCACACCAAAACAACTGTTGGCTGCTGATGGTTGAGGGATGAAGGTGGGGAGCAGAGAACATGCAATGCTGTGAGTGCTTCCCTGGAGTAGACCTCAGTCGTTCTTTGCTGAGGAACATGGATGCAAGCCCAGCCCACAAGCCAGGCATAGCTGAGCATCCCACATGGGCCAGAGCACTTTTGTCTCTTGCTGTAGTAGCATCCAGCGTAGGTCAGAAGAATCCCACCCCAGAGGTGATTTTGTCTCCCCATTTGTTCACAGACTGTCTAGTCTGCAGGTCATAACCATTTTGTCAGCATCAGCAGTGTCATACCAGCTTCATCCATGGGCTCAGACTGAAGCAGGTTTGTTCCATCTTTACATACGCACATCACCCCTGCCTGAGATCACAGGTCCCAAAAAACCTTTGGGCTTTGTCTGAGGATGGGAGCAGCCTAAAAAAAGCTTTCTTCTTGATTGACAGTAAGCTTTTCTTCATGAGATCATGAGCAAAGGATATAAACTCAAACAGGCTTGCCGCCTTGCACAGGGGCATTCTCCAAGCTGCCTTTTGTTGCATGTGGAGAGATCAGGCCTGGTGCCTGGGAGGATGGGTAAACAGCTCATCAGAGCTCATCAACATCTGCACAGCCTATCTGGGAAACATGGTGTGAATGCTTAAAAAAGGCACTGGAGCACAAAAAACGGTTCTGCCCTGTTGGGCTGGTAACAAAAGCAATTAGCTGGCGGAGGTGGGAACAGGGACTTTGGGCTCTGCTTATACAACTGATTAGGGGATCATCTGTCAGTCTTGGCCTCTCCTTGAAGCAATCCCCTGGCTGCGGCTACAAGCCAGAGAAGAGAACAGCTCTGAAAGGCCAAGACTTGGCATCCCTTTGCAAAACGGGAGAGTTCACACTGGCTCTCTGGCTCCATGTGAGGGACTGGACAGTGCATTTGCATGCTTGGGGTTGCCAGGAAGGAACTATGAAGGGTGGATTTTTTTTGCACTTCTTTCCACAAAATTGTCTTCTTTCCTGCCAGGACACTCATTCCAGTTCTTTCCAATCTCACTTTTAGCATTACCCTGCTGGAGCTCCACCTTCCTGGTGACAACAGCTCCTAGACCCCTTCTTGCGGAGCAAGGTAGCAAAATCCATGACTAGTGCATGTAGTCATTGCTGTCTGATGAGCGCACACCACTCACATCCAGCTTGCTCCTCTGCCCCATGCCCCAGGCTCTTTCTTGCCTCTTCTCACCAGGACTCCACCTGAGGGACACCAAATCCCCCAATGCCTTTAGTGCATCTCTGGTCTTTCCCTGCATCAGGGATAAGCCACTGTCAGGGCAGCTGCTCCTAATGGATGTACATTGAAGCCATCCTCGTAGAGGTCACTAAGAATTCTGCATTAGTGTCCTCATGTCACTGCCCTGTCTGCTGTTGATGAGCTTGGATGCTCATGCACACTAACATGATGTCTGAGTCACCCACGTCTGGCTTCATTGAGGATGAGGGGCTGGCAAGGAGAGGATACGCAAGCTGGGGCATGGGAAGGACCCACTGCAGGATGTCTGGCACAGAGTTGTTCCAGTAGATGCTTTGGGAGTGTGTGGGCATGCAGATGGATAGACAACGGTGTGTGTTGCTGCTGCAGGGCCAGCACACCATGACCACTTCCCAAGATTCTGCAGGCAGGAGGGAGAGTGGGCAAAGCCCCGACATTTTCCAAAGTGCTAGGGGCTGTGCCTGGGATTATGCACTCTATGCTGGTGATAGCATCCCTAGGAAATTCTGCATCATCAGCTTGGAGGTGTGCAGCACTGCCACCTCCCTGCACTCTGCCCTGTGCATGCAAGACCATCCCCATCCACAGCCTGCCCTCTCCTGATTGAATGCCCAGCACCCCAGCCTAATAAAACCTTTAGGGAAAGTATCCCAACTCAGTCTCCCTGCCCTGCCAGGAGCTCCTACATGTTGTTCTTCTTCATGGCAATGCCATTTCTGGAGTCTCTTATAAGATAAGAGACTTATCCAGTCCATCAGGGAGCTGGATATCCTCTTGCATTGGGATTCTCCACGCATCTTAGGGGTGGTCTTGGCTTTTTTCCATGGTGGATGGGAGAGCTGTTTGCCAAGAAGATTCTGATGTGAAGGCTTACTTGAGTGAGGGTCTTTTACCATTCTCTGCTGGAACTTGGTCTGAATGGCCTCTATGATCCATTTTTGGCTCCAAATCATCCTGTCTCATCACCTCCAGGGTGAAAAAGTCTGGGGCTTACTGTCAGTCTGCTCCACAACTCACTCTCAGTTGTCATGGATAAGTGGAAAGATACCCTGGCTCTTTCTGAAATCCCAAAGGACATGGGCAGTACTGAGGCCCTGTCATGCTGTGTCCTTTTTCCGCACAGGGAAGGCTTTCTGGGAGCTGGACCAAATTATTTCCAAAGCAAGGAGCCTAGCAGAGAGTCCAATCACTAGCAGCACCCAGTGTCCAGGGGGCTTCCTGCTTAGGCAGGACTGAAGCTAGCTTCCCAGAGCCCTGGCAAGTAATAAGCTTTGCTACTTGGATTGTCAGGCCAGCATCACTTCTTCTAGCATCATCTTGGTGTTTCTTGGGAGCTGGATTAATATTAAGCTCTATAAATTTGACAGTCTATGGTTTCAGGCAACACAAAGCCTTGTTCTGAAGCAGTGGGAAGATCTCAACACCAAGGTCTATCATCCAGGGACATGCTTTACAAACCTCAAAACACCACTGCCTGCTGAGTCTGTGCTGGTACCGCCAGCCAAAAGCACATGGCTGGGCTGGTGGGATGGGAAAGCAGCATCTTTACCCATGTAAAATGGAGACAAGACTAAATCACAGAAAAGAAATGGGGAGAGAGTGAGAAAGAAATAAGCTATGAGATGAGCACAGGGATGCTGTGACCAAGGAAAACCCAAGGAAGAAATGGGGTAAAGAAACTACTGGAGAGGTCACTGCACCACGGGGGATCAAGGAGGGCATAATCCGTACAAGAAAGATCTGCTTTTTGTCTAGAAGATGGGGAGAACAGTGCCAGCCCTGCGGTAACTTCAGAGCATCCTGCTGAGAGAAAGTCACTCTGACAGAGACATTGGCACAACCACCAATGTGTTTGTGCACAAGAAGACCCAGACTCTTGGGGATGATATCAAGCCCAGGGATAAGATAAGAACAAGAACTCATCAGGACCAGGGGAGTATTGTAGCAAGGAATGGAGGGAAGGACCCCAGGGTCTGTGGGGGTGAAGGCTGGTGTGGATGACCCCAAGAGGAAGGACCACAGTTCACTCAAACCGACCTGGAAGATGAAGGAGGAGGAGGAAGGGCTGCCCTTGGAGCCACAGACCTTCCTTTTCCCCCTTCCCCCACTTGACATTTTGAGTGTGAATGTCTCCATGTTTGGTGCTCGCGGAGATCATTTCTCCTGGAAGGAGAAGGAGGTGCCGACAGCAGCAGCCGCAGGGACGCAGCTTTCCTCTAATGAACTAGAAAATAGTTTCCCTTTAATACTGATTATCCTGGAAGCCAGCTGAAGTGAATGTGATTTACATAAAGATGAACCCGCTCGGCACAGTCTTCCTCAGCAGCACCGGGTGGCTCAGCAGCAGCAGCAGCACAGGCTGGGCCTCAGCTGGGATGCTCTGCAGCATCCCGGGGTTGGCAGCACTGCCAGGTGCCTCTGCTTCCCAACAGGAAGGTGAGAGCTGTGCCCCGCTCCAGCAGCTCTAGCTGCCTCTGCAAGTACTTGCAGCCCACCCAGAGGGACTGCTGCAGCCCCCTAGACTGCTAACCTATTCCGCCTCTCCCACCTCAGCCTGGCTCCTGGTTGTGATGAGCTACTGGGTGCTCCTGTGACCCACCTGCCATCCCCAGCAGGACCCTCTGACTGCAGCAGGAAAATCTGTGGCCATGCAAGAAACCAGGCTGGGAAGCTCATCTGGCTGGAAAAAAATGCAAAAAACCATGACCCAACTCCTTGCATGAACACCAGTGCCAGCTCAGGGCAGGGAGTGGGAACAAGTTCTGCAGCAGCCTGGCTTATACCATAAGCTGAGAGTCCATTTCAAGTCACTTGCTAAGGACCAAGATTTGAAAAGGGCAGAGTTCCTCAGGTATTTTTCTTCCAGCCTCCCCCATGTTATATTCATGGTCAGACTTTCATCATGGTCTTAGAACTTCCACAACTGCTACTTGTTTGCACTGGAAATCACCTCCCTTGGATGGTAGGCACACTGAAGAGATGGCTCAGCTTCCTCTCGCTAGCCCTTTCCCACTCGTTGCTGTTGCTACTCTCTGGCCCTGTGTGGCTCCGCAGCATGCACGTGCACTGAATGTGTGTGCAGCCTCTGTGCCATCCTGCCAGTCTAGACTCTACTTTCCCAGGCTACTTGCATGATGAGTGTCTGCACAGCACTGCCCTTACACATTCCTGAGCTCTGCAGTCTTCTGCACCTGAAGACATTTCTTCAGGTGCAGTGAGTATTGAATTTTACACCATGCAAGATAAAGGCCAGCAATCCACTGTGCATGTGAGTGCTTGCTCGCAGCCAGGGTGCAGGTAGCTGCAGGCTCACAGAACTTGGATGGGTTGCACGTGAAGGAGAGGCCTGGGTGCATAGCTTCTGCATGTTCACATTTGTGTTTGTACTTACTGGTGTAGGCATTGTACTTGTGTGCTTCACCGGCATATTTGTGGCTAATGTGTTACTAATCATGGTACTGCCATGTACAGGGCATATGCCCCTGCACCAAGACACATGGACATACCATGCCCGCACCATATGTGACAAATCAGGGGGGGAAGGGATGGATACACGAGCCTTTCAAACAAGGAGGCATTCAGTCTGGCTGCCTTAAGCGCAGCATGTGCCCACACTTGGCTACCAGCATGTAGCACGTGTGAGGACAAGCCACCAGCCCACAACAGCGGGTAGTACCTGCACCACACCGGGTGATGCTGCAAGGACAGGGCAGGGTGCTGCGGGAGTCAGCGTTCCCCACCGCTGTGCCATACACCTCGGTCAGCAGTTCTGACTTCCCCTCAGATAGATTATGTTGTCGACTAATAACCACATAAAATATTCAGGAGCTTACTGCTCTGCCAGAGGCACTGCGGAGATGAGTGTGCCAGGAGATGGATGGGTTGTGGGCCTGGGAAGCTTGTTCTGTGCCGAGAGTTTGTGGTGTGTTGGGCGCATGTGGCCAGGCTCAGCTTTTAGGAGGGGGATTTATTCTCCAAGCAGCAGCCCTGTCCTGCACATGGAGGTATTTCTGCCTCATCCCACCGGAGGGAGAGCAATTAGCAGGCACCTGCTTCTGTAGGGGACTAAGCAGGGAGCACAGCCACCCTCAGACCCACCCCTGCTCCCTGGACCCTTGTCGATGTTAAATGCACACATAGCTCTGGTGCAGGCACAGGAAGCCTGGGAAGACTGACCACTAGCAGGGGGCCACCCCTGGGAGGTGGTCCCTGGTCTCCAAAATGCTGCATGCTGGATGCCAGCACCACAACTTCCTCTGCCAAAGCCCAGGCTTAGGACCCTCTTACCACGTGGGGAGTCACGGGGACCATGCATGGTCTCCTGTGACTTTGCTTTCCACCAGGACCACAGGTATCTTGAGGGGCTGGTGCCAGGGACAAGATGCTATAGAGGCAGAATCTGTGACAGCCATGGCACAGTGCTAGTTGTAGCTGAGGTGGAAACAGCTCCAGAGCAAGGGGTACAGGCAGGAGCTCAGCGCAGCACTGGGAGCCATGTGCTCTGCACCAGTATACTGGAATCGCTGCCTAGCTCAGGCAGGAGAAGGTCCTGGGGTGGTAGGGCTGGTCACATTTGTGCTTCTTCTCCATAGGCTCCCTCAGAGCTGCATCCCATCTTACCATGTGCAGGTCACCTATTATAAGTGCCATAAACTCTCCTGTCATCTAGGACCAGCAACAGCTGTCACAGCTTCCAGCACAGCTGGACTCCCTGCCCTGAGGCCCAAGCCCCTCTGCAGCCCAGGACCGTGGCCTCCAATGGCAGCCACTGCCCAGCGAGCATCCATGGGGCTCCCAGTGGGTGGCTGGTGAGGCAGGAGAAGAGCCAGCATGCTGCCTGGCATGGTCTGACATGTTCAGAAAATGCTATTGGTTGCTTTTTAGAGCAGGGCTCCCTGCATCTCAGCAGCACAAGGCACCTGAGGGTGGCCAAAGGGGACAAGAACCTCCACTGCAGATTAGTGATGGGATAGAGGTAAGGGGGAGAGATTAAAAACTGGCCCCCTGTCTGTCTCCTTCCTGCAAGGAAGAGTTACATGGACAACTGTTTTCCTGCTTACATTAGTTGTCCTGGAAGGATTTGGTTTGGGGCAGTTCTTCAATCTTTTCTTGAGCATAGCAGGAAAGACGCATTAGTTTTTACACTGCAAAATGCCACAGGGGATGTGCAGGACACAAGCACTCCTCAGCATGCCTGGAGGTGGGGTTGTGTGGCTGATGTTCCCATGGCATTTCATCCATTGTGCCCAGGTGCATTACTCGTCCCCACACTTCGTTTAGGCAATGACTCCTGCCCAGCGCCAGGATCCCAAAGGAGAACTTCTGGAAGCTTTCAGCATTTCCCACACTCTGCCTTGCATCTCTCAACTCACTTTTGAGACAGTGTAGCTGGGGCTTTGCAGTGTCAACAGCCATGTGTTGGGACACTTAATGGGAGGAGGGTTGGGGGGGTGAAGTGCCTTTTGCATAGTGGAGACAGCATAACATTTTTCTTCTCACCTCCCCTGATGCCAGAAGCTCCAAGGGACACTTATCTCCACCATCCGGTCCTTTATGCTGGCTCTCAGGCTTGCCAGTGCATTGGCATAAACTGCAGCAGATGCAGCCAAGGAGTGAAGTTGATCAGGATCAGCCTTTACCTGTATGTTGCTCCACACTTGGCTTTGCTTCTCTCTCCCACAACTATTCCTCCAAGCGATGGATGCTCTGCAAACCCCCACAGAACCATCCCACCTCCCTCCCTGTCTTGTGGGTTGAGATGTGCCCCTGGGCATTGCCCCTGGAGAGAGGGGGTTTCTCCACGTGGCTTTAGAGCTCTTTGGGTTGCCCTTTGCAGCCGTCAGTCTGTGAGGATCAAGGTTGGTCAAAGAGAGAGCAGCACTGCTGCTGCCTGCACCCATCTGTAACCAAACCTGTGGGGACCGGCGGGTTCCCGGTATCCACACGTGCTGCCTTACTGCCTGGACTTGGTTTGTCAGCACAGGTTGGCATTTGTGTAAAGGTAGCAGCTCCAACTAAGGACTACATCTTCCTCCAGGCAGGCTTAACCGGAGAAACTCTGGATGTCTACAACAGCCACATGGCAGAAGACAGCAAGCACGGCTTCATGGCTGGTGTCTCCTCTCGAGGAAGGGGATTTGTAATCACCCATGTAAAGGTGAGCAGCGTGACCCACTGCAGAGCCAGAGCTCCCCAGTGTGCCTGCAGCAAGTGGGCACAAGCGGCAGCAGGCACCCTGGGGTGTGCAGAGAGCCAGGCGAAGGGGCATCCCATGGGCTGGGGGACAGCCAAGGGGATGTGGCAGCTTGCTTTGGGTTCCAGGTATGCACAAGCACCTCTCACCTGGAAAAGTGTGGGACAAGGGGCACTGGGATTTAGTAAAATGTATCACCCAGCTGTGGTACTGCAAGGGGATTTTGTTTTGTAAAAGGATTTATTCATAAAGCCACAGCAGCAGCAAACCAATCCTTGTCCTGCGGGCCCTGCAACGTGTGTATAAAGTAAATTAGAACAAGGTCTGCATGTGAAGGTTATAAATGAACATAATACCGGTTAGGAATGGGGAGGGAAAGAAAGAGTTGGAGGGAGAGAGAAAAAGGCAGAGGAAGAGGGAGGGGAGAGCCCTTTCATAATTCACAGTTCCTGAAATAAAAATAAGGCTGGAGTCATGTTTTGGGTAGAAAGGAAAGTGTGTAGGAAGTGTATACTTGCCAATCTGCCAAAAAAAGTTGCTTTTTATTTTCTTAAGAAGGCAATTATGTATTTTTGTCATCCACTTCCTGCTTTGAAGCCGTTGAACCTGCTTTGCTCAAACTTTCCAGAACAATTTGCCCTCAGGCTACTGCCAGAACTGCAACACTTACACCCCAAAGATGAAAGCAGGAGAGTGCCACAGCACTGGCTCCACATACACAGAGCAGAGGCACCTGCAAACTGGTCATGTGTGTGCCTCCATCTCAAGGGGCTGGGAGCCACCAGCTCCTCTCACGCCTCCAACTGTGTTTTGCAAAAGAATGGGAATTCTGAAGCTTCAATTTGTCTTGACTCAGGTCAGAAGCTCATCACAGGCACACAGGGATGCTCAAATGTCAGCGTGACTACAGAGGAAGATCAACCACTGTTTATTCTCCTGGAAGCTCCCACCTCGGGAGATAAGGGACTGATGGGGTTTAGATGGAGGACAAAGCCCAGCTGAACTCAGGTCCAAGCTGGTGCTTGGCAGACCCTGGGCAGGGGAAAGTACATGGGCTTCTCAAGGTCCACTGCTCAACTCATCATTTACAGAGGGAAATTTGAGACTGCTCAATCCCTTTTAGCCCCATCTCAGTGCCTACTCCTCTCCACCCCAAGTCCCTGACCCTCTCCTGGACTCCCTGCCTCTTTAGGAATCATTGCAGCACTTGGGTATATGCTGAGTGGTTTTGGTGAGCTGTTTCACTGGCTGGATGGCATGGGGTTGAACTGCATGGGTTGTACCTGAGCTACGTGGCAAATTGCAGCCCTGCTAGGATGGGCAGAGGCTCAAAAAGATTTGCTCACTGTTGGACTCCTGTGCCTCCGACTCTGCTGTGTTAGTGACCCTTGGTCCAAGAAGCCATTTGATCTCTCACCTATGAATGAGAAAGGCATTTGAGACAGCAGGTTACCTGGATTTAAGGGTGCCGCTTCACAGCTGGCCTTCAACAGAAAATGAATTTTTTGTTTTGTGATGTTACTTTGCAGCTTGAGCAGCAGGTTGTTTTGACTCTGCAGAATTGCTAGACCCAATGTAAGAAAGATAAGGCTTCACGCAAGAGGAAAGGTATCATTTTGTTCCTACACGGCACGAGTTGACCAGATAACAGCATCCTAAGGCCCCCCAGTTACGTATGCATGTTACCATGCTGACAGCAATTCCTGCCAGTGCTCCTTGCCCCATCCTGTCTGCAATATCAAATGCTGCCTATAAATTACTAATAACAAGGATATGTACCTTGGAAAACAAGCTAGTGCCTGTGGGTGGGATGGGATCAATTTTCTAACTCTATGTAAACACTGCGGTAACTTTGATATTCATGATATTCATATCCACAAGGCAGTAGCTGGGCATTAAGGTCACTAGATAGTAGCATTACAAGTAGCACATTACAAAGATGCATGGGCTTGAAACCCCCAAGTGCAGATAGGAGTGACCCAGCTATGCCCATATGCATTCCTGCCTGGTGTGATAAGTCTATCTTCCTCTTCCTTGTCCCACCCATAGCCTTAACACTCTCTTGTACTTATAAATATGACAAATCTGGCTATGTCTGGGTTGGCGGGCAGAGAAGAGGTCCTGGGGGCAGAAAGACAAAGGTGCCACAGTAGCTGGCACCCACAAGCTGCCTGGGTGTGTATCCTGCTGCGCTCATGGTGGATGGCTGTGGGCAGGGCGGGGAAGGTGCACAAGTGCTGGTGATGGACAATGGAGGAAAAAGCAAGACTGTTCAGCAGTGCTGCGCAACTGCGTCATGAGAAGATCTGCCTGTCCTTCTCTGTACCCGAAAGACAAACTGGCAAAGTTATACCTTGATAATTAAGAACTGCATCAATTAGGGGTGCTCTACAAATTTGATGTGACTTGCAGAACACATGCAATGTAAATCAGTCCTTTATTTCACACTTCATATTCTTGTTTTTTTCTATAAAAACTTTTTTTCTGGTGCGCCTATTCTTAGAAAAAATGAAGGTTACAGAAGGAGCAAATCTGATGAGGAGAAGGGTGTGACCGTGAGTATCATGATGAGAGAAAGGCAGCTGCGAATGAACTTAGCATTTGCACTAATTAAGTAACTGTCTAAATTCCTAAATCCTGATTTTGAAATCGTTTGGTTGACTTGACACGTCCAAGTCCCAGAGCTTTTAATTCAAATATAAAGCTTGATTGGCAAATTAATAAAAGGCTATGAATGAAATTAATGAAAGATTAAAGACCAACAGCTCATGCTGATATAAAAATTACCCCTCCAAAATAGGTTATGCAATAATTAGAATAAGTTACCACTATGTTAATATTAATTCTGATATAACATTTATTCATTGATTAGATTTACTGATTCACAATGAAGTTCTAAAACCTTATATACATTTGTTGAATCTTTGCAGGCACTGTTAATCATCTTTATTTTCCATTCCATAATTTTTAAAATTACTATAAAGCGTATTTTCATTAATAAATTGTATAGTCGAGCACTTGAGTTCGCAGTTTGCTAAGCGAAATGAGATCTAAAGAGCTATTAGAACCATGGAATGGGTAATTGATTAACTAAAATGACTTGGTCAATGCACTCTGAGTCCTCTAAGTAGCACATTGTTTCGATGTCAGCCTCCACATCTCATATCAGCTGGGAAAATTGATAAAAGGGACAATCTGAGAGAGTTTTCATCTGGGTTTTGTTAACAAAGCGCTAAGCCGAGCAGCCTATGGAGTTTTGCATTTAGGCTTTGAGAATTTGTGTCTCTGGCGTACAGTCGCGGGTTCATAGCCTGTGTCAGAAAAAAAGAAGGAACTTATTACTTGGTACGCTGGGATTGTGGAGAAGGGCTGCAGCAGGCAGCCTATTTGCAGAGATTTAGTGTGTCACTTTAATTGGGCTGGACAAGGTGTCAGCCGCGTATTCAGAGGGTATGGTAAAAATGCGGAGCGATCTGCTGGGAAAGAAAGGCCTTGGTACTCCCACTTCCTAAACGTGACCTGGGTAGGATTTGTTGCCAAATTCAGGCTTGCTTCTGCTTTTCCTCACCTTAATGCAGATATTATTTCATCCAGCCAGCTAAACTGTAGATCAGCAACGTTTCTCAACGGAGAATATCCCAGTATTTTAAAATAAATTTTTTCTTTAATAATTATGCTCAGCTTTATCATTACCTGTTGGCTGCTCTGCAGCATTTCTGTTAATACACTGGAATTTTTTATGGACTGTGCAATTTATTGCAATGCTTCTCTCTCTGTCTTAGTTTTGGCAGATGATAACTAAATTCTTTTGTTTCTGATCACTTATTCTTGTTTTATAGTGTAATAAAAAATAAAAACACCCTAGTAAAATTGTGTAAATAGAGTGTATGCAGCTGCATATACATGTTTTTACTTGGTGAATGAATGCATGCACACATCCCTACATCCTCAGCCCACACTGCACTTCCTCCCAGTTTCAGTGCTGCCAAGAACCCTACCTCCGCTGCAGCGGGGGAAGAGAGCCATCAGCTACACACTGGTCCTTGAACCTCAGCTCCATCTTGGTTGACCCTGACTGCCTAAATCCATTTTGGCTGGCTGAGCTGTTCAAAGGCCTGTCCATGAGAAGAAACCCAAACAAAAAGCAGCTTCTGGTTGTGCATCTCCTCTTCTCGGCCCTTTGACACCCCACATGCATGGTGCAGGATATGCACCGAGCAACATATTCTGGACCCAGCTAGCTCCTGGGTCCTGCCCCTGGGATGCTATCCAGCTGCTTCCCAACTCCAAAGTCACGTTAAAATATCTGGTCCTCAGCCTCAAGACACGGACAAGCTCTGAACCCAAGAACATGGAGCCCTCTCATGCTCCATTTTTGGGGGGGACAGAGATTGGTGATGATGGAGACCTGAAAGCCCTCCCGCCTGTTATATCTGCTCAAGAAAGCCGTGGCTCTGAGCTCTCCATCTCCTGCATCAGGACCTGTCTGTTTACACTCGTGGGGGAAGAGCAGAAACCTGTTGCGTAAGAACGCACAATCATCTCCCTGCAGCTCACTGCTTCAAATCACATTTCAACAGAAGATGATTTTCACCTTCCTTGTAACTAATGAAAAACCCTTTAATTCAATGTGTTGACATTAAAGCTCAGGCTGAAGATCTCTTCTCTGGAATACAAATGGAAATGGGACCCATGCTTTTCCAGATAAAGACAGGTTGAAAGGACTGGTTCATTTTTTCTGTAGATTCAACTTGTATTGGTTTCCCTAATAATAAAATAGCAGAGAGGGTGTGATTACTCTGACTAAAATCAGATGTCTCTATTTAGGTCAGATGCGTCCCAAACACTGTCTTGACAATACAGATGACTAAATCCCAGCCTACTGAGATGACAGAGGCTTGGCTGGCACAGTGCAGCTCTCCAAGACTTTACGAGGACACCTCCATGTCTTTCTGCTGAAACATGCTCCCTGGGCAGGCACAGAGCAGTACATTTAATCCTGCCAACCATTTCCCTTTCCCTGCTCTTGCATACACCTTTCAGCTGCAATAGACCTTGACTACCAAGACCCCATCCAACCTCTATTTTCAGCATCTGATCTGCTGGTGGACCTTCTCTTGGAAGGATTTCTTTATCATCTGCTGGAGAGGGGAGGATGGGAGGAAGCCAGGCCCAATCTACCTGTGTGAAGAAGTGAATGATGACATTACTCTGCATTTATCAATCTCATGTACACACCGGGGAAGTGGTGGGTGTGCGTGGTCCTGAAGAAGGTCCCACAGGCACTTCACTGCTTCTATGCTGAGGAAATAACCTGTGACATGGGACAAGTCAAGGAAGCTGGTGGTGTCTAGGCAGACTTCTCCTGTGCCTCCACTCCTCCAAGCACCACATGTGATGTGGAAGAGAATATGATGGTCTTTTCTCCACCTCCCCAAGCAGTCTACATAATCTCACTTGTCCCCCTTCACTCTCTCCTTGCTCTGTAGCCCATGCACTAACTGATCTGCCACCCCTGCCCCATCTACCCACTCCCACTGACTGTAGTCTGAATCTGAAGTTCCCAGATTTAAACTGCACACCAGTACCTCTCTAGAGGATCTCATTTTATCCTATGCTCATCCAGACTCACGTTCCCACAGACTCCCTGAGCATCTCTCCTTCTTTCCTCCAACATCCTGCCACCAGCCCCAAGATGAAGACCTGCCTATATGTGGTCAGCGTATGTGAAGAAGCTTTGCTGCTCTCCTGGGGTCTCATTCTGGAGGTGCATCCTGGAGATGCTTCTGGTCCAGCTATGCATGCAGGCTGCAGAGATGTTGAAGTTAGAAGGTAGTCACTCAGACATAAACAGGAGATCCCTCATGGAACTCTGCAGCACGCACACGTACAGGGAGGCAATGTGTTCATATTTGGCTATCTGAGAGCAGTTATTAAATGCAGATTTGCCTGAATCCTCTTGTCTTCAATGAGACACATGGTTATCTGGCAAGTGCTTGACTGCTTTCTCCTTACCTTGTATGAACAACTCTCACAATCACAGACGAGCGAAGAAATCTTGCAGTTTTGGAAAGGTACTTGGGAGCAGTTGAAGTGAATCACTGCCAAGCATAAAGACATTTAAAATGGCTCTAGATACCTGCTAGATTAGGAAGATGAATCACAGTCGTTGTGACCTCTACATGTGTCTGGCAAGTTGTTCTCTTGTTACCTAGTGAACAATCTGTTTTTCATGAACCCAAAATAACAATGTTTAGGAATATACTTTTTTCTTCTCAAGCTCTGTGTGAGTCACTAGCAATGAAGCAAAAGAAGGAGGAATCCTCTATATAGACATGCACATGGCTCGGGAGCAGGGACTTCTGAACGGGGAACAGTCCAGCCTCTGGGTTGAGACTGGTGTCCCAGTGACACCCCCTCCTTTGCTGGGGTGACCGACTTGGCACAAGGTAAGCATTGTGAACCTGGAGTCCCCACTGCCAGTCCCGCATTTTGTGCACCTCTTCATCCCCAGATTATCTCCTGTGCTTCCTCCTGTCATCTCATTTGCCTCCCTAAGAAGTGTCTGGCTTGGATCCCATGGTAAACTCGCTGGCTGCTGCCAGCCCTCTGCCAAAGCTTTCATCTCAAATCTGAAACAAGAGCAGGTTGTAGGCTTGACATTTTTCAGCAACTAACAACTAAGCCAAAGTATACGGGAAATGATATTTTTACCTTTTTCTCTGTGCCCTTTTCTTTCCTCATGTCTATTTGCTTCTGCCTTCATTTGCCTCACCAAAAAAAAAAAAAAAATCAAAATCAAGCATCACCAATTCAATAACTGCCCTTTCAATATGCGCTTGTCCGAAATGGCTCCAAGCAACAGGGCTGCAGGGTCAAAGACTTGCCCTTAGAGACTCTTTAAACTAAAAGGAGCAAGTTGCAGTGATATTTTTAATGTTGAAAGCTGTGTTTTTCTCCCTTCTTTTCATAGGCATTTCATAGACATTTACTGACAGTTCAGATCTTCCATGGATGTTTGTTTGCAGTGGATGTATGCCAGCTGTAACTTAGATACAGTTAAATATTTCATGTAAAACCAGGATTGCTTCCCTTCTGTGACCACCTCACAACAGCCAGGGGCAGGGTGACTTACAGATGAGATTCAACTCTCCAACTGCCAGTGCGAGTGCCGGCAGGAGCCCCTTGGGCAACACGGAGGCAGGAGCTCACATTTCTGGGAAGGCTTACATCTTTTTTTTTTAACTTTTTCACTGCAAGAACGAAAAAATTTTAAAGCAACCATAAAGCTGAATTTCTCTGTTTAAAGAAGCATTTGATAGCAGCAGACATACAAGGAAAGGGGGAGCAGTGCTGAAATGGGACAAGCAGAGCAAAGCAACTGCGTAAGATCCAGAACTCCACCCTGTGCTTGCGTATCTAAAGGGATGGCTGGATCTTTGGTGGTACTTTGACCTCCAGCCACTGTCCCTGGAGGGCCCAGCCCAGCAGCCCAGAGCCCGACCAAGATGCTTGGGGACCACAACCCCTGCCCTGCCCAGTTCCATTGTGCTGGTGTACCCTGCACATGCAGGCAGTGCACAGCATTCTGGGCTGTGCACCCCATTGTGCAGCAGCAGTGTCCTGTGGGGAAACCCTAAAGCCCCTCCAGATCCCTTGTGCATCCTCACTTCCTGCTGCAAAATGGACCCCGCTTATCACCCCCAGACCTTCTTCCCCCATCCCCGTGAGGGAGGGAGCCAGGTTCTAACCTGCCACAACTCCTGGCCCTGGGGCTGAGCAGTGCCTCTGCTCCCTGACGGAGGACAGAGGGTGTTTTATCAGGACACCTCTGGCAAGCACAGCACAGGCTTACCAGGGGTGTGGCACCAAAGGAGCCAGGCAGTGTCACCTGCCAGGTGCCCGGGTACACATTGGACCAGTGGAACCCTGTGCCCACAGCTCACACTGTGATGGGCAGCCACAGAGAGGACCAGAAATGCTCCTTATTAATACAGAAATTTATGCTGCCTATAAAATACTTTTGCAGTGACATATTTAGTAACCCAATTAATACTCTGCGACAGACATTTTAGTGTAACTAATTCTAGTCTGTATGCTCCCTTTATAGTGATATAAACGGCTTTATGTTGCGCTATTGATCTCTTTGGCCACAGGATTTCACAGCACACCCCTCCATCCATCCCAGCCACCCCAGGAAGATCCACAGGCTTCAAATCCTCCTGCAAGTCATTTGCCGCCAGGGCGCATGGAGGGGAAAGAGGAGGCCCAATAAAAAAGAGCAGCATCCCACCCCCCTGGGGGTGGTGTGAGCATGGGTTGTAGGTTTGTCAGCTGGGACGGGACGGGACGGGACGGGACGGGACGGGGTGGGATGGGATGGGATGGGATGGGATGGGATGGGATGGGATGGGATGGGATGGGATGGGATGGGATGGGATGGGATGGGTGGCTCCAGCCTCACATTCCCTCCTCTGTGGATCTGACTCCAGACCACAGGTCTCCAGCCTCTTGCCCAGTGCCATGCAATGATGGGGACATCATTTTTTCTAGAAACCATCACCCAGGCAGAGCCTTCCCACATGTCTGCAGTGATGGGGGCCATGGCACTCACTTCCAGCTCTGTGGCAGGGTTGCCACGGAAACTGATACTGTTGATTTTTTCTGATCTCCAAACCCAGCCCATGGTATCCACAGTGCCTGGGGGGGGATTCCCCCAACAGCAGTCAACGGGCATCAGTTACTCCCTCAGCTCACCCTACAGCCCCGCGTCTGCCCATAGCAGAGCCCACCCTAGCCCTGAGTGTGAGCACAGCCACATTGCTCTCATGTGCTTGCAGTTTTCTGAGACTTCCCAGCAATCCGCACAGGATACCTTGGCAGGATCCCATATTACGCCTCCACTCCGACAGCCTGCAAAGCAGTCTCCTTGCCCCATTCCATGTCCTCAACACAACATCAGGTGCTCAGGCAGGAGGGTCAGCAAAGGAGACCAAATACCCATGAGCACCTTTTTGAAGAGATGCTGGTAGCAGGGTCTGGAAGCAGGAGAAGAGACACCAGAACTCACTGGAGGGATGGCAAGGGAAGGGCAGACATGATGTGCCAGCATTTAGTCGAAGGAGGGGAGGGTGGATGCAGTGCTGGATCTGTGCAGGGAGGCATCAGTAGCCAGCACTGGGGAGGGAGGTGTATGGGAAGGGGACGTGCACGGCAGCAAGCTGTCTTTAGGCAGAGCAGTTACTCTCTGCCTCCCTACTTGCCTACATCCAAAGGCTGCATTTTCATTATTCATCCCCCTTCAGGGGAACTATCTCATAATAATAAAAATGTCAGAAGGAATATACAAATACATACATACACTAAATGAGGAGTTGCCACAATGCACAGAGAGATGCGGTGATTTATGGGCCCCTGGGCTGCCACCTTGGTTCCCCCCGTGGTGTGGCAATGGTCCCCTGCCCCAGACACAGGAGGTTGTGTGCAGGGAGGTCAGGAGAGCTGCCCATGGTGGCCCTCAGCCTTGAGGCAGGTTCCTGGGTAACTGGTACCTGGGTACCACAGCTCCCTGCATCTATTATCTGAAGCTCCTGCTTGGCTGCAGGCTCTGCTGCATCCCAGTGCCTTTTATGGCCCTTTCTCCAATGCTCTTTGTTCCTGGCCCAAGCCTGGACTGAGTATCCCAAACTGCCCAGGCTGCAGCAAAACTCTGCTCTGCACACCCAGCAGTGATGCATGGAAGTGTCCCCATCAGTGATGGCAGCTCTGGGTGAGCAAGCTTTGGGACCATCCAAGCTTTTTTCAGCATTGCCCCACTGGGAGCCCTCTTGCTCTGCATGAGTGTGTCCCAAGTCATCATGTCCAGACACAGAGAAGCGGAACAGGTAAAGGACAGTGCTTGCTCCCTGTCCTCAGCTTTTCTCCCAGATGCAAGGGATTGGGTTTTCCCATTTTGCAAGGCTCAGCATGCAGCTATGACTCCAAAAAGCTGGTTGACAGTACTACAAGCTGGGTGCAGGCAGATAGGTTGGAAACCAAGAAGAGTGTCATGGTTTGAGCCCAGAGGGCAACTGAGCACCATACAGACCTTCACTCACCCCTTCCCCCCCCGGCACTGGGAAGGAGAAAATGAATCAAAAGTCTCAGGAATCAAGATAAGGACGGGGAGGGGTCACTCACCCATTTAACGGTCACAGGCAAAAGACAGACTCGTTAGGGGAAGAAAACAAGAACATCACTTTAATTCAAACACTAACAAAACCAATGCTTAACAGACAGAACAGGACACTGTTACCATATCTTAAAACACCTCCCCCCACTCCTCCCTTCTTCCTGGGCTCAGTTTTGTTCCTGATATTTATAGCTTCTCTCCCAGCAGTGCAGGGGCAGGGGATGGGGGGTGAAGTCAGTCCGCTTCTTCTTCCTCCAAGGTGCGGGGGCAGCACTCTTCTGCATCCTTCCCCCTGCTCCACATGGCATCCCTCTCACAGGAGACAGTCCTTCACAGACTCTTCACCATGACTCCTCCCCACAGGATGCATTCTTCTTGAGATGCTCTGGCGTGGGTCACCTCCACGTATTCCAGTCCTCCCAGCTCTAAACTACAACAGTGGGGGCTGCTTCTTCCCACAGAGTTCCGGGGGTCCTCCACAGGCTTCAGGCACATCTCTGCCCCTCTGGTGACCTCCATGGGTGGTGGTGGGGGCCCTGCTGTCCCACCACAGGATACAGGGGCCTCCATGCTCTGCTGCACATCCCCCCCTTCCTCCTTCCTTCCACTGACCTCAGTGTTCGCATAGGTGTCCTCATAACTCCTCCTCAAAGTCCCTTCCTTCTCAGGTTTCCCTTCTTAAATACGTTATATCGTAGAGGTGCAGCCTCCATCGATGATTGGCTCAGCCTTACCCAGAAGCAGGTTCAACTTGGAGCTGGAGGAGCTTTTCAAGAAGCTTCTCACAGGAGGCCACTGCTGTAGCCCCCTCCCCTGCTACCAAAAACCCTGCCACACAAACCTAGCACAAAGGGCTATGCACACTGGCTTTGCAGAAGAAAATCATGCCCACCGCTCCCAGGGATGTTGGCATGAAGAAGGCACCAAGCACACAGATGCACGTGGATCTGCACTGGGGCTGCTGAGCACTTGCTGCCCTCTCATTTGGCTGCTCAGGGGCCTGGCAAGTAACACAGCAGCTCTAAGGACCATGCAATTGGAACCGCAGCTGGGATTAGCCCCTTGCCCAGACATCACTGTGTGTATCTGCGGGGATGCGTGGGGTGCCTGACCATACACGAAGCCCACGTGGGTGTGTGTGGGTGTGTCTCTTCAGTGCACATGGATCTGTGTGGGCACACACAGGTTATTCTGTATGTACATGTTGGTGTTGACATATGACTGGGCACATGTGTGTTTACATGTGCATGAGCCAGTGGCAGCTCCTCAGAGTGATTTTCTGAGGATCTCCCTGTTGCAGACTGTCACTTTCCTGGTCAAGAAAGCCAGGCACATGTAGAGTTAATGCTGAGTGCATATGTTTATGATAAAACAGTTGATTTATCAGAACTGTCACCCACTAATCGCTGGGGGAATTGGAGCACTCACACTTCCCACAGAGCTGCAGCACTAATGCCATGCTCCTAATGCAGATTTGCAATGCAGCACCATGCCAAGAAAACCCTGGGATGTACAGGGGCAGGCATGAACTGCAGAGAAATGGTACACACCTGCACATCTGGCCAGCTGCAGTAGCCCACTCATCCCAGAGAAGAAGGTGGTTCCCATGGGGAAGAGAAGAGAAAAGCAAAGAGCTCTCACAGAGGTCATGAGTTTTCTAAGACAAGACAGTAGCTGTTACAAAGTTGTTTGGGATAAGGAGCTCAAAGGTTGGGTTTCCAAGTGGCTTTGGCTGCAAATCTGGTCCTCCCCATCAGGCAGAGATCACCCTTTCTCTACTCCAATGGTGATGGAGACACCTGGGCACTTGGGAAGACATCACATGGTCCTTCATCCCAAGGAGGCACTGTCTGCACTCCCAGTTAGAAGAATGCTACCTCCAATGTGTCCAACATATCCGTGCAGACTGAGCCAAGGAGGGACATCCACACCCCGCATCTAGCTCTTCCTGTCTGCGGTGGCTACAGGAGGTCTCCTCACTCCTTGTGCCATGGGGCACATTTCTGGATTCAGCCCCACCAATCCTCCCCTGTTCACGGTGGCAGCCCTGGGCTGAGTCACGGAGTGAGGGTCCCTTGTTCAGAACAAGACCTACATAAACAATAGCATGCGTATTCTTGCAGTCTCCCACATCCTGGTGGGACTCACCATGACCACAGAGGACCTACCACCCACCGTGCAGCAAGGTGCAGCTGCTCAATCAATGAACTTCCATACCCAGCAGCCCCAAGGAAGAAGGAAATTTTATGTGGCATTGCATTTGTGATGGGATTTAGCCTTCATGCAATGCCACAGGCAGAGGCAAGTCCCGTGGGTATCGCAGAATAGCATCTGTTTTCACTTACAAGCCATCAGCTCTAGTTACCAGCAGATAGATACTTGCAAAAATCAACTTTTGCCAGCGTAGGAGTGGAGGGAAGCTGCTAGACCTCTACCTAATGCAGATTGCTTGTACTTGAGTGCATATTATGTCAAAATCAGAAGAGAAAAATCTTTGCCAAGCAAATCCTCAAGTACATCTGAGGTCTTTCCTGCTAAATCAATATTGGCAATGCCTGCTGCTCTCCACCTGGGATGGTGAGAGAGAAAATCAGCGGAGGGTCCGATTTTCCTCTAATATTGCTTCAGATGTCATCTGTTCCTCAAAACAAATATGTCATAATTTGAGTTTTCTGGGAGATCTTCAGTTATATTGTGACTAAAATTCCTGCCAGAAAGGGCATTTGGTATTTCCTTTGCCAGGCTAACACTTATTTCTTGAGTAATATTTCACTGTGTTTTCAGGCCCTTCAAAAGTATAAGGCTTTGTTTTATCACTGTCTTCAACTTGAGTTTCAACGTCTCTTTGCTGAAGAGTGCTCTTGTACCAGATTCACCATGCATCTACCTGATGTCTACTTTCCAGGCTGAGAAAGTGCATTTGCTTGGTCTGAGCAGTTTTTGCCAGACTTTGGCAGCTCATTTCAGTGGATGCTATGAAGAAGTTTCTTGGTAGGTGCATCAGTCTCCCATTTCCAGCTCAGTATTTGTGTAGAGATCTGGCTAAAGAATAACTCTTGATCAAATATGTTTTCATACACAGCTGCTAGTGCAATTCTGCTGGTTCTGCTGGTGTTGTCTCAGGGCATTTTGGGGTGACCAAATACCCACTGATCTGCTCAGTCTGCAGGTAGCAAAGTGCATGGCTTTATGCAAGAAGCAGTGCTTGTGTGGAGACTTCAAACCACACCCTTCAGGTGCCACTGGAAGGACTCCAGGCCAAGGTCTGTTCCCGGTTGATTTTTTTCTCCTGGCATGTCTCTATTTCCAGCAATGTAAACAGCATAAAGACCTCTGAAAATTACAGAAGGGTTGTAATCTGGAATTTGATAGACTGTTTACAATTATTCAGTCTTTGAGTGGCAGTGCAGAGCCACGTGGTCATGGGAATATACTTTGTGAGATCTTGTCTAGACTACAAGATTAATGGCAGGGGAAGATTTTCTTTGTCTTAGTGATTTTTGGACAACTTCAGTCAACTGCAGTAAGCCTGGATAATTGCTGCATGTGGCTCTTCCCCAGACCCTTTTAACAGCAGTAATTTTAGCAATTTCTATAAACAAACAAGGTGAAGATGACCGGTTCTGCTTCTTCTGATGCAGCCACTGGAGCATCAGGGGTGTTCAGGGACATCACGTCTGCAGGTGGGAGGTGGGCTGCATTTGCAGTGGGTGGGCATCAATACTCTCCCTGCATGCTGACGGTGGCTGCTTCTCCCTCTTGACTGATGCGGACACTGCAGAAAACTCTTTGCAGCAAACTTAGGCCCGCTAAAATACATGTGTATCTTTGCTGCTAGTAACTACAGGGTGTCACGTCCCGGGCTTGTAATAAACTGTCTTCCTGACGTGGCTTTTTGTGCTGGCTTTTTGTCCAAAGCTTCCTGCTCACAGGCTCTTAGGTACAGAAAGGCAAGTATAAATGATTAACAGAAGTTTTAATAAATCCTGATGGGGTCTTTTAGACTGATAGATCACCAGAGGTTGTTTATTACTATGTCTTGTAACTCATATAAAATGCTTTATTACTGTGCTTACAGTTACGTATAAAATGTCTGCAACACACTTCACCATAGACTAAATCTTCAGGGACTCACTGGGAGGTGAAACCAAAAGTTTCACCCTTAATTTTTGGAAATATAAGGTCTTCTGTCCATCTGCCCATCTGTTGGTCTCGGCATTGACCCTTGGCGTGCCATTCCCACACTGCTGCTCCACATGGCCCCGTAGGCAATGCTGTGCCCTCGCTGTGGGGCTGCTATCACTCCCTTTTGTCAGTGGGGCAAGTGGAGCATTGGGAAATGCAGCCCCACACCCACTGAGTGGGAAAGTGGTTTTTTTTATGGTGGACACCCAGGTCTGCATTGGCTGCGCTGTGGTCAGACCCTTGCTACCCTCAGCCAAAGGCAGGGAGCACTCTCCTGGGGGTGCTGGGTCAGTTCTGGGTGATGAGCATCCTGCTAGATTTTACAGGGAGGTGAGAAGTAGCTTTTCCTTTCTAGTGTGACTAATGTCAGCATTGGGCAAAAATAGCAGCAGCGCCATTCTGGCTCCCCAGCCCGACGTCTGGAGACTGCTACTCACGTTGTGCTCAGACCGTATCTTGCAGAGAAAGGGAACTGTACGGCAGGACTAAGACATGAATTTAACTTCTATTTTTTATGCTGTGGCTCCAGCAAGAGACTGCAGCTAAAAAGTGACCAAGGCAATTAATTACCAATGTCTTTTGCCTGGTGCAGGACCAGAACGAGAGAGAAAACAAGGCAGAGAGCACTGCATTCCCCACAGATAGGAAAAAATGGACTGAAGTATACGTCTACTGACACGCTCCAGCATCAGAGAGTCTTTGTTCACATGGGTTTAAGAGACAGCTAGGCTTGGATAGACAACAAAAATGAAAAGGAAGGAAGACTTATAAAGGTTCTGCGGGCTGCTTGCCTTCCAGGCTCCCTGGGGTACTGATGCTTCCCAGGGACTGGGGTCTCTGGTGGTGGGAGCATCCATGCAATGCTGGGGCTCTGCAATGCCAGCCATCCCGGGTCACAGCATTCACACTGCTGAGCAAGGATCAGGTAATTGCAATCTCTGGTCAGTGCTGCTGGCTGGAGGGCTTTGTAGAAAAGACCATCAAAACCTGTAAAACATGGAGCCAGATCCTCCAGGTATGATAGAGAAGATGTTTTTTCATTTTGCAGATTTGTTTCATAAACTTTGCAGGCTCTTCCATTAAAGCAATGAGCAAGATTGCAACAGTTTGTATAAATTTTGCGTATTTTTCTGACTATAAACATGGTTTCTGGTGAGCCAGCAAAGCAAGTCATACATTTCCTTCAGAAGCAGTGCACACCTCTCGTGGGCAGGCTGGCTCAATTCTAGGGTGCCTATGAACTTAGCGGGAGTTAAAGCAGGCAATGTGTTTAAGAGAAAAACCTAAAACCAGCAGAGAAGTAAAAGTAGCTTAGAACTCCCAGAATCATGTTTGTCTTACTGCAGTAAACGAAGCACCTTTGAGTGACGGAAGCCAAAGCCCCAGGCACCTCCTTTGAAGGCAGTGAGTTGAACGAGAGTTTTTCCCCTTCCCAGACGAGTGCCTGGATGGCTGCTGGGCTGGCCTCATCCTTGCAGGAGAAGGGGGAAAAGAAAGGAGAAGGAAAGATTAAAGCGTGTGACGCTGTCCATACTAACTATGAGACTTCTGACAGCTGTTTCTTGATTCCTCAGTGGTTTCTCACCATCCACCATTGCCAGGCCAGTGTGAGCCTGCAGACCCAGATGCTCACCTCATTTGCTTATGACACGTCGAAGGACATATTTTCCCCAAGTTTATTCACTGTGTCGACTTCGGAATCGAAAGTCTTGTCGAGCTTTTAAATAATAGCAATTTTGCATGCATTTGACTATTTCTGCCCTGTATGAGCCAATATAAACTCTATCTCATTTATCAATTAGCATTTATAAAGTCCTTATCACCATGGAATCAAAACACTGTAAATGGATTAAAAAAATAAGCAGGCTGCCTGGGGGAGTCAGTAACTTCATCTATTCTGAATTTTGTGAAACAGTGTGATCTCATCGGGGTGACAGGGACATGCACAATTTTTAGACACTTCACAAAATTTGAGAAAGGAGTCACTGAAAATAATTAGAGTAATTATTCCAGAATTAAGAGGGCTCTTTATTCTGGACCTGAATGTTCACGCGGGGAGCTATTCTGGAAGAGCTATTCTGGAAGACTTCATTCTCCGTTAGCTCTGCTTACTAGCTTAGACTAATTTTAACAGCCTCACCTACGTATCAGTTCACCATTGTGGAGCCATTCATATCAATGCAAAGTGTCTGTAAAGCAATGCCAAACCAGGATGCTGATGTTTCCAGCCACTTTGAGTGGAGTAACTGATTGCAGCAAAATGAAGGTAATGGTCCTGCTGTCATCAGGAGGAGCAGGACATGTCCCCAGGTGCCTAGTAACTTTGCATTAAGGTGAAGCATTTGCTCCAAAGCTGACCAACCATGAACTGCGTCGCCGTTTCAACAGCGGGAAGCAAAAATGGGCATCAGGAAGCCTCGCTGACAGGATTAGAAAGTGAAACCTGCAAGGTGTCTTAACCCCAGGTTTGACTACACCAAGACCATTTTAGGGTTGCAACTCAAGAAGCAACATTTGGAAACCAGGATGCTGTTTTCCCATCTCCCCCCCATCACCTCTCCTGCTAGGGAGCTCTTGGTACGTCCCACTTCAGCAGGAAAAGTGGGACTGCCACACTGTGGTTGCATGTGACAGTTGCTTCTTGGTTCTTGGCAAGGGGTTCCCAGGCAGCAGGCAGTTGCAGGGCTCCTGGAGCTGAGGGAGATGTCGGGCTGAGCAACAAGTAGCCACCCTCACTAATGGAAGAGTGTATTTTTGGGAGCAGTCCAGGTGTTAATCACCTGCAGCATCTGGGCTGTGGCCACCAGTATTATCAGGCATTAGATTAATGATCTAACTGTCAGAGTAAACGATGCATGGACAGGACTGTGCTGGATGCTTGTCCACTCCCTCATGGAAGAGCAGCAATTCTGATTTTTTTTCTATTGCTCAGGGTCAAGGAGAGACCAAGAATTGTACAGCTGAACTCTGCCCTGGACAAGCCACCCTCCACAATGGGACACTCCTTTTCTGTGCTAACAAAGTGCCACACAATGTCACCTCAAACTGTCAACAGAAGAAGAAGCATAATGAGAATATATACAGGATGTATTATTATTCTAGGGATGTGTTAAAATAAGAATATTCATGTGAAATCATTTGTTTATCCAAGTAGCCTTGAGCATTCATCAGTGAAGGAAGGGACATGCAGTAGCCACAAGTCAATATTTGTCCAATATTAGCAGAGCAGAAGCGGTCATTTTGGCCATCAAAATAGTCGTCATGCTTTGATTTCAGAGAAATCTGTGTAGTTCCCTGCTGTGGTATAAAAACCCCCAACCTTTGTAAATACTGAATGTCACATCAAGGACAGAGGGCCCAGGAGCTAAGAGGCTATTCTCTTTGTGTTTACACACTAAGCATTTTCATGCTAAATTGGCTTTGGGATGCAGGTGCCAGATGAAAATCACCATGGCCATGTGATGTTAATTGCTTGTGCAGAGTAAAACCACACTGCTGGTTTAAATGTACTTTAAAGATGTGGATGGGTTAACTGCATGCTGGGCCAAGCGCTGTGTCCACACCAGAGTGCTCTTTAATCTCCCAGTTATCTCATAAGCTTTGCCACTAGCCTGTTCTTGCCCACTGGGTACACCATGCTTGATGTCTCCATCCTCCCCTAGATGTAGGCTGGGCACCCTTGCTTGGGCTTTCTCCTTGGATGCTCACAGGATCTTGGGTTTTTTCCCTCTTTGCAGTGGGTTTGCATCAGATCTCTGAGCATGATGACTTTGTCTTGGATGCTTACCCTGGGATTAACATTTTCTGCCTTGCGTCACACCATCACTAGACCCCATCGTTCATCATCCAAAGCAACAGCAAAGCACTGACAGCAGAGCCAGGCTTCCTCAGAGCAGTTTTTTCTTGCTGAAAAGCATCAGCAGCTATGAGCAAATCCACACAGCTGAGGAGATGGGTACACATCACCACCAAGAGAGCTATTTTGCAGTGGCAAAGTGGCAGGGGCAGGGAGAGGAGCACAGCAGTGATGAGCAGGTCTTAGGCAAACAGCTGTAAAGGGGTTGTACTACAGCTGCTGTGCATCAGAGCCAGGTGGCAAGAGCACAGAAGGGCACCTGGAAATAGCTGAGAGTGCTGCAAAACCCAGTACTCCTGTCAAGAAGCCTCTGCAGCTGCCAGCACTGCTGCCTCTGCCCCACATCCACACCACATTCCCCCCACATCCACCACCCCTTCTTCCAGGCACTTGGTTCACCCTGTCAGGCTGCTGACCATCCCCCTGCATCCCACACTCCCTCTACCCTCAGCTGATGGGATCACTGGGATCCCAGGACCTAGCACAGCAGCACAGTGCATCATCCAGCTGCCCCCCTCCTTCTCCTGCAGCCTCAGGCTTGCAGTTCACATTTGCTGGGTTTGCACTTCATGCCCAAGCAGGACTGTGCTCTCAGAAAACCTTTGCATTAGGAAAGCATCACCAGAGAAGGGGCTGCAGGTCAACCTTCTGAGGAGGAAATGCACAGAATACCTTTATTGCATCTCTTCTTAATGCACGATGACAATTTGTATCTAGGTGAAAGATGAAGCAAAACAGTGTGAGAGCTTCCCTAATTTTTTTTTTTTTTTTTTTTTTTTCCTGTCAGTGCATGATCTTTGCTTAAACCTCAGGTCACTCAGCTCCTCTTTGAGGTGCCTTACAATCCTTCCACTTCTGCCGACAGAGAGGAAAGAATAAGGCCAGAAAACAGGGTTCTGCTGCAAAGCACCTCCACCCACAGTGGGAAACAGCCCTCTCTGCCTTCCTCTGCCATGTGGCAGCTGCTGTGGCAGTAATACTTGGGTGTACAGCATTGCACCCAAGGGTGCTCACTGGGTGCAGATGTTTTCAGGAGCCAGAGCAGTTAGGCAGGGTTGTCTGGTGGGGGAGCACAGATGGAGCCATGGGCTGCATCAAGCCACGCTGCCACAACACCAGCCAGCACTGAAGGCAGAGACATGGAGACACAGCATGAAGCCCGTGCATAGTGACAGAGTCACATCCAGCCAAGGAATGGCAGGGGATGGGGTGCACCCCCCTGTGCCCTTCTGGGCAGGGTCTGCACACAGAGCCTCTGATACCCACCGGGAATCAAGGAGGCAATTTTGAAGCAAATCATCATAATTTACCAGTTAGCACAAATGGGCTGCTGTGCCAGGCTGCGAAGCAGCAAAGAAAGGGGTTGCCTGAGTCCAAAACCCGGGGCAGCTCCTGCCTTGTGCTCAGCCGGGCACCTGCTGCACAATGCAAAAGGCAACAGCAGCACATCCTTCCCCTTATCCCAGACAAAAAGCAGCAGATCCACACATTTCTGAAGTTTTACCACAATAACTGGCCTAAGAGACAGCACCACTGCAGTGACGTCATGGCAATCAATCTGGCAACAAATGCTCGGAGAAGAAAAAAACCCCAGCAACATACTGCTCTTTCTGCACTTCCACTGTGACCCTATAACCACAGCTTACATTGACACAAATCCTTTGCAAAAGGTGACCCGGCAATAGCCACCTGGCTGAGGCAGCTCTGTGTGACAAAGCGCAGCTCTGGCAGATTGATGGAGAAACTATTAGAGGCACAAAGACCTGTTCAGTCACACTGGGAGCTATAGGTAATGTTTTTTCCTCCCCTCTCACATTCCTGATGGTTTCCATGCTGTTTCTAAGCTCTTGCTATGGAGTCTATGTTCCAGCCAGATCTCATTTTCCTCCGCTCTGTCCTGTCATTGGAAAGCAAATGCTGTCAGCCGAGGGGTGTGCATGGCTGGCGTATGGAAAGAGCCTCCCCGATTCGGGCTGGGCGTGCTGGTTCTTGCTCTCCACGCTGGCTGCACGCCGTATCTCCCAGTGCTGTGAGCTAGCCTCTCTTTCCTCAGCAGTCTTCTCTCTCTCAGACTGGGCCGGAGGCTTCAATTCTCTCTTATCTGCCACAATTATCCTGGCAGACCTGATTCATCTCCACTGCCTGCAGTTCTGGTTCCTTGGGGAGCAGCATCAGGGATACCCGGTAACAAACAGCCTCCTTAAGGCAAAGTATGACTTAAAACAAAAAAATAGCCTAGCACTTGGGGAAAAAAAAAAAATCATTAAAAAAAATCAACCACCCTTCCACCCCTTGAAGCCTAAACCACACCACTCTGCACATGTGCTGCTCTCCTTCCACTACTGGAGGTGCTGTTTCTGAGGCTCCATGTCTACACGGGGAGGGTCCCTCTGGCAGCAAAGGTGGGCTATGATGGGCGCAGGACCAGGGGAAGGAGCCTGCTCAGCAAGCAGGGGAGATGCACCCTCACCAGCCCCAGGAGAAACACCGAGAGGGTGGCATGAGCTGATATTGAAGTAAAAGTCTGCATCTTAAGTATGAAGCCACAAGCCAGTCTCCGTACTTCTGACAATGCCTCCCTGGCAATGACCAGGGGCCATCACATGCATCCAGCTTCAATGGGTTTGGAGGCTGACTCCATGCATTGCATTTCCTACCCTGATGGAAAGCAAGGCTGCCTTCTGAGTCCATCAGGCTCCCACTTTGCTATGTGTGGAGAAAAGTGCGCATGAATCCACCAGGTTCTTCCTCAGGCAGCAAGTCTGAAGGCCAAACGCACGCTGAAGTCAATGGAAGCTGCATTTACTTTGCAAACCCTAGATTGGGCCCTGGGGCTTACAACGTTTAATGCTCGAGAAACTCTATCCTTTGCAGGGTCAGTAGTTTCCTTGCTAGAGTTTCACTCTGTGGTTCCTCTGAGTCTCTGTGCTACCGCCTGCTTCTCCATCCCAGATTTCATGTTAGAGAAGCTCTCTGGACCCAGCTGAAAGATAATAATTGAATAATATGCAACATTACACTCTTAGGTTTCATTCATTTTCACACTTACAGGATCTGTAAAATCTAAAATGAAGTATCATCTTCAAACTGTCATCCTGCCCAGCAACAAATTTAAACAAAAAGGTAAAAGATTTCAAATCAAAACCTGTGAATTACCTCAAACAATCTTATTCAGAATGTCATTCACATTTCGGGGTACAGCTCCCACAGTAAATTAATAAGACATAAGCTTGCAATATTTTCCGTAGGTTATGGCAGCATTTTTCATTTCAATTAGGAAGAACAGTGCAATTAGATTCCTCAGCCTCGGCTGGAAAGGAAACACGTTATTTCCTCAGGGTGAAGATCTTACCAGTATTCATGAGCATTCACATCTTTGGGATCTTCTGCCAGGTTAGCCCTTAAGCAAACTGGTTGCCAAAGGAAGCTGTTGGCACCAGGGAAAGGATTTATTAATCTATTCTCCAAATAATTCTCTCTGCCCCAGAAGGGAGAGCGGAATCAGACCTGTCTCAGCAACATTATTCTTCCTTTCCCATCTTGCCGAGTTTCCTCCTTGCAGGTCTGGTCCAGGCCTGAGGAAGGTGGAGGAGCTGCTCTGAGAGGGCACATCATTGTACCTCCTCTCTTCATTAAGTACCAGATTCACATCCAAAAGTTTGGATAATCACACCTGCTCTGGGACCAGGACAATTTTTGACATCCAAGTATCATAGGCTGACCAGTGGTACAATACCTTCAAGGGCAAAAATCAAGGTCAAGAGACTGTTGAGATTTTTCTTTCTTTTAAAATTTGTTTTCCTTAACACTTGCCTGAGGACCTATCCTGAACCCCTTTTGGTCTCATGTCCTTCTCCTACTCTGTGACACATGTGGGTGAATCCCAGCTCTGCACCTGATCTGGATTTGGAGAGCAGTAGGGACATTGACTGGCCTGTCCCCGTGTTCTCCCCAGTTATTTAGTGTGTATGAAGTTCCCTGGGCAAGCACACTGTCAGAAACACTTTATGGGATAGTAGGAACATGGGGAGGAATCAGACACAGGTTGCTGTAAAACAGGATAGCCATGGGCATAAAATGAAGAGCAGGTGAGAGCTCCTTTCCCAAACAAGGGGAGCACCAGCGGGGAGTGCAGCAAGGGAAGCAGACATCTGGCTACAGCCAGAGCTGCAGATAAGAAAGCCTTCCAACTCATTTATTGGTTTTCTCTAAAATGTCATATTCTATCTTTACTTGTTGCAACTGCATCTCATAGGACACTTTCAAGCTGGATCCTTTGAATTTTGCTAATCTCAAGCAGCATTTGCTTGAGAGAATTCAGACTTCTCTCACGTCTTAACTCAGCCAGTTTTGTAATGGTTTTTGCCATAAATGGTGTAACAAGAAGCTTATGGAACTTACAAGTCATGGAGAAAAATCACAATTATCAAAAATCACCTCTCTAGTTCAAGAAGTTTAGTGCCTAACAGTTGGAGTTCACAAATTTAACACAAAATAAAGCAAAACTTTAGATTTAAGAATCTGGGCTAAGGTAGTCTCAAGGCTTATGTTATGAAAGTTGACAGAGGAGAAGCTGCATGTCCAAGTCCTGGCCTTGCACAAAAGTGCTGGGAGAGCAGGAAAAAAAAATCATGAAGTTTCATATAATGTAGCAACCAGGGAATTCATCATTAAAACCAAAGAAAGCACAAAAATCCAACCTCTACATAGCTGCGGGCTCCGAGGCCAATGGCTTCCACCATCCCATCCATGTTTGCTTAGCCAGGGAAGTCACCTGGCCCCAGGTGCTGCAGAGGAGCCTGGCATGAAAGAGCACGGGAAGCTCAGCCAGGACATCCAGAGAAATGTCCAGCCCTGCAGAGGAGCCAGCAGGCTGGGTGCCAAGGCAAGGCAGAGCAGACATCTGCTCCACATCAGCATGAGGAGAGTATAGTGCCAGGGGTCTACAGCATCAGTTATCCTGAGGACAGGTGATTTGGGAGCTAGGGGAAAAGTTTCACCCAATAAGACAAGCCACAGCAAGTGTCACTTGAAAAGACAGTGGGGAAAAAGCCAGGAGGTGTGGAAGAGCAAGATGAAGTCACAGGACTTCAGCATCATCACCTAGAGGATAGGGCAGAAGCTGACAATAGTTACATGGAAAAGGCAAATTAAACCTTCCTCTTTGAATAGGATGCAGAGAAGAGAGACAGAGCTTCTGCACAAATACTGTAAAAAAAAAAAAAAAAAAAGAAATAAAACATGATAACCAGAAATATCAAGGCAAAGACAATGCACACAGGGAGTTGAACTTTCCACCTACAAATATTCTGTAGGCTGACCATCACCACTGAGGAATGTTACTGTTTTGGGGTTGTGATAGCAAGCTCTCTGAAATTATCAGTTCGCACAGTCAAGAAAAAACCCAAACAATTGAAATGCTAGGAAGTATCAGGTGAGGAACTGAGAAGAAAACACAGCAGCATTACACTGCTGTGTAAGCTGTGCCTCTGCAACACTGGTGCCCTCAGCCCCTTGCTGGGGGACTTGCAGAGTCCACAATCAAGGGACAACTACCCAACCAGGCTGTTGCCCTAGGAGACAGGAAAAAGGGGCCACAATGAGCGGGAAGGAGGAACCAGCCACACATATCATACCTGGAGACATTGCACATCACTCTAGTTCTGCAGCATCTGATGTGCCCTTCTGTTCCACGTCAGGCATGTGTCTGCCTGGGGGAAGCACAACACATACAGCATCTCAACCAACATGGTACGGCTTGGCATTAGAAGAGGCAACCAGCTGACATGCTGGGTTTCCCATTTCAGGGCTGCTTTGAGACAGAGATGATGATTCAGCCAGACCTTGGCTGAGACTTCGGCTCATCTACTGCACTTACCCAAACAGGAATGCTTGGACCCAGAGGTGAAGCTGGAAGAATTAACACCTCAGCTTGTTTCAAACTAGAGAGTAATGCAAGGCGTAAGGTCACAAGACTATGGTCTTGAACTTGCCTATCTCTGAATGTCCTAAAAAAAATACATTTTCACATGACCAGAGCTCCTAGATTTGAGTTGCTGGATCCTTGCACAGCAGTTTTGGGTCTGTTAAACTGGCTGAACATTGTCTCAGGCACTGGGACAGGAAGAGCTACCCAGTCAAAATGGCCCACGGAAAAACATGAGTCTGCTCCTCCCATTTGAGCTGTGCTAACTAGCAGGCAGACAACAATGACCTCACTCTATTTCCCACATCTACCCACAAGGACACACATGCAAATAAATTAGGAAGTCAAAAGTGTGCCATTTTAGATTCAATCAGGCAAACCAACAAATTAAAACTAGTTCTCGGGCAAAATATGTCAGCCATAATTTCTGCCTCAGATGGTGACCATTGGGAACAAAAATCTGGTTTGCAAACGGCCTCTCCAAGCAGAGTTGGTCCAGATGCAATTTCCATTTTCCTGTGCCTAAATAATGCTCTGGCATGCTTTACAGGAGTGGCTCAGCAGCACAGCTAAAGCTTTCTCAAAACATCAAAGAAGCAGAACAGTAAAACCCATCAAAATTTTACTAATCAAAACTACATGTAATTGTCAAGCAAAGGCAGATAACAGAACTCGGGCAATCTCTGTGAACCCACAGCTTCACTCAGACTTAGCAATTAAGCATCAGCTGCTGTCGCCAGAGTAGCTGCGAAACTGTGGGGTAAAAGTCACAGCTCGCCAGTACCAATTAGCTGCTAATGAACATCAGCAATCCCCCTGGTGAAGGGAGCTTGAGACAAAACTAAGACCAAAATATCACCCACGCTTTACGCCACCATAAACTGGCACCTCCGCTGCAGGAGGATGCTCTGTGCCCCTTCTCTGCTGTATCCGTATGGCTGGGGAGTGACCAGGGCAAGGGAGCCCATTGTATTAAACCCAGCTGGAGGAGAAAAGGTTGATTTTGAAGTGTTGCTTTTCCCAGGTCAGTCAGCTGCATGAGGAAGTCAGCCTATAATAATTTAAGCAGTACTGCTATTACATGTGAAATCACAGCCTTAAAGGAAGTCAGTCAATTTAAACCTACTCCTGAAGGGGAATAATTAAACACTCCAAAGATGTGGAAGAATTTTAAGCAGTCAGCAAGGATTAAAGACAACGTATCATTCCTATCCAGAATTTTAAAAAAAGATAAAATGTAGTCAGGCAAAGCAGACTGTTCATTGCTGACTGAAGGGAGCTACGTCAAGAGAAGCCTCAGTCAATCAAAACAGGCTCACCTCTCCAGACTGAAAAGAGATAGAAGTTTTGAAGAAAGCCTGTTGTTGCATGGTCTAACTCAACAATAGTGGCATATAACCCAAAAGATGATGAAAAAGTCTCAGGAACGGGAAAATCTAAGCATAAGTCCAGAAACAGGTAGAAAGGGGTAGAAAGCCAAAAGGCTTCCACGGGAATTGCTGCACAGGTGCTGCAGGTGTGTCTGGTGGCAGGCCTTGTAGACACAGGAAAATCTGAGACCTGTGTAGGACCATCTCCTGCAAGAACAGTCTGCAGATGCAAAGCACTCCACAGAAAAACTGCTAACAGGGAAGCAGCGTAAGAAGCTTTCCAAGCCTAAGAAAACACTTGAGACTACTGGTTTCAGCAGACTAAGAGAACTTCAGATCCATCTTAGGCTCCCAGATGTGAAAAACCATGAGGATGCAAAGCACCAAACATCCTCACTTACAAGTTTGTCAGGATCATGTGGAAAAGAAGTCGCTGAGTACATAGTGGAGCCGCTGTTACCATTTGCCAGGCATCTTTGAAGTACCCCAGCCTCCAATATTTTCATTAGTCACTTTCAGAGAACTAATCAGCTTGACTTTATCATTAACCTGAGGAAAGCTCACATATGAGGAGCAGAGGCACGTTTGCAGGGAGAGGCGATGAGCCAGTAATCCCTAGGGAAAATGAGAGTAAAATAGTCAGCACCTTTCAGTGTTTCAAATGATGCCTGCAAGCAATATGGATTATAGAAGGGTGTCTCTGTGAGCTGTATTCAGTGACAATAGTTCAATCTTAGTGCTGCTCTGAAAGATAGGTCCAAGATTCCAAAGATAACTAAAAACTTATCTTAGCACAATGCACTGTAACCACTACGATGTTAAAGAAGAAATCACAGAAAACAAGAAAACCTGTACGTTTATGAAATCAAAGCTCTGCGTAAGCTTTTTTAAGGTAATTAATATGTTTTGGCATCTCAGTCACGTCTGACACAGCAGATAGTATGCTGGACTCCAGGAGAACTGAAACGGTTGCATGGGGTGACCAGAAAGGCAGCTCACCATGCACTGAGCATTACGCCCCAAACAGGTGTTGACCTAGATAGAAATGAGCAAATGGCTGGAAATATCAAAGGTTTTGCGTTTAGGGAACTTTTGCTCTTTCTGAATCTCTCAAAGTAATACAGAACTGTTAAAATTGGTGAATAAGTGAGAATTCTTGGAAAAGGCATGAAGAAATTATGACAATCTGCAGATCACTGCAGAAGATGGAAACAAAGGTTTTGCAGGAGGATAAGAGGAAGGAGAGTGAACTCTTAAGAAAGCCTGTGACTTTTCCTTCAAAGGGTAAAAGTTATCTATTAGGAAGATCTCACACACAAAAATAAACACATCAGATGTTTCTTCTTGATGGAGGATGAACATCTAGTAATAGCTAAAGAAAATATCTCCAGGCATCACCCAATTCAGAACGCCTTTAGAAAGAACATGATGCTGAAATGGTAAAAAAATGAACATTTTAACAGTCTAAGAACACAGTCCAAGACCCATCAGCATTTAGAGATTCTCCAAGAGCTTTGAAGTTTTCTGTCATATTGCAACATCTTGACCTCACTGATCTCAAGTTCACATTCAAAAGTAGTCTAACCAAAGGCAATGACAACACTCAACGAGACTGACACGACTAGTAGCAATTATTTGAATCACAGGGTTCAGTGATCAAGTCTGCCCAAAGCTCAGCTCAGCCCATGAAGCCACAAGGAAGGGATTTACTCAGGAGAGGGCTAAAGAAATCCCTTCACACCTACCACACCTCCCAGTGCACAGCATGAATTTTTCATGTGAAGGGGAATAGATCCATGGCTGCACGGCACCCTTCATCCGCTAAGCAATTGCATCCAAGCCCTGCTGCTGCTTTGATGCTTCCCTAACAGAAGCTTCACTGATTTGCAGCAGTCCACACATTGCAAACAGCTTGGCAAGGTCACCATTTGACAATATAGTAAGCCCAGCATTAGGGCTCCTAATACCAGCTGAAAACCACCTCAGCTTTATGATACAGATAACTGATCTGACATGAACTCACTCTACCAGTCCAAATTCATTCAAGAGGTTTTGGTGGCTTGACAAAAGAATACGGACAGGTTGCAGACTGGTCAGGTCTCCTCTGACTGTGGCACTTCATGCTGGATGCCATAAAGCCAGCATAAAATCCTGAAGCTTGTATAAGGCCTGTGTTATGTCTGCTGGCTCCATCAGCTGATCCAGCTGAAATTTGCACACTGAAGTGTCCCAGCAATGCAGAGATTTGGTCTGATTGATGACGGAAGATGGCCAGACACTACTGAAAAGAGAGTTGCTTTAAGCTCAATGCAAGGCATAACCTCTGGACAAGACTGGCATGCCTGGCAAACACGTTCCAGCACGTAAGTGCTATAGGGCTCACCAATGCTTTTGGGGTCTGTCCCTTCCCTTAGAAGGGCCACATCTGGCAGTCTAGAGTGCCTTATTTCTGCAAGCACTGGGGCTCAAAAATTATAAGTATTGTTGGCAGCATCCATGCCTGCTATTACCATGGACTCCAGTCCAATTTTTGTTACTGTCTCCCACTCCAACGCAATCCAAATGCTTGTGGAAGGGGGTTAATTTCTTAATTTAAGAATCATTAGTGAGAAAAATTGCACTGCGCAGCTGTCTCGGGTCTTCACTAAAATGTCTCTACCAGCTGAGGATTTGTGATTCAAGTTGACCAGCTTTGTTCTCATATATTTGACACCAATAGCAATAGTCATTTGGGGTCAATTAAATGTTTTCTTCTTTGTTTATCACCATAAGTCTTTATAATATATCTGGCAGCATTAGTCCATCTGAATAGGACACAGCATCCATAATGTATGTGAACTTGCAAATCACAAACAAGTGGATAAATACCAAAAGGCCTCACTTTCCCATCTGAATTCTTTATCTCCCCAGTTACTTGCTCACCCATCTAAGGGCCTCGCAGCAGCATTAGGTGCAAGGTTTGTCTTCATATAATGATTTCAAATCCAGTTTTTAATTGCTTCTTTGTGCCCCTGAGAAGTCAGCTCTGTCAGCACAAAATTATTAGGTGTGATTACACAGCAAAAGCAAATACTGTTGCTTGCATGTGCTAGCGTGCCCATCCTCGCTCCACCAAAGTGGCACAGGCAATAGGACTAAAGATGGAGGAGCACGGACTTCAGTTTCTGCTAGAAAGCAGCATTCATAAGTGCAATTCCTCAGGAGCTTTACTCTGCTTGTTAGCAGGAGCTAATACCCATGTTAATGCTATTGTTACTGTGCCCTAGAGCCAGCATGGTTACAGCAGCAGACGCTGCAATCACTCCTTCATTTGGTTGTGTAGGCATGTCTGCTGTTTCAGTTAATAACCTCAGACTTGGCCTTAATTCAACATAGCCAGGTTGATCAAGCTTTTGACGCTGTCTCCCTCAGCATTCTCATTTGGAAGCTGAAGAAGTACAGGCTGGATGAAAGGACTATTAGATGGCTTGAAAATTGGCTGGGCCGCTAGGCTCAAAGCATGGTAATCAATGGCTCAACATCTGGTTGGCAGCCAGTAATAAGCAGAGTGCCTCAGGGGTCAATACTGGGGTTGATATTGTTCAATATCTTCATCAGCTACCTGGGTGATGAGATGGAGCGCACCCTCAGCAAATTTGTGGACAGTACTAAATTAGAGAGGATGATTGACACAGCAAACAGTAGAGCTCCAATCCAGAGGGACCCTGAGAAACTTGAGAATGGGGCCAACAGAAACTCCACGCTGTTCAACAAGAAGTGCAAAATTATGCATGTGGGTCGTCATCATGCCTGGCATCAGTCCAGGCTGGGAACTGATGGGCTGCCAGGGCAAACAAGCCTCCAGCACACTCTCATCCTGAATAATGCAAATCTCATCCTGGGCTGCACTACGATGAACAAGGCCAGTAGACTGCAAGATGTTACCATGCCCTCTGCTCAGTGCTGGAGAGGCCACACCTCGGTGCCACGTCCAGTTTTAGGCCCCCAAGTTCAAGAGTGACATGGAAAAAGCAGAGATGAGTCAGCAGAGGCTATCAAGATGTGTCTGTGGCTTACGGGCTATGAGGAAAGGCTGGGGGAGACAGACCGGTCTCGTCTGTCCAAGAGTAGTCTCTGGAGTGATCTAACTGTAGTCCTCACCTACCTGAAAGACAGGTGGGAAGATGGAGACACTTTTCTCAGTGGTGTCAGATGATATTACAACAGCTACACATAGCAGCATTGGAGGCTCTGGTTGGACCTTAGACAAGACCAGTCCCCAGGGAAGGTGGCAGGCTCCAGAGCAGGCTCCTCAGAGAGGCAGTGGGAACTCCCTCCAGAGGTTCCCAAGACTTGGCTAGAGAGCATCATGACCTGATCCAGCATGAGCAGTAGTCCTGCTCCAAGCAGTTGGTTTGACCAGAGACTTCCAGAGACTCACTCCTTCCCACCAACACCTCCAAAACTATTCAGCTAGTCTAAATATCTGAGTTTTTTCCAAAAGATAGCATATATTTTGAAGTGTTGAGAAGATAATTTTGATGATCCAACTCACTGTCTGTCAAGCCTGAGCCCTGCGAACCCCTATCTTATCACAAGAGCTGCTGGTTGAGGGAGAGTGGTAGACATTTTAGAAAGATGCATTAATCTCGAATTAGAGGCAAATAAGAGAGATACCATACTTCCCAAGCTAAGTTACTCTGCTGATTTACTGTGCTAGAAATGTGAATTTTACTTCTAGACTTTTGTTAACTCCTTATCCAGTCACAGAAATACAGCATCGTTTTATTCTGTGAATAAAGTTTTCTTCCAGTATTAGCCCAGGGAGATAATCAGAACACCTATCAGCTTCCTAATCTCATTATAAAACTTTCTTCAAGTATCAACAATCTCTTTTGTCACAAATCATATGCCCATAGATACACCAGATTTTACCACCTGCTTGCTTTTTAAAGGAATTTAACTAAGGAAAAAAAAAAAAGCCTTAGAACTCAGGGGAGATTTAATTCAAGATATTGTCTACAATTAAATTACTTAACTATTTCCCTGGACTTCCACAGAATCCCAGAATTTCTTGGCTGAAATACAATACCCCTTCCTAACGGCTACAACACTGGCTACATCAGGCCTCCACTCTTTCCTCTTTTATGTCTTCAACTTCCCATCTCTGCATCCTAGTTCTCATGGCTATGAGCCACTCGTTATACTGGGATCAGAAAAAGGTGGATTGTCTTCACCAGTCAAAAATAAAATGTAATTAGAAAAAATGAATGCCTTCAACACCCTCCCTGGTGGTTTCATGGCAAGAGCAGAACAACCCAACCCATAGCTCTGCAAGAGGTGAACAAGTGTGCTGCTGCAGGTGCCCAAGAGATTGCCTATGCCAAGCGTGAATGTCTTCTGAAATCCCACCTTGTAGTTACTCTTTGTGGTGATGTTTTGACCTCTGGGAATAAATACTGCAAATTAGTGTTCTAACTTTGCATCTTTCTACAAATTAATTCTGTTGAGACAGTAGATGATACTCCAGCGATAACCCACCTCTCCCACTCTTTCTTCCACAATAAATCACTGACAGGATCTCCTGATGTGCTTTTAAATAGGAGACATCAAATTATATGTTTGCAAGTAATCATTTAAAAATAATAATATCTTAGAAAAATCTACAGCATTGTTACAGAACAATGGGTTTAATTATTGAGAAATGAGCTATTTGCAAGCAATTTCACTCATTGCTTGTGCTGATCCTGGGTCTGGGAAACTGTGAAGGATAAGGATATTGGAAGAAGCTCTTTGAGGGTAATTTGAGTCCCTGCATGTGCAAAAAGTGAACAGAAGAGGTTATTTCTTGAGAACAATGTACAATTAGGAAATGCTATCACCAAGGGTCAAGGCCTAGCCCCATTTTGGCCTTGAAGGCCAAGAAGGCCAATGGCATCCTGGCCTGTATCAGCAATAGCGTGGCCAGCAGAGACAGGGAAGGGATCTTGCCCCTGTACTCAGCACTGGTAAGGCCGCACCTTGATGACTGGGTTCACTTTCGGGCCCCTCACTACAAAAAAGGACATTGAATGACTCGAGCATGTCCAGAGAAGGGCAACGAAGTTGGTGAAGGGTCTGGAGCACAGGTCTGATGGGGAGCAGCTGAGGGAACTGGGGTTGTTTAGTTTGGAGAAGAGGAGGCTGAGGGGAGACCTCATCGCCCTTTACAGCTACCTGGAAGGAGGGTGCAGAGGGCTGGGGATGAGTCTCTTTAACCAAGTAATGAGTGATAAGACAAGAGGCAATGGCCTCAAGTTGCACCAGGGAAGGTTTAGACTGGCTCTTAAGAAGTATTTCTTTACAGAATGGGTTGTTAGGCATTGGAATGGGCTGCCCAGGGAGGTGGTGGAGTCCCCATCCCTGGAGGTGTTTTAGAGTAGGGTCGACATAGAGCTGAGGGATACGGTGTAGTTGGAAACTACCAATGCTAGGTTAAAGATTGGACTAGATGATCTTCAAGGTCCTTTCCAACCTAGATGATTCTGTGATTCTGTGATTTACAGCCACACAGACTGAAGGGCTGGGCTAATAATCTCAGGAGGACAAAGTTCAGTCTCCCAGTTTGAGAGCTAGGCTATATTACAGGGAAAATTCATGACCTATTGTTGCACATGGGAGAGAATTTAAGCAGTATGAGCACAGTCCAAGGTGCTGCTATGTTTTAAATGTTTATCCTTAGAAGAGCATCTAAGCAAGCCCTTTTTCTCTCTCATGCTCCAAAAATGGTGTGCACCTCCTGAGAAGGACATTTCTGAAAGACAACAGAAGATTCCCACTGCAGCAGCTCATGCTTTGTACTGTTACTTCTGCTGCCCTTCTCCTATGTAAATTTATGCTTCATTTCATTCTTAAAGCTTAATCATATCTCCAAAATAAACTGCAGTCAGGCCTTTTCGCACCAGGAAACTCAGGTCCGTCCAAGTTCTTCCCTCCCTGCTCCTCCTGTAGTGTTTGGTATACAGCCTTTGCAAGTGCATGCTCCCAGCTTTGCATGAGAAATTTTCCAAATCAAGGTCCACTGTTTCCTGCTTTCAGAAGTCCTCCCCTGAAAGCCCTTGAAGTCTCCCTATTAAAAGCAATAACATAAGGATGAAAGGACACCTTCCTATCTGTTGCCTCCTTTATTTTCCGTCTGGTACCACGTTCACTTTTTCTATTAACAGCACCACATTTTTAATTCATCATGCCAATGCTTGGGAGTCTCATCAGGCTCTGGGCTTGATGCAATACACCTCCAGAGCTGTCTTCAGATCATCTCCATCACAGCAGGATGCTGGACCACATCAAATCCAGTTACAGCTTTGACTGCTGCCTTTGCACAGTCTGCTCAATGCTGGGTTGCGATTCGTTTGCCTGCATACAATGACTTTGGATTCCTGGCTCCTTCCTGCTCTGCCATACCCACAGAGGATCCACCTCTGCCCACACATTGTTGTGTGGGCACCCAAGGGAAGAGGGCACATGTGCGAGGACCTTATTGCTGCAGTGCACCATGGCTCAGCCCTCACAATGCACTATGCTCAGGCATCATCTTATCTTTCAAAAGTACAGTCAGCTTTCTGATCATAATCCCCACCTAAGTGTCCTCTAGCTAGCCTTTCTGCCACAAATTGGGATAGTAATGTGCTGTAATCACATAATTCCTGTCAGTAAAAGTAAACAAGAATGGCTGAGTGATTTCCAAACAACACACTAATGGCCAAAGTAGAAAAAATCTGCTGCTTCACTTCTCTTCGAATCTTTCTTAAAACAATCTTTTGCTGTTCATATTTATTGTAGGTTTTTTCCTCATTTTTAGGTTTATTTACCCAGAGCTAATGAATAACACTGTGAACATATGTTATAAACCACCATTAAGATGAAATTTGGAGAAAAGAAAATTACTTTGGTGTGAGAGCTGAGAGGATGTATAACTAATAAATGCCCAGCACAGATATTTGAAGGCTTCTTAGGAAAGGTCTCTTGAGATTTCCTGGTCAAATAAAATGAGGCATTCTGTAGGAATTATCTCTTTTCAAAGTTATACTCATTTTTCTAACAGTTTGATGCAGATGCTGTTCAGGCAAAAGAGTCTACTATGGACTTTTTCCACATTTAAGTCTTTGTATCTCATTTTTACTGATTACCACAGCTGTTAAAAGAAGCAAGGTAAGCAGTAGCAGCAGATGATACCTTGTATACCAATTTTAGTCTGGTTTTTGACCACCTTTCAATAAACTCTTGGAAGCGAACATACACACATGAAAAAAATATTTGGGAATAATTTAGTATGACACCAGAGCAAAACTTGCTGAAAACTTGTGTTTGCAGAGGAGCAGTGAATGACTCATTGTCAGAATGAAAGACATCAAGGAGGTTTTTCCAAAGCACATCTGTCTAATATTATTCAATTTTTCATTAGTGACCTGGATGCTGCCCTGTAGAGGATACTTATTAAACTGGCTAGTAAAAAAGCCAGGAGAAACACCCTACATATTGGAGGACAGGATTAGAGCCCAGAATAAGTCTGAAAAGGTTTGTGGGGTGTTTTTTTTTTTATTATTATTAAAATGACACCATCCAATGGGATAAGTGAAAGATTCTCTACTATGCTTGAAGAATATTAGGTTACACTAACTTCTAAGCAAATGCTGAATAATGGCAGTACAAGCAGGATCTGAAGTCCATTTCAGCAAACATCTGTTGGCTTCCAGCAGACCTTGAGAACTTGGTAGCCATAAAGGAAAAAGGACATGCAAATGCAGACAGGGAAAGCTAATCAGCTTGAGGCGGTTCCCAAGTCTGCCAGCTCTTGAGAGTCAGTGAAAATGTTCAAATCCAGGACCAGGCATCTGAAAGAATACAAAAGACCATTGAGACACAGGGACTCAGCATGCCAAGAAACAGCTGGAGCTACAGAGCCATGCACATTAACTTTGGGTTCAAAGGTGAAGCTGCCATAAACCCTTGGAAAGCACCACAAGGAAGCAGCCAAGCAACAGCAACTGTAGCATGCATTGCAGAGACGAGCACTAGAACATGAGGATGTAGCGCTTGCCCTGAGAAGTCAATCATCCTGGCAGGTACACAAGCAGGCACAGTTTCTAGAGGACATCTGAAGGCCCCTGGGCCAGAGATCAGTCTTATGTACATGTAACATTTCAATAAAAGGCCTGGGGGGAGTCTCCAAACACAACTCCTTTGCCTCTCTTCAGATGTGCAGCATGTTTAAACACACAAAGACCTTTCTTGATCAAACCAGAGGCATTTATTGGTTTTAGGTGATGAGGTCTGAGTTGCTCTCAGAATGATTTTTAGAAAAAGTTATTCCCCACTCTCCTGGTGGGAGTAAGCAGTGAAATCTCTAAGGCCTGAAAGGACAGGCTGCACTTGCCTGTTGAATTCAGAATGTATTTTGGTATGATCTCAACTATTGATTACTTTCCTCAGTCTAATATTGCTGCTCATGATTCTGGAGTCACATCAGTCACGGAACAACAAGCACCTTTTAAACAGAACTATATCTTCTGTCATTTTAACTGAAGCACAGGAGCTGGAAGAAGGGAAACTCCCAACAACCAGGATGCAATTCAGGTTTTCTTGGGATTACAGATGACAAAGAGTACAGGAAGTTAAATGTGTTTGACAGCTACAGAGCAGCTAGATGGAGGAATATCTTTCTTGGAGTAACTTAGGTCTAAAGGAGATGCCAGACTAGTTTTGTTTACTCTCAGCCCAAGCTAATAGCCAGTCACTTGAGCAGGAGTGTTTTTCGCCATGCTACTGGCAAAAGAGAAAGATAAAGCAACTCAGTCCGGTGAAACCACCTGGCAAGCCCAAATCAACAGCACCCTCAAAGGGAATCAATAGTCCAGAGGTTCAACCTGTGTGAAGTCCAGTGGCTGACCTTCAGAAAGTCAGGTGCAGCATCATGTAGCAGAAGCCTTTCAGGAAGATTCACCACAGCCCTTCCACCTGCTGGGCTGCTGAGGTAGCAGGACTTGAGGTTTTCCCTTCCCAGGTCACTCTGTTTCACCACACAAGCTATGTATTTGTCTGCTTTCTGAGCTTTCTCCTGCCCCCACACCCAGTGGGTATCTATGTTTCCAACGCACCTCCCGCTGCCTGGGGTGTATGCGCTTGCCTGGCCTTGGTGACCCAGTGTTTTTAATCCTTCCCTGGCAGCTCAGTTGATCTTGCTTTTCAGAGAATTTTCTCAGGCTAGCTGTGGCTTTGCTTACTGTAGCTAGAGTCAAGTCCAATGGATAGACCAAATGACTGTGAAACCTTCTGTGTTTACATAGATGCCAGAGTTTTCAAACAGAAAACCCAATTCCAAACATCTCTGCAGTCTCATTTGGTTTATGTCCAGCCATGATGACTGTAGTACCAGCTGTTTGTGTTTCAAACTTTATTTCTGCCAGCATTGTTTCCTTGTCTTTTTCCTCGAGCAATACCATAAAAAGCTCTAGTTTCATTTTCTCCCTTTCATCCTTGTATTAGCTCTGTAAACAGACTCCTTGCTTCCTACTCGAGTAAACTCTTTGTCTATAAACCTCAGCTGTCTGGTACCAGCATTTTCTTTTCTCTGGCCATAGTTGTTGCTTTGTTTGTTCATTAATGACACTCTGCTCTTTGCTGTGATCCTACATCACTTTCTTCCTTGCTAGCAGGGTCCTAAACTTAATGACTGGGGAGTCCTCTCAGAAGGCTAAGCAGCAGACTCATGTTCACCGGGTGAACAGCAGACTCATGAAAAGCATCCAGCTCAAGAGGTGCTTGTACCTGGAGAGGCATTCAGGAGTGCATAGCTGGCTGTTCAGGCAACACTGAATGGCCAAATGATAAATCTTTTTTTTTTTTTTTACTCTCAGTGATGGCCAATGCAGTTTTCTCTAAGAGCCCCCATCCCAGCTTGCACTCCTTATACCACTTCTCTCATCTCTGCTTAAAAAATTCTTGTGCTGGTCTTGTATTTTCAGCGTTTTCAGCCTCTTGGCATCTAGGCTCAAGGGACACCATCAAGTTATGTTAGAAGCAAAGAGCGTCTGCAACAGTAAAGCACCCACAGCAGTTCACTCTAGTCTGCAGCTCTTCAGTTTAGTTTTCAGGGATCCCAGGTGTCCCCTAATCCCATTCAAATACCTCCGCTCTGATTTGTGAGCTCTGTGAACCCAGTCTCCCCTGCTCACATCCTCCACCTCTGAAAGCTGCTCTGCTCTACTGTAGGAGGCTCTCCATTAGGGTTATGTAGTTGAGCCATCCATGGAAACACACCAGCCTCCATCCCAAGTCCTTGTCCACGCCCTGCCCTGGCCACAATGGGCAGAAGGGCCATATATAATCCTTCAACAGCAACTGGTACTCCCTCACTCCTATATTTTCTACTGCCTAGATATAATTGTATGTAAAACCCAGCTTGGCAGCTTCCCTTGCTTCTGAGGGGTAACTACTACCCTTTCCTTGGCTCAGTTCCAGAGCTGAGTGCATGGGGCCCCATTAGCATGGGCAGAGGACTATGTCACCATCAGTGCCAAGAGCAGCCAAGACACCGCACTGGGCTCCATGACACCTTTCACTTCACCCATCACCAGACTGGTGAAGCAGTTTCCATTGCACCTGTGCCCACAGTGGGCTGCTCCTGTGACTACCTCTCAGTTCTAGAATCAACCACATCAAAATGCCCTGAAGTAATCAAAACCACTGTACCAACATTATTGTTTTCCCTGAAGCTACCAAGCAGAGAGGACCTCCACTTTCACCTGCACTAAAACACAGCTGGTATAGGGCATCATATGTAGATGCTATCGTAGCAGATGTGATGTAGCTGTCATGCTTTGAAAGCCGGTCAGATCTCACCAAGCAGCTCACTGTCTGCTCGCTGTCAGCTCAATGCAGCATGGATGACACTCGTCCCCCAGCTGACAAGCTGGTCTATATAACACACTGCTGGTCAGTGTGGGAAAAATTGTCTCCACCAGTTCTCTCTGCTCTTGAATCTCGAAGCCTCTCTAGGGAGGATTTTTGTGCTGTCTGATGGTAGAGGTCTCATTTTCATCAGCCTCATCCCCAGCCAAATTCCCGTTGCTATGCAAGCAACACCTTAAACCTCCTGCTATCCTGAAAGGAAGATAAACATCTGCTAGGTCATTATCAAGGCTTGTAAATGGTCCACATGGAACAAGAACAGCTAGACTTTCCATGCCACTTTAAACACCTTTGGAGACTGTTTTTAAAATCTACACCAGAGCCTAGTTACCATACCAACCTCTCTTACAGAAAAACTCATTCCAGTTCTTCTGTAAGAAGTCCCATCCCTCCAGGTCTTGCCTCATTTCTTGGCACCTCAGAAAGGTTCTTCCACTCCCCAGAGAGCCCTATTGTCACCCTCAATTAAGACAATGTTCCCTCACCCTCAGTGCAGTTTCTCAGTAGTACCTGCAATGGGCTGGGTATCATTCACAGCTGCCTTTGCCTAAGCATGAGCTGTCCTATGCATAACTAGCATTTAGATTGAAGTTTGACTACATCAGAAGCTATGTTAAAAACCCTTTATCACTTAGTAAATAAGTTGAGATCACTGTGTAATGCTGCTGCAGTCCTATTTCATTTTCCTGCTCTTGCACAAAGCCATCAGACTAATGGTTTACAGCCAACTAGTGGGAGATACCCTGTTTATTCCTCCATGACCCTTACACTTTGAAACACTTGGGTGCCTTGAGGGCTCTGAGCAACTCATTAGCATAGTCTTAGTGGAGAATCACTACTCTGGAAATTGCAACCCAAATTAATATTACAGTGGTGTAACAGTAGCAGTTGGAGTGTTCTTGGCATCCCATTTTCCAAAGCCAGATTAGAGATTAGGCCTTTATGTTCCTGAGGTTGATACAGTCTAACACACCAGTGTCTTTCAAGTTCAAATAGATATAAATTCATCCTTTTTGATAATCCTAGCATCATTCCTATAAAAAGGTTTCACAGCCTCTAGAAAGTCCAAGCAGCAAAAGTACCTATATGGTCAAATAGCATCTTTCTGTGGCCTTATAAGCCCACCAGCTGTACTGCCTTCCTCCACAGCCTAAGCCCTTCATAATGGTGGGACAGGGTCCCTTCATCTAGCATGCAGGTAACAAGAAAACCCAGTTTCTTCCCTACCCCTGTAAACACTCTCCAAAAACTTTCAGCCTTACCCTTTCACTTGTAGGTCCTTCCTCACTCCCCATTCCTTCCTCCAGGTTACAAGTCTAAGAGAAGTCAGATGAGGAGACCCTACTAACCCAATACCTCCTCCCACTCAGGGTTTACTCCCTGCTCCTGCCCCAGATCTTAAGTCAAGAGACATACCCTGGTTAACAACCACCTGGAAGCACCCTAGACCATAATAACACGCACCCTCCCAAAAGACCAGATCTCCAATGTGCCATCACCTTTTACAGAGCTCAAATAGCTGCTCATTAGTAGGGCCTCGGCATTATGAGCTTCCCCTCTCCACCCCCAGCTTTCCTCTCTCTTTCTAGCAGGCAGCTATTATGGTTCACAACGACAAGGTTGCTGTCACCTACAGGTGGTTTCCAACACTGCCCTAAGCCCACCAGGAGCGGGGAAGCTGCAGTGAAGCTCCCACCTAGCTTCCAAAACAAGTGGGAGTTGGTGGCTGTTCTCCTTCTTCTCTGAATATGTGCTACTGGAATTTTAAACAGATTATGTAAGTGGCTCTCATTTAATCCATCTGAACTATCCTCTTTTAATCACATATGAGATCAAAGCAGCTGACTGTGAAATGAGTAGGGAGCAGCACAGGCTCTCCCCTGTGCAAGCTGGCCTGAAACGGGTGAGGAGGGGACAGGTTGTGGGAACACATGCCAGGGCATGATGCTTTTCCATTTTTTAAAAAAATGCTCCATAGCAATATGGGAAACACAAGTGCTACTGTCACTTTACATGTATTTCTTGTGGCCCTTCCTTTGTGCCTCTGCATTTCGGAGATGCAGAAGGACATGCCTCTGCCATGGATGTGGGGGCATGGTAGCTTGGCTGGGAAGCTGCTCTTCAAAGAGAGAGCAGCTCTCTCTCTGAGATTTATATAGTTTACCTTTTTCATTTCTTCTCCTGAAGCCTGACATTTAAAAATGTGTAATTGTGTTTATCCCTGGCAAGCTGTGAATGGCTCCCCGGGCTGCCCGTGCCTCCTGCACTGCTGTATAAATTACACTGACAACCCCTTATTACAAAGGGAAAAATAAGTTAATGGAAAAGCAAAGCAGAAATAGATGCATAAAAATCCCAAAGTGCCCAAGTCAGCAGAATTGCCCCCACGTGACAGTCATTGCCAGTATTTAATTAAACAGAGATCGATCGCGTGGGTGAGTGTGAGTTGGTGTATATGCATGTGCAGGGGAGGAATTGGTACATTTATACTGTATTTATTTTTTGATAGTAAAGAGTTATTGATATTACACTGAAGGCTACCCTGGCAGGGTGACGAGCAGTGTGGCTTGGGGAGGGAGGGGTATGCACAGCCGGCCTCAGGCAGGTGTCCCATCTCTCTGTTCATCTGAGGGAGCCCCTCCTGGCTGGTGGGGAGCCAAAATGCCTGGCTGCCCCTCGGGAAGAGAGCTTGGGTGCTGCAGAAATGCCAGAACCATCAAGGCTGTGTTCCCTCCGTGCAGGCAGGGCTCTGTGAACTGCAGCGCAGGCGAGGCTTGAAATCCGCCTGCCCTAAGGCACGAGCAACAAATCTGCGCAGCAGCACTGAGAAATAGAAATCACATTGCCTCCTGGAGCAATCCGTGATGCTTTGGGGAAATGGCACATTTAGATGGAGGCTCAGGGAGATGCGTGAAGAGCCATGAGGGTCAGCCGCCCCAAGTCTCTCCTGCAGGATGGTGAACTGGATATTTGGAGAGAAATATTAAGCAACACAAGCTGAGGTGTGGGACCTGCAGGCCAGGACCCGAGGAGCTTCAGCGATCCCAGACATCCTGCGGATGCTATAAATAAATGGGTACTGCAACAGCAAGCTGCTCTGGACCCCCAGGGGTATGTGCAACCCATCATGGCTAATCACCTCCATGGCATGTTGGAGCTGACCCAGGCAACACAGACAGCAGCCCCAGAGCTGGATCAGAGCTGGGGAGCTCTGAAGGGACCCTGCAGGACGGCTATGGGGGGAGAGGGTTGGGAGCAGGGGAAAGCTGTCTGGCTCTGCCTAAGCTTCCTAATTCAGATTATAAGAAAATACTGGGATCTCAAAAGCTGCTGCTTATGCGATTGGATATTTCCTGTTACTCATGGACAATTTGGGTCTCCCCTGAAAACCAGGGACTTCTGACAAGATTCTGCTCCCTGTGTTTCCCCACTTAGTCGCACAAAACATAACCTCTGGGATAAAATGCCAACTACCAGTCCATACCTGAACAGGCTGCTTGTGAAAATCAGAATCAGATTTAGAAAAAGTGGTATCTTTCAATCAAAATGACTGGGCAGAGGTGGAAATGTTTGGTTGGAAATGCTCACCTCTGCCAACAGAAGCTGGAAATGTTTCCTCCTGGGACACTGCTGAGTCCTCACCTCGCTCCTCTGACCCTGACAGTCCCCCCATCACTCGCATGGGCAGTGGTCCTTGGCCTTTGGGTTTTGGACAAAATGGTGTGTAAAGCATTAAGTGAAGATGTGCAGATTTTAGCGTGGGCTCCACAGCCAGATCGATTCAAATTCAACCATCTTGGGAGCAGAGCAAAGAAGTTAACAGCTGCTGGAAATTGCACACGGCTCCTTTCATTTCCACACATTTTTCTTGCCTAATTGGAGCGAGCCGAGCGGTCGGGTAGGAGCTGTGAGAGGCTGGGGAGCTGGACACCAGCTCTCTGTGACTCATTCCTGTGGGAGGAAGGGAAGGATTGTTTGGTCCCTGGGGTACCAGTTGCACCAGTCTGCTCTTACTGGGTCTAGAGTCAGAAGAAACCCCTTATCTCATGGCACCCACACATGTCATTTAGAGCACATGGGGTAAAAACTACTGGTCTTTCTGATCTCCAGCCCTTCCTCTGGCCATGTGTTCTTGGTATAGCACTGCTGCTCTGATTTTTCTTACCTCCCCCTCTGCAGCAATATCCAGATTTGACTCCTGTAAATGTTAACCAAGAATTCAATGCAAAGCAAATAAAAACCCCCAAACAAAACAAGAGGAATAATTTCTAATTTTGTTCAGTTTTAAGATCAGTCTCACAGCCCTGACATCTTCCAGATAATGACTGAAAATCCTTTCTCCCTGCAGTCTGGACACCAATCAATACTCCACAAGCAATTTCCAGTGCTCTGCTCACTTGTTAAAGATCTGACATTCCCTTTCCTCGAGAAGTGGGTGGCACAGTGAGTCACAGAAAGCTCAGCAGAATGCTGCTTCTACCTGATGCAATGCTTAAGCCAGGATCGAAATCAGAAATCATCCAGAAAAGCTGTTTTCTCAGCCTAGGGCTGAATGTCAGTGCTAGACTAGAGAGGCCTGAGGAGTCTTGCTGCTCAGCAGGTCTTGGAAGGTCCTGATGGTGCCACCCTTCCTGGTCCAGCACCAGCAGCAGAGACAGGATCACAAGCGATGGGGAACCCATCCTGATCTCCAGGGGTTTTGAAATATGCTGGTGACACATGTCCATTGCAAGTGACCACTCCTGCCCCTTCCAGCAGAGCAACGCTGCACACAGCCATCTGCTCCACGCAGAGGCACGTTGAGGATGTATGCAAGATTTAGCAGGGCTGAGGCTCCAGCAGCATCCGTCCATCAGCCTGACAGCCCTGCATGAATTCTGGCCCACTTTGTCGCCCCAACACTGCCGTGGCGGATGGAGAACTGTGATAAGGCCCTTTGCAGGAGGAGGCACCAAGCTGCCACAGGAGCCTAATCCTCCTATCAAGTACAGTGGGTTCATTGGCTGCTGAAGGGGCTTTTCCAGTACCCAGAGCCTGGCCCTGGCAGACAGCCTTTCAGCTAGGATATGGCTGTGGCAGGGAGCTTGTAAAATGCCTGTCTTCCTGCCATAATAAGGCTAACCTTCTCCACAGCAAGGAAGCCCCCAAGGGAGCTCCTCAGGCTGACAAAATGCCTTTCTTTTAAAGTTGCTTTGCTTAATTACTCTGGGACATGTTTAAAAATATGATGTGCCATGAGCCTTTGAAGTTCAGAGAGACTTTAGCAGGTGCAGTAATCCCCTTATTCTAATCCTGATGACCAAGATATGTTGGCTGCCCTTTCTCATGGTCTAGCGGGACTCAGGCAGTTTAAAGCCGGAGTCTTTGTCTGCTTTCCTTGGATGAGACTTTCAGAATTGCGCTGGCCTGTCTTCACCTTTGGGTGGACCAAACACCTTGCTAATGTGTTTATGCACAGCTGTGTCTTATTTATATCTTCCTAAAAATACTCGTGTAAGCATCCAGGAAAACAGTGGTTGTGCACTTTGTTCTTCCAGCTGTGCTTGTACCAGGCTGATTTTGCTGAAGGAGGAGAAAGGCTTAATCCACCCCTTCAAGTGGCCGGATGTGTGCAGCTGGAGTGGGTTGGAGGCTGCAGACTGTAGCATGCAGAGATGCAAGGACCCTCTTGCTCCATAAGCGGTCAGGGAGAGCACTGCAAAAGCTGGGTGTTGCTGCCATCCTTCAGTCAGAGCAAGCAGGGAAATAATTCATTTCTCTTATGCAACCAACAGGAGCTATTGCCCAAAGCACTGGCTGAGTGTAAGACTAATTAAGAGCTGCGCTATGTGCATTAAAGAGCTAAATGGATGTTGCTTTGTTAGAGAGGTCTATGGGCCTGCCTGTCTGAGGGTGGGGAGGCACAACAGAAATAGTCAGAAGCAATCATCAGAAAGCCCAGGGTGGCCAAAGAAACACTTTGCAGCCTTATGTTCAGAGAAAGCAAAGACTGAGATTTTGGGCAGCGCATTGGCTGGGGAAAGAGGTTTGGGAAGTCTGGTGGCATCAGTATCTCCTGCTGCACCAGTACTCATCTCAAGCAAAGTGTAATTTACAGCAATATTTTTGCATATAAAATGAGTTCCACCAGAAATACCTGGCTCTCTCGCAAGCTGCCTCCATATTGGAAATAGCTGCCAAAAGTCAAGTCTGAATATTAGCTAACTACTTCAATCAAATTACATAACAACATGATGTTGAATAAGCTGAGAAATAAAGTCAATTGTGGAGTAACAAATGATGTATTTACTGCAATAGAGGTGCTTGAGCTTTCAAAGCTTACAAAATGTCTTCTCTTTTTTTCAAAATTAAATTTCCTTGAAATCAATGTATTCCCATGGAAATTCTTTATTACAACAAAATGCCATTTAAATGCCATTTTCTGGTGGAAATGCTCTGTTGGTGTATTATTGACACGGTTCAATTACTGCACTCGCACTCGCAGTAGCAATGTGCCAGACAAACAGCACCCAGGGCACATTCCTGTTTTCCTGCAGACAGTCTTTTGTGTCCCCATGGATTCAATGGCTGGACTCCAGGCCAGGCTGGGAGGATTCATCTGACACGTCCTGACACATCCTGGGTTCAGAAGTCCCTCTCTGGGGCAGCTTTCCAGACTCCTGTACCCTCTTGGGTTCATCCAGGACCATTCGCATGATGAGGTCAGATCCTCTCCCAGGACTGGCTCTGCCCAAGTTGGAGCCCATGAGAGATACAAGGGCTCAACCCAGCCATTATGTGTGTTGCAGCCTGCTTAAGGAGAGGTACCCAGACCTGTTGAGTTTCTTCTCCAGGCATGGGAGTCATTCATTTGACTCCCATCTCATGCTCCTCTGGCAACGGATTTGCATCTTCTGTGAATGCAAAGGCATTTCAACCATGTGATTTCTCATGCTCTGAGGATCCCACATGCCCAGTAAGGTTGTTACCAGGCTTGTTTATACCCAGCCTGTCTGGTTTTGTCCCAAAATGCCCTGGACCTGTTGGAATCACAACCCTTGTGCATGCTTGGCAGCTTCAAGCTTAAGGCAGCTGCTGTTTGTATTCTTTAATCTAGTAAACCTGGATAAACATCATACCTTCTTTGAAAGGGATCACACCAGCTCCCACCCCATCAGGCACCCACCATTTGAAGCCATGTTGTAGCCATGCAGGCAGAAAACATCTCCAGTATGGTCACTGTCTCCTTAGTATGTGAACTGTTGCATTCCTGGCTAGGAAGAATAGGTGCAGTGTTGCAGAAGTTGCCTGCTCCCCATCTCTAGTGTGTGCTCTGTGGAAATGAGGCAGCATCTTCCCTCTCATACTCGGAAAGTCATTTCTCACCTCCTTCTGCCTGGTCCAGCTCAGACAGTGACATGGCTTGACCCCCACAGGAGAATTTGGGTGTCAGCTCCTGCTGCCTGCTCAAAGTCAGAGTGTTGGAGCTGGATGATGGGACCAAGTGCATCCACCTGGAAGATGGGACAGATGCACCCTCAACAAATTTGCAGATGATACAAAACTGGGGAGTGATTGATACATCTGATGGGTGTGCTGCCCTACAGAGGGACCTCCACAGGTCCTCCAATGGACTGATGGGACCTTTGTGGAGTTCAGTAAATGTTCACAGTGGTGCACAGTGACAGGACAAGAGGCAACAGGCACAAACTGAAAGACAGGAAATTTTGTCTGAATGCAAGAAGCCATTTTTTACTGTAAGGGTGGTTGAACACTTGGAGTTCACAGGTTGCCCCGAGAGGTTGTGATTTCTCCATCTTTGGAGATATACAAAACCCACCTGGATGTGGCCCTGGGCAACCTGCTCTGGGTGACCCTGCTTGTGCAAGGGTTGGACTAGACAATCTCCAGAGCTGCCTTCCAACCTCAGCTATTCTGGGATTTAGGGATTCTGGGCTTCTGAGTGCTCTGTGACAACCCCTTGGGCAAAGCATGGCCCCAGCAAGGTGTCATCTGGGCTGCTCTTGCCTGTGGCTGCCCTCCTGCCTCCCCAGGCCTCTGTACAGAGAAAAGCTTTTCCCAGCTACCCTGCACTTGAGCAAACACTGCCAACCATCTCAGTACCCCATGTACTGAATTGGACGATATTTGGAAGGAAAATGTGGATCTGTTACCCTGTATCAAATGGGGTAGAATGGGGCTGACCTTGACCTCCCTGCTGAGACCAGGACCCTTGAGTGCAGCAGCGGGGGGGCTGCTCAGGGGTGTCCCTTCGCCAGCTGTACTCCTCCTTGCTTTGCTGTGGAAGTATCCAGGGAAGTGGAATAACATTATCTTCTTTTTTCCACTCAGATCATTAAAGTGGAGCACCCTATTTCCTTCCTGAATTAAGCTGATGTAGAGTTTGGTGGCCTGGATAATCTCCTAAAACACTCCTGACAGGCTGCATGACCCATCCTGTGCTTCCCCATCAGCAGGGGCTCCCCAGGAACAGGGGCTGCAGTGTTTATCCCTTGAAACATTTATTCTGGAAATGCAATGCGTGTTCTCCTGCAAGCCTCCGCTGCTGCTGAGTTGCTCTGGCCCCTCAGGGTGCCACAAGCCCTGCGAGGTGCCAGCCCTTCACTTAAGCTGCTGTTCCTCCCTGCTGCAGAAACCTGCCCAGCCTCCTCTCTGCAAATGCACGTCGCAGCCACCGAGACCCGAATCCAGCCCTGCAGCCATCCCTCCGGAGCCAGGGCAGATGCAGAAGGGATTAATTTTACCCACTTCAAAAATTTGCTTGAAATGGGCAAAACTTTTTTTTAATTTCCATTTGCTATATCTCACCCTGATTCTCTGCTGCAGCATCTCTTTTTCTTGGCCACGGCTCACGCTGGACAGCAAGGGTCTTGAAGTTTGTTCTCACAAATAAACCAAGTAACCTGTAGACCTACGGCAAATTAAAAGAAGCTATTTAGCTATGCAGACACACTTGGCTTCATTTTTTTTTTTCAGGTTTGGCAGTTCATTAATAACAGCCCACTGGTACAGAGAAAAATATCACACCAAGCAATCAGCAGCACACAGCTAGGATCCTCGGGATGTTGGCGGTTTTGCTGAAAGGAAAAGGAAACAAAAAAAGCACACTGGGCCACAGAAATGCAGCCTTGCAGTTGCAGGCAGCCAAGCACGTCACAGCAAACACTTTATTCGATTCATTTAGCACTTTCTCTTCTTATGAAATATTTGCAGTCTTCCTTTTGATCCACATGTATTTGTTGATGAACCAGCTCTGTTAATCATTCGTGTCAAACTACTTCAGCCTATGTGTTCTTAGCCCACTGTTTGCTCTGTTGCTTCAAGAATTGGAAATTCAGCTTCGCAGGCTGCGGGTGACTTACAGTTTCCTTTGTACATTCGTGTGCAGAAAAATGGTCTTGAATCATTACTTGAGGGACCGAAATGAAAAGGAGTCAAAGGAAAAGATTACAGCAGAAAGATTACAGTATGAAATGACTGATTTTTATTTAACGCATTAACCAATATACTTTTTCAAATATAGGCTCAAGCCTACTTAAGGCAAAGTTCAAGTTAATATTGATATTTGAAGGAAGAAGCACTTTCATATTAATCACCTAACTATTAAATATCTGTTATGAGACAGAGCTTATGGGCTACGTCTCCAGACACATTTTCAAATGGTTCAGGCTAACTTTGATCCTTCTTAATGATGGAGAGCAATTATATAATGGGTTCAGAAACACTTTTACTGTGCAACTTGCACGAGGGTTTTTTTACAGAGTTGTCAGATAATATCTCAATAACATTTCTGGGAAGCAAAAATGACCATCCTTAGTTCACCCTTCATTTTTGCTTTGCAGTCTCAGATTTGCAGCCTAATTTGCAGCAGGCCAGAGTCTGAATATGAAATAGCTGAGTGGCCAAAGCATAAGATGTTGCAGTGGTGCAAAGCCCTGCAGGCTTCTCCTTCAGCCAGGGATGCACAGAGTGTCCATCACAGATGGGGAAGGAGCTGGAGAGCGTTATCCTCCACAGGACAGCTGCCGGGTGGTCCAGGCCCTAGGCTCCCACATTGCCATGGCAACCGTATCCACCAGGGCAGCAGAGATGGTGAGAAAACCCAGCTCCAGGACAGCAGCACGGAAAAGCTCGCTCACACCAAACCCGGCACAGGCTGGGCATGCAGCAGGGCCTGTTGCCATGGCCAGGGTGGGAAAGGCAACTCAGCAGACTGGTGTTGGGTGCAGGAAGGTGGATTTACTCCCAGAGGGGGCTGGGAGGGACCATGCACTTGGGGGTGGGGGTGGCTGTTGGCACATGGAAGGGTCGTAGTTGGAGCCAGGGATGAGCAAGAGCAGAACTGCCCATGGGGAAACCTCTGTGTGTGTGTGTGTGTGTACATGTATGCACGTGGGCACGTGTATTTGTGTGTGCATGTATATGTTCATGTGCGTGTGCATGTTTGTGTACATGTGCATGTGCAACCGTATGGGTGCATGTGTACATTTACGCATGCACACATGTACCTGGGCATGCAGGGGCACAGCTGGGCATGAATCTCCGTGCGTGTGCAGTCCCACACTCCTGTGTGCCCTGCAGGGTGCATGGCTGCTCATCTGCATATGTCTGCAGAGAGGTCAGGGGGTGTCGAAGCCACGCCTGAGCTCTGTCTAACCAGAGGATGATCAAGCACATGTGTTCATGTTTAAAAAAAAAAAAAGGCAATAGATATTCCTTTCATTCTCAGTGGGGAAAGGCTGCCAATACTGCAAGCAGAGCACAGGGCATCATCATAGAGGGTCAGGCTCGCACTTGGCTTTTTCATATTCCATCATTCCTGTGTTTTCTAGCTGAACACTGACCTGTGTCTGTGAGTGGGGTGGTGGGAGCCAGTGCCTGCAGGGAATACAGAGAAATGGCACACCCACAGCCTGGGCATGAAAATGTCCGTCCAGGTATGCAAGAGCTGGTGTGCTTTTGAGAAGCTGAAGCATACAGAGAGTGGCAACGTCCCCCACCTGCCCTCCTCCGTTTAGCAAACCTAAACATGAAAAGCTGCTGCTCGCCTGTGGGCTGTGGCTAGACCAAGCGTCATGGGTCTGGGAGACGCTGCAGTCCAAGGTGTGCATCCTGGCTATATCTCATCCCAATACTGCACTAACATGCTGGGACGCGTCAGCTCTCCCTGTCCTTGGGTTTCCAAAGGGATAAAGCCCAGTGGCAGGGGCTGGGGGACAGCAGCGATGTGAGGGAACCATGGCTGCTGGGAGTACCCCAATGCACATTCAATGTCCACCTAACTGAGGCAGCTCCCTTCTTCCGTAAGCCTCTTTCTTTATCTGTCCCTCTTTGCCACAATAGCTGCTCTGCGGTGATCAGGTCCCCATCATACAAGGCATCCACCCAGAAGGTCTGTCTGCATTTGGCTGCATGGCACGAGCACCCGATCACATCCTGCACCCCTGCGCTCCTCTGGCATAATTTTCAGCTTTGAAGGCAGAATCAGCATAAAGCCTCAGCACCACAAAATAAGTAGGGATGGGTTAAAACAGCATTTTACAGTTCTTGGCCCTGCCCGTCCTCAAGGTAAATGCTGAATGAAGGGAGGTTGTGCAGTGAGTAGGTTGGTACCCAGAAAATTACCTCCCGCTGGGTCAGAGAGCATCTAGGAGGTGAAGTACAGCTGCACAGGGTCCTTCTCTGCTGAGGGTGAGGCTGAACCACAGCTGGTGGCTAAGGCATCATTAGAGTGGCTGTACATCCAAGCAGCATCCTCTTCCTCTGACAAGATCTCTCCTGTCCAACACACGGTGTCACAGGAAGCCTGTGACTATAACATGCAGAGGTGACGGTTGGCTAGATGCGCAGGAAAGTGGAAAGCTTTGGGGGCAAAGCTGCTTGTAAGCAGGAAGACATCAGAGCTTCCCAGAGCTGACTGCTGCACTTTATCTGTTTACATCTAGCAGCAAGTGTAGCGGTGAACAGAGTAACACGCAGCTTTCACCTGAAAAATGCTGTAGCACATTTGCACGAATCATCTCTAAGGAAGAGGATATGAGAGCTGGGGATGTGCTTCTGGTCCAGAGGCAGACACTAAATGCTGGGATGCCCAGCAAAGAGATCTCCCACAGAGACACACAAATTCTGCATTTACACATGTGTCTGTATGTATTTCTGCTTTTACAACTGCGGAGGTAAGCCTTTCCAGTTAGGGAAACTCATCTCGGTGAATCCTGCGTGCAGGGCAGGTTCCCAGGACTGGCTGGGATTCACAAGAGGGAAAAGAGAAGTGGGGCTGAGTGGAGGGTGGAGGCATCAGGAAGGATACAGAGCACACCAGAGTGGGAGAAAGGTCCATCAAAATCTCTGGCATGGCGCTGTGATGTCCTGGGGCTGAATCCTCCTGCAGGTCCCTCAATCTCCAGTTGGTCCCTAAAGATACCTCTGTGCAGCAAGTGGTGTGTGGGGTGAAACTTGTACAGAAAAACACAGGCACCTGGAAAAACATCTCACCAGGATCGTTGGGACTTAGTGGGGACTCCTGTGCAGCACCATCCTTGCTCTCCTCCACAGCAAGAGCACAGGGACAGCCTGTCTCAGAGCGCATCTGTTCATCAGATTTGGGTCCCAGCTAGCTCATCTCTGGCAGTTACATCGCAGAAATGACATAAAACAGGCTGGAAGTACCTCAGGAAGCCACACCATCTAATCTACCCCCTACTCCTATCCCAGATCTCCAGGTCCACGTCTCCCGCTTCTCAAGAGAGGGAGAAGCTGGGCTTACAGCAGCTTTTGGTGAGACATGATGTATAGTTAGATGTGTGGAAAGAAGGGGAAAGTTTTGTAGAGCTGATCACATGAAGTCCTTCCATGTCTGTTCTGTTGAGTCCTTCCAAATTTTTCCTCTTTGAAAATAAGAGCGTTTCATTCTGCTCAGTTTTGGTATCTTATTAGTCTCAGGTTTCCTTATCTTGCTGGGTGGCTCACTAGGGAGTGGATAATGAGCTTTCTCTGCCCACTGCTGATAGTGGTTGGTACAAGATCTTTAACAGATATATTGTTTTTTCAAGTATTTCTCAAGGATTTGGTTTAAATTAGTGTTAACATAACAGAACTGGGGAGATGATGGTTTAAAGAATTCAAATACAAATAAAGACTCTTTGTTAAGCAGTGTTTGCCACCGTGGTGTCAGAGACACCTCACTGCACCACCAAGGAAATTTGCAGAGGTACAAATGGTACATAGGTGGCCAGATCCTGCTGAGAAACACCACAACTCATGTGCTTAATGGAAAGCGGTCTCCTGTCCTAAAAATCCATTGGGTTCAGCCAGACCCACTGAAAGTACAAGAATTAAAATCACAGGAGCCTGAACTCCATCCACACTGAGGCACCTGAACAAGCAATCTGGTTGGCAGAAATTTTGAGTGAGCCAGGTCTCCTAGCGCAGCCTCTGCCACTGCTGAAGGCACAAGAGCTGCTCAACTGGCCAAATTTGCAGAGTGAAGGGAAAATTATGTTTATTAGACATCCTTTTTTGCCTGAAATGCAGCCTTTTATTTAGATAACAAAGAATTCTTATATTATGGGCACTTTCAAGTGTAGCTGTTTGGATAGTGACATCGAGAACAGAATCCCAGCATGAAAAATGCAAAATATGAGATCCTCCATGTATCATGGGTGTGCACCTCACAGTTCAATTAATTTAAAGCCAGCTCTAACCAATCCGGACCTGACTCAGCTATCCCTCTCAGGACTGCGTGATAACACAGCTGGTCTGCCTGGGTTGAGAGCTTCATGCTCAAATTCCATACGCAGTATAAATAGACATGTAGAAAAAAATACGTTGCGTTTGTCAGAGGCATCCACTTGCTTCACCTGCTGTAATAGCAAACAACTTTTTTGCCAGGTGCAAATTTGCAAGCCCCAGTTTCTGTGATCTCATCTGAAAAAGCAGGGCTTGGGAATGCATTTTAAGCAATTTTGTTTTACAGCTGCTCTGTTTCTATACCTTGGTCACTTCTCTTTTAGTAGGAAGGACAGAGGAATGCCAAATTAACAAACTCACCCACTGCCTTTAGAAAAACAGGAAAATTAGAAGGTGTCTTGAATTTATGAAAATGTTGTACCCTCTATGGAGTTCAGAACTGTACAAAATGAAGGAAAGCAACATCCAGCCTGTACAACAGCTAACCCATACTCAGACAGGCACTGGAGAGGTGCACGGGCGTTTTTGCCAGTGGAGTTTTCACTCTGAGGGCTGTCCAGGCTGCAGTGTTTCATGGCCATATCCCAAATAGCTGGTTGCAGTGTTTGCAGTCCTTTGAGCCCAGCATTACAATGCAGGGAGCTCTCTCCAGTTGCAAAACCAGATGCTTTCTACAGTGACTGGCAAGTGGATACATTAATGCCATTAACTGTCTGAAAGCGTCGGGTGGACATGCCAAGGGTAGACACAGATACTCTGGGAAGGCCACAAAATGGTCAGAGGTTGTCTGATGGTGTCCCAGCACATGGTCACTCCTCTGGTCCCTCACTGCGCTGTCAGTTTGGGGCAGACGTCAGCTTCAGGCACAAGCATCTGCCCACAAAGTCCGAGAGAGTGGAGCAGCAGTAACAGCCCTGTCTGCTGTAACATAAATACAGCTCACGCCTGAGTCCTGGGGGTGTGTGATTCAGACAAGGGGAGCAAGGCAGGATTGCTGCAAGGGCCTGGACACAGAGGCATGCGGGAGTGCTGGCAGCCCTTCAGCTGAACTTGCTAAACTGGCATGGATGTGATCTGTGCAAGATACCAGTGAACTAGGGCCAAGCATGTGATGACTACAGGCTTGACTCGATTACACTAAATACAACAGACTTGCCACTTAGTGTGCATTGCTGCAGGGATGTGAGGTGGAAACTGTGGATGCTCTCTGATGGATATCACCAAGCTTTGGACCCAGACTCCTCAAGCAGTCGATTTGCATCTTAGCCTGAACGTCTCATCTGACTTTTTAAGAGAGGAGGAACCAAACCAGTGAGTAATCCTCATGCTGTCAGCGTCCACCAAGCAGCCATGCATTGGAACCAGCATATGTCACCTAAACAAAAGTAACTTCTTGGGTCCCACTGCTTCTCATGCTACTTGAAGGTGTTCAGATTTAGATATCCTAGTGTGTGCAATGTTATTGGTTGCATTAATCCATCTTTACAAGATGCTGCATCCCGAAGGAGTCCCCCAGCATTAATGTAGCTCCTTAGGAGGGTCTGGAGATGTCTGTACATTAATGAAAGAAAAATTGCAGTCATTGTGAGGTGCAAGAAGTCCCTGAGCTGCAGGTAGATCAGCCAGTCTGGCCACTGACACCCTCACTCATGGCCTGACCCAGGTGGTGTGCTTCCTCCTGAGCTCATGCGGCCGGGGATCAACTCACTGGCTCTGCATTGAAGCTGACACCTGCCATCTCCGATGTCTGGCAAGACAGTGCAGAACACTGAGTGTGATCTTGGCCTCCACTCCCAGATTGGCCCTGGAGCTTGCTCTGCCCATGCATCTCCACTGATGGAGCCAGCACCTGCTCCTGTCGTGACCTGAACTGAGACCAGATGGTGGGTAAAACCTTTTGCAACACTGATCCTGCCAGGGCTGGGGTAGAGGAATTCCTGGGGATGCATTGGATCCAGAAAACCTCAGGTGATGCTCTCCATCACCAGTGGCAGTGAGGTGTAGGTCCCCCAGGTGAGACCACCATCTCATCTCTTAACAGGCACTTCATGTTCAGAGCTCATGATGCTGACTTTAGGTAGAAGGCATTGAGGAGCCGAAGCTGCCATTTTCCTCCCATGCTGCTGTGTGCTAGTGGCCGAGATGGGAATGATATGGTCAGGGGAGCGAGACACCAAAGGTTGCGCCTGTGGGGACCTTCCTGGGTGGCACCACTGGAGCAAAGCCCTTGCTGTGTGAGTGATGCATTGCCATCCCTCTGACTTGTACCAGGAGTGCTCTGTGTCCCACATGAAAGGTGAGAGAGCATTTAAGCCACTTTTAAAGCTGTGTAAGACCTTAAACCCTTAGTGTCACATAAGGACTTAAACGCCTTAAAACTGTAACATGTTATAAGAGAGTTAAAGCAACATAAGCCTGCTTTAGCCTCTGTGGTCCTTGAAGGGCAGTCTTACAGCATCCCAAGGACTCCTATTTTAAAGGCCCCACAAAACCAGGCTGTCAGAGAGCTGTACCTTCTGCTAGGCTGCTCTGAAGGTTCCCGTTTCGCCCTGGCTGCATCAGGCTGTGTGCATGTAGATCTCTTCTCCTTCCTTCACCAGGTTTGGATGCCTCATTAAGACAAAGGGCCAGAGCTTCTGGAGCTTGTCAAACTGAGCTGGTTTTTCCCGTTTCCTTGGTTGTGGTTTTGAAGAAGAAAGTCCTTCTGGTGCATCTGGTGTGTCTGGAAGAGGAAGAGGATACTGTAAGATAAAGCAAGAGCGTTCTCCAACTGGAACAGACAGAGCGGTCAGAGCGAAGAGGCAGGAACATGCATCTGATCAGCAGTGTGCAAGGTCAGAAAGAAACGCCTGTGAGGCAGGCAGATGAGCATGCCCTATGCAAACACACACACCCTGATCCATAGGGCTTATCACAGGCTATAAAGACACATTTTGTGGAAAACCCTGTTAAGATACTGGCTGCACATCACTGCTTTAAGCCCCTACAGCAACTTAAACTGGCTATAATGTTAAGCCTTTAGAGTATTTTAAACTGCTTAGATTGCTCAAAAGACCAGCTTAATCTTAAACTGCAGTGCAGCTGCTTAAACAGTTTAAGCTGATCTAAAAGCTCGCAGGAACACAGAGTGCTTGAACTATGCTTAGCCCTGTTTGTTGACTGAAGCACGGTACTGGCCCTGTCACACCCAATGTGACACTGAGGCTGACACATAAGCTGTTTTCCTAAATAGATCTTGCAGAGTCTGGGGGAGAAAAAAGACCTTCTATTATCCCTTCCCAGCACCAGGCACAGCTCCAGGTGTGCTCATCCTTCCCCTTAGCACCACGAGCAGCACCGGCTCCCCAGGGAGAGAAAGGTCTCCAGGCACAACGTCCTCAGCTAGGGAGGGCACTGGTGCTGCACAGCACGGTGGGAATTGTCACCTTTTTTTTGTGTCACACACTATTAGTCTTTGCAATCAGAGTTTTACAGGGAAAGGTACTCACTAGTTGGATTATTAATGGTGCTTTCTTGCAGAGCCCAGCAGGAGTGAATGTTGGATATCATCTTTCCCTAAAATAAGTAATTGCTAGAATCTCCAGCTATGAGGACAGAGGACAGTGCTCCATCCCTGAGCAGGATGAAGCCACATCTAAACCAACACCTTGTTTGCCACTGAGTCAGCCCAGTCGTGTGAATCTCTCCCCAACAGGGCCATTCCACAGAAAAAGCTCAGGGTTTTTTTCATTTGACTTTATTTTTCCAATTTCTTCGTGTTTTCTCTTTAACACCCATGAATGCCGCCAAAGACTTGTGCAATATGTGCATTGGCTTGGGGAAAAGGTGTAATTCTCCAATGTACCTGAAGTGTGGCTGGGAAGCCTACCCACGTATAAGAAAACAGGTAAATGTGGTGGTCAAAGTACAAATTATGTTAGGGTCAGCAAAAGCATTGCCTAGTGGATGAACTCACTTGGTAAGAGACATGTTGGTGATGATTTTGGTCTGCCATGTGAAATTGTCAGTTTTCACAGCAGCATGATATTCAGAAAAAAATGAAACAAAGCATTACCTGCCCAGTTGTACCAAGCACCTGTGGAAAACTGTGGAAACCCTGTGTAGTAATCTTTGCCCTCTGGAATATTTAACAGTCATATTTATGTACGTGGATGTCGACAGTAGAGACTGTACAAGTTGCAAAGGAATTTGCACCTTTTTCTCCATGTGCAAATTTTACAACACACAAGCACACAATTTATAACCATTCTGACATACTTATCACTCAGGGAGTTTAAATTGAGCATACCTGTTATTTTGTTATATAATGTGTGTTATACCAGATCTGTGCAGTCTTGTTCCTCCTGATGGTGCTGTCTAACTGACCTGAATGGTCTTCTAGTGCTTTTGTGGCATTATCTATTTCCTAATAACTGGCTACAATACACTCAGCAGCACCATGGTATGGTGATTGTACATCACATGTTGACACACACACACAGACAGGCCATCGCTACTAAGAACAATTCTCCAACATGGGAAAGGTTGCGAAAGGCTGCAGGGCTCTGGGAAACCATCCCATTGTCTGTGTACTTACCCAGCTCTTGAAATGGACTGGAAGTCTAGGCCCATCTCTGGTAACATCTGAAGCTATTTCATAGAGTCTTGTTGAGATATGAAAATCTAAAAATAGGAATCATGATCTGTGGAGAGGCCTGAAGATACTAGAGAAAAGGCCACGAGTGTCCCTGGTCCTGCTGATGAGCTCACCATGGATTAGATCTCAACACGGCGTCCTCCTGCCCTCCTGGCAGAATTCAGTGCTCATGTCAAACACCTCTGCTTGCACAGAGGGAGGTTGTGTCCTGTGGGAAGTGCCTTCCCCCCCTTGTTTTCCTGCCTGCCGAGACACCAGCTACCAGACCCTGAGCTGGGCACCAGATCCCCGACACTCAGCACGGCCAAGATCCCTGTGTGTACTCTGGGAGCTCTCCCTTGTGTGCTGGGAGCATCTGGGACTCGTGAACTTGTTGGCTTTCTCACTCAGGAATCATCATCATTTATTGATAAGATGCCTTTTGCAAGCCTCAGGGCACTATTGCAGACTTTCAGGCTGTGCACATATGAATTCAGTTCACCCATCGCAGAGAAGCAGTTGCTGCATGCAGAGATGTTACAAAACTGTCTTGGCCAGGAAGCAAAAAGCAGTTTCTCAGCATGTGCGTAGCAACTGCAGTAGAATTACTGGCTCACCAGCTCTAACAACATGTGCAGGAACAACACACATTCCCAGGGCTGGGAGCAGGGCTCTTGGGAAACACCCTGGGCTCCTCTCCACTGTGCAGAGCATTAGTTCAACAGCATTATTCCGACCTTATCAACCCCATCCCCAACTCCTAGACACCTCCATCCCAGCCCACCCACACTTACCCTGTGCATTCACCTCCAGGCCAGCCACACCAGTCCTATCCCACACTCCCCGCACAACCCCAAGTGTCCCTAATGGAGCCTCTCCACCAGTTCTGTCAGTCTTCTTTCTACCCTCAACTACCACCACGGGCATAATGAGAGAAACTCATTTTATAATCCAAATTCCTCAGGTCTTTACCTCAAGGGAAGGACTAGGGGCTGTGGTGCATTTTGAGCAGGTTTTCTGGACAGTTTGTAGCCCCGGTATTAAGGCAGCATGGTCTTCATGCTTGATGGTTGGAGCAGAAATGCAACAGGCCTCCTTCTCACCTTGCCTTGATTTCTTCTACAAGAAGATATTGCAGTAGTCAGCAACCAGAAATGGAGTGACTCGGAGAAATGCAACATTTCCAATAAATGGGCAATGAAACAAGCTTGAGGTCAAAGAGAAGCTGCCAACTCTTTCTAATGGGTTGCTCCAAAGTGCAGATTTGTCCTCAGGACTGAAGTTTTAAGGTCATTTCTGCCCACTGAAAGCTCTGGGGTGGAGGTGCCAAAGCTCTTGAGGCTTCTGAGATGCCTGATGGAAGCATTTGGACACACTGCAATGCTCATGACACTGGGATGGGTCACATGGAGATAGAGATGACACCCCCAGGTCAGCATGGGGCAACAAGGGCATGGATATGACCTGGAGGTAAGTCAGTACCAAAGGCTGATGAAAGATGTTCTCCTGAAGAATACCATCAAGCTGGCTTCATGTAACCAGTTTAGCCAGCACTTTCAGGAGAGTTTCCTTGAAGAGACTGGGACAGTAGCATGCTTATATTTATTGCAGCCAACACACATTTCTCTCACCCCTGAGAAACGTTTGCCTACCCTGCCACCAGCACGTCATCTCCCAGGGCCCCAGCTCCTGCGTCTGAGCAGCACTGAGACGATGTCCTCCCCTAACTGGGTTATAGGAGATTGGATTAGCAATTTGTGAGTTAGTAAAAGTCTAAGAATGGAAGATAAAACAAAGTGTGACAGGCTAAGCAGCCCTTGTCACCGGGGATTGATCACAGTGCTAATAGCCAGCGACAGCCGCACATTAATAACACAATAACCCAGCTTTGGATATTGGCACTATCACAACCCTTTAACCTGGTAATAACTCATTGGGAAAATGCTAACAGTGTCATAGCCAACATGTCTCTGCTTCTTACATCCCCCTCTACCTGCCGGCCTGGCAGAGGTAGCAGGACCACCACGGGGTCATCAGCTCTGCCACGTGTACAGGTGTCAGGCGGCCCCACGGTGCCCTGTGCCTGGCTGGGGACATGGAACCAGGGTTCCCTCTGGGGCTGTGGCACACTTGTGTTGGGCGGGGAGAGGAGCTGGGCAGGCAGGGACCGGAGATGTTCAGGGGGGCACCCACAGTGATGGCACGCAGCAGGGATGGGGAAGAGCTGGGCTATGGGGTACTGGTGGAGTCAGGGGACATGGGACTGAGCTCCAGCTCACAGAGGTTAGTAGGGGCATCCGAGAGAACTTGACAAGTAATTTGGGGATTTTTTTTAATTTTTTTTTTTTTCAAATATTCCAGATTTTCACATGAACCATTCCCAATTTGCCTAGGAAGCCTTCTGCTGCTTCTCGTGGTTGTGATGGGAGAAGAGACACTGGGGAAGTTACAAAAAAATCAGAGTTATTTAGAAAATGGGAAATGAAATTAGAAATCGAGCTAAATCAAGGGAAAGTAAACCCTCTCTTAAGGCAGACAGCATTGCCTTGTTTACAAAGGCTCTTCTGAACACTGTTTGGTGTCACGGAGCACGGAGGGGGAGGAGAGATGGAGAAATATAGCTGCTGTTTCTCCACCTCCAAGCATGAGCAGCAAGAGGCATTTCCCTACCTTGGCTGGAGCCCAGGCTCTGCTTTGGCACCCACCCAGCAGTTGCATCTCTTGGCTGTGCTGGTCAGAGTAACGCTGAGAACAACCGATTTAAGGGATTCAAAGGTCAGCAAATCCTAAGTGCCAGATGCAGGACAGTGAGGCTGCGGCACCGGTGAGACATCCACAGAGGAGACCTTCCCCTCCCAGCAGGGACCAGCTTCTTGTCACTGCATGTGCCTAAAACCCAAGACTTCCCCAGGACAGGTGGGGGGTGCATCCAGGGCTGGGTCTACCAACATCTCTGCAGTAGCAAGAGTCCCAGCACAGGTGGAGTTAGACCTATGAAGTCCTGTTGCTGCCCCAATTCAGCCAGGTCAGCAATCTGGGATTACTTATGGCCTATTACACCCATTGGCTGTGTAGACCATCCTCTGTGTCGTCCTTTCCAGCAGACCCAACTGTCCTCATTTTTGGCTCAGACAATTGTGAGAATGTCCATGTGTGGCAGTGCAGCCCAGACATGGAGATGGAGATGCTGGTGAAGGAGTGGGGTCCTGTGTCATAGTGCAAGGTCCTGTGTCCCCCGTGTTTCCAGGGGGAACACAGTGCCCCATCATCACTGCCAGCAAAAAGACAGATTAACCCACTCATTCTGTGTCAAGCAATGCAACTTAAGGGCAGATAAATCCCCAGCTTTTATAAAATGCATTCATTATTAGCATGGCATGCTCTGCTCCACCTCTCCATCGATGGCTGAGGTTTCTGTTCAAATCCTCCTTTGGAGTCGTGACCACTTATTGCCCAGAGCATCAAGTCACTACCAGCCAGCAAGGCGGCTGTGGGAGGCAGAGCAAAATCGTGGAGGTTACCTAGGGACACAGTGACATGGCTGTGCCCCAGGGGAGTGCAAACCCTTCCTAACCACGGCTTCCTTCAGCAGGCCAGGAGAGAGGTGACTTTTTCCTTCTTTCCCAGTGGGCTCCTGCCCACATGGTGCCATGTCCCATCTCTTTGGGGCAGAACACAGAGCTAAAAAAAAAAAAAAAAAAGTGGAAATGCAATCTAGCTTTGAAGGATCCCTGACTAATTAGTTTTGGAGGCCAGGCTGGCTGACATCAGCCATCCTCGCCTGCAGTTATTCTCGCAAGAAAGGACCCCTTTGAGACTTGCTACCAAATGGGAGCATTTCCCCCTGCTGCCTAGCTAAGGGGGCGAGGACCAGAGAAGCAGTTGGGAAAGAAAACATCTTAATGCTCCTGAGCTGACTAGCTGCTTTTTTTTCTCCAAAGGTGCCCCAATGAGGGGGTTTGCTGCAGTGTAGCTCTGATGCATGCAAGGGACATGCATCAACAGTGAAAAAGGGAGGGCTCAGCTTGTTTGCCTTAATTAGAATAATGAAGCTGTGAGCCTAATAGGAGGAGGTTGGGAGTGCTGAGGCTGTAATTGGCAGAGATTGGGAAGCGTGAGGCTGTCGGCTGGCAGCCATATGGAAGCAGCAAAGTGAGGGTAGTGAGTGACAGCCCGAACCTGTGGCGCTCTCATTAATTCCAACAGCAGAGCTGTGATTGATGTGTCAGCTCCCTGCTGCTCTGCGATTCGGGCGGCTGATTCCACCTCACTTCTGGCGATACTGCTGCAGCCCTGGCTGGGGAAGGGAAACATGGAGAGGGGAGGAGAGGAGGAAAGGAGCGAAAGAGCAAGAGAGGAGAAATAGGAGAAAGGTTGTGCAGTGAGATGGATGGAGGGATGGGTAGATGGGTGGATGGATGGATGGATGGATGGATGGATGGATGGATGGATGGATGGATGGATGTTATAACCTAGGCATTGCTAGCTGCCAAGCCTGGTCAGCCCCAAAGACAGGCTTCAATTCAGGCTTTTAATCCAGATTCAGGTTTTCAACCCAGGAGTCACTCTGTGTTGGAGTCAGAAGTGTTTCATAACCCCCAGGACCTGTACAACTTTTTTTCCTACTTGTGCTCTTAGAGGTTTTGCCAGGCTGCAGGCAAATTGGCAGGGCCAAGCTACTCACCTTGGCCTCTCTGCCTGCACAGGAGGATGCACTGCTCCGTCCTCACATGCTCTTCCTGCTGAGAGGCACTCAGTCCCGCAGGTGCCTGACACATGGACACCCTGTGGGCATGTGCAGCAGCCCGCCAGCTCTCTGACTTTGCAGCATACCCAGTCCTAGGTTGAGACTCCAAAGCTCATGTGTCTGAGGTGTGGGTATCTAGAGACCCACAAAGAGTTTACTGGGTAGAATCCTAAATTTGAGGCAGGAGAGACTCACCCTCTCTCCCACCATAAGAAGGACAAGAGCAGCCCTTACAAAATGCACACTGAGAAGTAATATGCTGCTCAGATTCCCTTTCTTTTATTACCCTAATTCTTCTGCCATGATCCCGGCAGAGTTACAGTATTGCCAGTCCTCGGTGTGTAACCAGCTAACCAGATTTAGCTGCTTAATCTTTCTGCAATACTTCCACCTTCCCTTCAGCTCCAACCATATCTAAACAGGGCCAGTCCGTGTAGGATGCAAACAGGAGGCTTCACACCAGCAGCAGCTCACTCGTGCCGTTAAGACATATAACAGGCAGTGTCTGCCTGTGCATCCCACATGCCATGCTCCTCCAGACAGCTCATCCGGCTGAGGGTGCAGGGAGGAGAGGACAGTATGCCTGTCCCTGGGGAGGGAGCAGGTCTGCTCAGGGAAATGTATTTGCAGGACACAGCCTGTGGAAGGATGCTGCGAGAGCAGAGAGCATGGCTGGAAAGAGTTTGGATCAGATCAGAATTATGTTTCTGGTCTGCAAACACCAAGCCCAGTCATTCTGAATCTTTTCCACAGGAACAGCTCATTACTGTCGTTCTCCAAAAGCCAGGTTTAGTAGGTTAAATGTCCTTTTACTTCTCTTTAGGGAAGGGAAAACGTCTGGGCAGATCCAACTCAGTGCTATGACTAAATGGGTGTCTTGGCAGAGCATCCAAGCAGTTTTCCCTCATGGAGCAAGTCATGGCTGTGGGAGGTTGTAGGACAGAAGGCCAGGAGAATCCTGTCTGTGTTGCCATGATGTGATGTTTCATCTAGCATTGCTTGCCTGCATGAATCAAGACTTCTCGTCCCTCCCTCTGAGGAAGCAGCTACCCATGAAGGGGAACAGGGGATAAACTGCCAAGATGATAACTCATTTGGGTAAGGCTATCAAGGCTCATTTGTTTTGCCTTGTTGCCTTCGTGAAGGAGCATACGAAATGAAGTATTAGCATGTGGAGATCAAAACTTCAGCTTTACCCTCTCCATACATTCCCATAGTCGCAGCTGGGGGGGAGCCGAGGTGATGCTTCACTCCAGGGCTAGCTCCTATACACTGCAAAGCTAATGGGAAAAATGGGTTGCCTTTTTCTCTGGGCAACTCCACTGAAAGCACACAGCTACTCCACTAATTTGAAAAAGCAAGAAAAGCGAGATGGAGAAGGAAAAATTGGGTTTGATTGCAGAGTTCCAGCCTGGAGTTCCTCTAGCAGGAAAAGAAGTAACAGTCGGGGTAGCCAGAAGCTTTGTATCCAGTACAGTCATTTTTTCTAGTAGGTATTCACTTGTACGATGAAGACCATTAGGTAAAGTATCTCAGAATAACTCTCATTTGCAGACTACATGGTGAGGAGGTGGTTTCTCAGCAACTGGTACCTCCTACACAACGACTGCGACTGTTCCTGGAGTAGGACAAGGCTTTTGCTCATGATGATGCTGAGATGTGCTTCATGCAGCTCCTCTCCAGTCTGGGTGGCTTCCTCAATATCTCTGTCATATCTGGACATGCAGAAGTCCAAATGGCAAGAGCTATAATTGAACTGAAGGAAAGGTCTTCTACCTGCTCCCTCTGCACAGAAAAGATGCCAGGCCAACCTTGCTTTCCTAATGCAGTGTCTGTAGCAGAGCCACAAAACCATGGCAAGGTAGTAAGCTTTTCTGTGAGTCTGGGTCAAGCAAGCTGTTCTGCAATCAGTTTGTTCTTCAATAAGTGGGTTTCCTAACAGCTAGTTATCACCTCACCTCCAAGTTGGGCAAAACAGACGGTCGCAAGCTGTTCTCACACCCGCTCTCACAACCTTGCCTGTGCATTTGCTATCAGGGACAGCACAGACCTCGTTACTCTTGGACTGATCATCAGTGCAAACTATGCACAATGTCCGATCCTACCTTGGATGACTACTGCAGGGGCAGGCATCTGAGCTGGACCATCAGCCCGCAGCTGGCTCTGCTCTCACCTGCGAGGGGCCAGGCTGTCTTACAGCCTTTGCACGTACACTGCTTTCTCTCAGATCATTTGGCCCAGAAAGCAGCACACAGGCTTGAATGATACTGGTGCAGAGCCAGGCATACCTTCAGATCCCCACTGGGAGCTCCAGGTCAGTGACACAGGAGTCACTGGGGTTCTCAGACCAAGTGAAAGCATGGCATGCATCCCAGTTCTGAGCAGTTTCAGCAGAAAGTAACACTGATCCTGGACAGGAGCTTTGCTTTGGAAGAGCAGTGAAGAAATTAATTAGAAATATGTGCCAGCAGCCAAACACAGCAACTCTGTCAGATTTTCCCACACATTTCCCTTCCTATAGGTATTTCCAGGGGCTGAAATGCAGAATTAACCTGGCTGAGAGTCTGTGATGCTGTTTCCAAGACTCTGTCCCTACAGCTCTGCATACAGTCAACCTGTCTTCTAGCTATCATAGCTGACCAGATGAGAGGAGTGCTGATGCTTAGGTCTCTGGAGCTTCACAGGTCCTGCATGGGTGGTAGACAACAGAAGGCAACATTTGTTGAGTAGTCAAGAGAAGAGAAATAACTACACAACAGCCCATGATTTGTCCTCTGTGTCCATCTCAGCGTTTCTAAAGCTCATGAGCGAGCAGCAGACTGATGTGCATGAAGAGATGGTTGGTTTGCATTGGCCAAGGCGCAGCCGGCTCAGCAACTGCAGCAGCTCTTACATGGCTGGGATGCTCTGAGCTCCCTCTGTGGTCGGTCTGGGGCTGGAGAGTATATAAGGACTCATGGGCAGGGTCTAAAGAGCCCATCATTCATTGTGGCCAACATTAAGAATAATGAGACTGAAAACTACGAAGATGGCTCCAGCATCCCACATGCTGACTCAGTGACAAGCCCCACGTGCCTGGTGATGTCTCCCACATGGCTGCAGGCTCGACATGCACTAAGGGTGGCCAGATATAGTGGCCAAGCTAGGACCCCCCTGCTCAGTGCCAGGGATGTGCAGCTGGGAGGTAACAGGTCCTCAAAACCACTGCTACAGCTGCTAAGTGCCAGTGCCAAGCCAAGCTGAGCTGGGGATCTGGCTGTGAGAAAGCTCTTACTTCACCCTTTTCCACCAGTGCCTTGCAGTGAAACGGGGTGGAGAAACAGCACCTGTACAGCAGCTGTGTCTCAGCTGGGAGCTGCAATCTGTGACAAGCAAGATGGAGCAGCTTCCTAAATTTCTGCTCACTGGTAGGAGTCCAGATTAATTCCTTGCTCTTGTCCCCATGCATCCATGCAGGGGAAATGGAGGCTCAGCACTGACATGCTTCCCCTGGCAATCCATCACCCTCGCTCCTGCTTCAGAGCATCCTGTGCCAGAGCTGTCACTGAGCTGCAAGCACTGCACAGTAGCAGACAGTACACATGCCCTGCAGACACTTAAATGCAGGGGACAGAGAAATGAGCACCTGGTACAGTTCAACCTACACAAATTTTGGATACCAGGCACTGGAACATGTTAGCATTGCTGAAGAACCCTGGGATCCTGTCCTGTTTCTGGCCCACAGTGCCCAGAAGCTGCAGATTCATGGGAACTACCACCCAGATGTAACCTGGATCCATTGAGGGACACAGAGCACACACCAGCCTCACTGACCAGGGACCTTCCAGGCAGCTCCAATGGCTTTAGCTAACATCAACGTTCTGCCATGGTTAGTTTCCCCATTTTAAGTTACAGACACAAAAGCACTGGCCTGATCTCCCTGGTCACTATTTTGCCTGGATCGTTTTCAGCAATATTTGTAAGAAGCACCATGTGTCCTCTTGGCAGAGCTCCCTGGAAAAGCTGCAGAGCAATTCCCTGCAGGGACGTCACGGCACGTTGTGTCGTTGTGTGCACTGCTTGGTGAAGGACACCGGGTACAGAGGAGTTCCTTATTCCTCTTGGGTGACCCTTCTTCCAGATATTAACTGGGTGTTGTATTCTTCACAAAGACACCTTTCGCTGCCAAAATACCTAGACATTGCTAGCTGATCAAAGCGACCAAGAGAGAGGCATTTCTTTTTCTACCAGAACAGTGGGGTCATTTTCTATGTTGGCTCAACCAGCACTGTGCTGCTGAATATTGCTTCTTTTTCTCTCCATCATTTATTCACAGCATGGTGTAGTTTCTTCTGCTTTGAGGGCTTCTACACCCAGATGTTCGGAGATAATGGTGCCTTTGTTGTAGCGTAGCTGAGATATGCTAAGAAAAGCCCTGAGGAGGGTCACCCTGGGGTCCAGGACTGGTCAGGGAGCTTAGATGAGAGCTGTCAGGGTGGGTTATGACAAGAAATCTCCATCCTACTTTTAAACCCAAGCATGATTATGGGAAACCATCACCACCTCATTGGGTCTTCCCCACCTTTTCCTCCAGGCACAGCATCCTACAGTGCTGTGATCATCTCTTCTGCAGGCAGAGAATTTAAAGCTTTCCTCTCCTCAGTCTAGGGTTTTATTAACCTCACCTCACTGTGCTGAATAACTTCTGCTCCACGCACCACACTGCCTGCTCGGCTGGCCCTGTTTGGTGAATAGATTAATGCCGAGGTGAATCTGGGTATGGGGACACACACCTCTGCCAGGAGTTGCTGGCCGACCACACTGGGGCTTAATGATTTTCATAATTCAGAATTGGAACTGTTTTGACTACAAACGAGCCATGTGATGTGGATCTGCTTCTTAATCACATCAGACTCCTCAGGTTTCCAGCGTGAATACTCATAAGTTCAAAATTCATGTCTGAAACACATGCTGCTGCATCTTTGTGTAGAAAACATTCCTGTTGGCAAGCTCTGCAGGAGTGCTTATAAAGAACAAATATCAAAGTGTGACAACCACGGCTGATTACAAATAGCAGGAACATTTGCAGAGCACTGCTCTGCAGAGCTGGCCTTGCACAAGAGGCTTCTCCGTCTGCCGTCGAAGCGGAGCCCAGGTGTTCCCCGGGGACAGTCTGACTCTCAGCCTTGCTACCCATGAGCTACAGAGCTGCTCTGACTCACCAAAGCCAGGAAAAATAATGTAAAAGGTGTGAGCAGGGCGGCAGAAATGGTCAAGGGAGAAATATGCACCAGAAAATGAATTCTGAAACCAGAAGTAATATTAGTGGGAAAGCAGAAGAATTCGGTTCCTGCTGTAGCCTGCACAAAGGCAGAATGATGGACGTGAAGAAGTTATTCTTGTGCTGCCTTTTTAGAGCTGGAATGAGGAACAGGTTAAGCAACCTTTTCACATCAGTGCTGCAGAACACACTGTCCCACTCCAGGACTGCAAATCCCACTTCAAAATACCAGAACATGTTCCTACAACAAAATAAAACACCTTATTGTGATTTTTCCGGGCATGTTGGCATGTTAACTTTTAATATATTTGTGAAGTATGCTGCCTGGGGTATTCTATTTGCATCCACGTCAGTATATCCATGATGAACACGGTCTTCCTTGCATCAGATTACATAATGGTCTGTGGGTTTTATGGGAATCATGAGGCAATCCAGAGAATTTCTTTCTGGATATCACCAATAAAGTGGTGGTGATCCAGTAATAGCACCACAGCCTGCTAGCAGTTAATGCTCTCAGATATTAAATAAATGTTCATGGACAATTTTCAGGGTACGTATTGTACCATCTGTCATAGCAGCACTGGTAGGTTTTAATTATGGTTTATACTCTGTCTTCAAGCACCTGGATTCATTTTTTCATACTGTCTATTATTCATGATGATCTGCTAAACAATTTCTTACTTCTGTTTTCTGCTACACCCTTTCAACAGCTGGGCCAGCAACATAAATGGGAAGGTGGCAAAGGTGTGCAATATGTGAGGACAATTCTTGCTCAGGCACTTCCCAGTGTGGGGGCCAATTCCATGACCATTTCCAGATTCATCTTTGGAATAATTTGCCTAGGGACTTACTTGAATAAATGATTTGCAGAGAGAAAATGGATCACAGCAGCTTCCTGAAGAGGAAGATGTCAGTATAGAAGAAACTTAGCCCAGCTCTGGTAATCCTACATGCAGCTAGGCAGCCCCCGCTAGTAGCAGAGCTGCTTGCTTTCTGTCTCCCTACAACCTGGATATTTCAGACCAATTTGCTCTCGTCAACTCAGCCATGAGACAGCTAGTGGTGGAGGTTTGCAGCTCTGTTATTAAAGTTACTGCCTGTGGGTTGTGAGCATCGAGGGATGGCTCTGAAATAATCGCTAAGTTACAGTGAATGATGTCTTCAAACTGCACTAAAGCCATTGATGCAGTGAAGCTGTGTTCAGTGGAGTAGCTGTAATGCTGCTACGGAAAGTACAGCAGGGGTATGGCACAGGTTGGAGAGGACCTGTTATTTTCATGTTGGGGCCAGGTGGGATGGCATCACCTTCCAGTGACTTTTCCAGCAACAAAGTGCAGCTCTGAGTTTTAGTAGACCATGTCCACCACCCTCCACGGCTCACAAAACAAAGGTGTGGCCTCACAGTGTCCACAGAAAATTCAAATATATCTTTAGCACGGGGTATAATAGACACTCAGCCAATTTGCCTGATAAGAAAGTGTCCATGAAACAATAAGGGCATAGACCCAAAAGAGGTGGGGAAAACCCAGGCTGCCAGATATACTTGCATCCATGATATGGCACTTTCAATGAGTAATCACTTGCCAATACATATGGTGTTTTTGTAGATGTGAAATGTCATGGAACATAACGTACTGATATGTTTAAAAATAAATTGCTGGGATAGCTTAAAAAATAAATGACTGAAGTGAAGGGACTTATGGTGCATTTTGCTGTGGATTAATTTTGTCATTTGATTTGGGTAAAGCTTGATTCAGGTGTCAAACTAAGTATTGACTTAATAAACTGGGGGTTTTTTGCTTGCTCTCTGAGGAGTACTGGGGAACGAGGTCAGTCTCTTAATTAATTTATGCAAATTGCTGTTTTCTTCTAATCCGTTTAAATGTTAGTGATACCTGTCTTATCTCCTTATAGCTAATTGAACAGCAACAAATATGTAACCACACGCAGGACTTTAAGTAAGTTACAAGCAGGTACAATGAAACTCTTAAAATCAGCCCAGAACATCTGCAAAGTGATCATAATAATTATATGTGTGCGGACACACACAGTTTTTAGAGCACTGATCAAAGCACAAGCCACCAAAGTCCCAAACCCATATCCAGTTGTTCAGCACCAGGAGGTGTTATCTAAGGGCGTTGAGACAGCGTATGTCCGCAGCCTGGGCTCCCTCCACAGACCTTGCTCTGTGCATGAAGTAGAGATACCCAGAGGCTATTTGCAGGAACCTCAGGCATCAGGCATGAGCTCCTGGCTGACTGTCACACTGACCCCACTCTTGGCAAGTCCACCCCACATCCCCTTTCTTGGTTTCCCCCATGTTTGTCCCACCTCTTCCTCCAACAGCTGTATGATCCTTGCAAATCTAGAGCTTGCCTCCAAAGAGAACCTTCACAGTGCAATTCCTCCATCCCTACAGCTGTGCTATAAATTGAGGGATTAATACAGGAAGAGGAGCTATAAGATGCCATCCAGTCCCTGGGAGAAGCTGTTGAGAGTGGAGTATACAGAAGGGCAGGGTGCCATGGGATGGGCAGGGTGGCACCGCTGGGTTTCCAGCCTGCACCTGGCAGCAGTGTTGTGATCACTGAAATAATAGTGCAAATAGTGCAGATTCCTGCCCCACAGGGAGTAGGGGTAGGGAAATGGGTAGGACAAGGCTACAGGCAATTACCAGCTCCTGTTATTGCAATGGCAATGATGTACCCCACAGCCTGTCTCACGTCCTGGTTATTCCTCCTCCCACCCCCTACCTGTGGGTTATTTGTGGAAGAGGAAGTCTTCAAGATACCCCCAAAAAATCACACCAGAGTTCATTTTGCTATTAAAACAATCCAGGTAGCATTTGGGTTTGGGTTTTTTTTTTTTCCAAAAAGTAATTTCACATGGTTTTGATTAAGGTGCAAGCAAGGAAACAAAGTTAGTACCGTAGGAAACACTCCCAGTGAAGGGAAGGGAGTTGAGGCGGTGTTAGTGCAGCTGCATAGAGCAACCATTGTGGTCTGAATGCCAATTTTGGGGGCTTCCTAATGATTTCATCACCCATAGACAGAGCAACCTGAACTGGCTGCAAGCTGCATGGAGTTGAGTCCATGTAGATACCCTAGGAAAATCTGCCTGTTTTCCTCATGGAAGATACCAGAGAACTGGTCAGCAAATGGAAAATGCTCATTTCCAGGCATTCTAGAAGATAATTTTTCACAATTTCTTTTGGGTCTTTTGTTTCTTTTGTGAGAAAAAAAGAGTTACAGGTTTCATTTTTCAAAAAAACCTCTTTGGGCACAAAATAGCAGGGTTCTGCAAGAAACCATGTACAGATTTTAAAACTGAGTTCTAGGTTGCTTGTTTGTTCTGTGGGTTTTTTTGAAGAAAATATGTTTTGTACAACTACAAAGCCTCCAGCATTATTTCTAAGAGGTCTTCATGCTTTGTTCCCTTCTTTTTTATTCTTTTTAAGAGAAATATTTGAAAATTTGGCCAAGGTGAAAAAAAAATTAAAATCACAGGAGCCCTGTCTGGCATGAAAGTTACTTTTATTGGCAAAATCAAACCCAGATATAGCCTTGGCTGTGCAGAAGGGAAGCAGCCTCAGCCCAGAAGGAGAGCTGAAGGTAGGCACTGGAGACTGGCCCATTACCACTTCTATGGCACAGCAAGTTTCCTACGTCTCCATTGCTTTTTGATGAGTGGCATAAATAGCGAAGCCACTTTTCCCTATGAAAATGCTCTTTGTTTTTGCAAGTTGCTCTCCCAGCCTACCCTCAGGGCTCTGCTCTTGAACCATCGCATTCTTCCCCTGTTTATTCCCAAAGTTCAGCCTGGCTATATTTCTCTCAAACCACCTTGCGTGGAGCTGAAGGTGGGGCTGCAAGTGAGCTTGCCCACCTGCCTCCTTCCACATCGCACCCACAGAGCATAAATAAAAGTCCCCACTCAGCCACGGGTGCTCTGGGCTGCAGAGGGATGTGCACTCTGGTGGCATGAGGATGAGGAGGAGTGACACAGTTTAGGAAAGTTGTCCTTACCACTGTTAGTTCCCAGCCTGTGATAGGTCCTTACAGGCACCTAAATGCCAGTGTCCCCACTGTGAGCTGGGGGTCTGGGCTCTCCTGATGGCCATCAGTGGTCCAGTCCTGCATGCAGGTGCTCTCACAAGTGGGTCTGGAGCTGTCGGAGATGCCCTGGTCTCCAGCTACAGCTTCAGGAGTCATGGTCTCTTGTTTGTCTGCCTCCTTGCAAGTGTCACAGGTGCCAGGGACTCTTTTATCAGGCTCTAGACCTCTCCATTTCAGTAATGTCAGCCTGTAAAGTCAGGGGACAGCCCACCTGAAAGCAGACGTGGTCTGGCCAGCCCTGTGGCTTGGCTGGGAGGCTGCCAGTACACCCAGACACCTACGGCTGGACTGCGCTATGGAGGTGGCTTAGTCCGGAACAGCATCCCAGCCCCTGCTGCTGTCTGCCTGAGCACTTCGCATCTGCTCCAGAGCAAAGTCAAATGGGTTCACTTAAAATAACTCCCAGCACTGCTGCTGAGCCACTCGTGGATGCCTCTCCTCTGAGATGCGTGGAGAGGCTAAGCACATGCGGGTACCTCAAACATGTAAGAAAATTTGGTGTTCGAGCAAAGTGTGAGACTGTGGGAAGCGTCTGGACCCGTTGAGGCTCCACTGTGACTGGCGGCGAATCGCTACGTGCCAGCCTGGCAGCCAGCTGCCACCGTCCTTATGGCTCTGCCTACATGCATCCCCTCTGCAATGATTTCTAAATGTGCAATATCAACATTGCAGTAGCACAGGATTTTTGCATGTAATTATCCTAAGGTTTATTTGAATAAAAAGATGGTGGGGGGGTGGAAGAGCCCATCTATATCTTGCAGATCATGCAAAGTCTAGCAGCTCTGCTAGCAGAGCTTGGAAATGCCGATAGACAGTTAAGAGCACAGACACGGAGCCATATCTGTATTTGCTTTGAAGCGTGCTGCTAAAACATGTTGCCATTGAGATTCCTAAGCCCCACATTTTAAAATATTCATTGCCACAGCCCAGATTCTCTCCTGAGGAGCAGAAATCCAGGCAGAGACGAAAATCTATCTGGCATCCCCTTGTGGCTTTGCTTCTCCTTGCTGCAATGGGAGGACAAGTCATAAAACCAAAGGACACCCCAGATCTTCATGGATCATAGCCAGACCTCATGGTAGAGAAGAGAGTGTCCTCCTGTAGTTATCTCTTCAATATCTGTAACAAGGAGTTCTGGGATAAGGAATCAATAATGATGAATCCATGATAAGGGATCTGTAAGGAATATCCATATTCCTATTAAGAGCTGCAACAAGGAACAACAACCAGGCAGTGTGGGTAGACTCCTTTAGTGATACCGTCAGAGCCACCTGGGCAGCCCTAGAGACATCCGAGCCAGATGTGCTGCGTCCAGAGGCAGGATGGACACACAGATGTGACACTCCAGCACGGACCATCAGACCTGCTCTTCCTGCAGTTGGGTGCTTTGCTCCGATCCCCTGCATGCTCTGCTTGCCCTTTGGATCTCATTCACTGCCTCCACTGCTGCTGCTACCCAGAGATGTCATGACTGGCTTTACATAAGAAAAATACACACACTCTTTTATGACCTACAACAGTACTAGTCAAGTTCTATTCTTCCTGAGATTTCCCTAAGGTCTTGGTCACAAATACCACATTTTGGAAGGACTCGATGTGTAGAGCGTGGCCCCAAGGCAACCACAGCTGCTTCAAAATGACCTTGCTTGGGGACAGGGGTCCTGTTTCAAAGATTCCAGGCGCTTTTCTGTATGCACAGGGACCAATTCAGCAGCAGCCCCATGAAAAGGCTAAGATTAGGAAGTGCCCTGGGGCTTCAAACTGCATCTACAAATTGCAAAGTGCAGATGTTCTTCCCACTCCCAGCAATCTGCAGACCAAGACATAATTTTTGTGGGTCAAATTTTGTTAAGGAAGGCCGGGTGCTTGTAAGACATTTAACATTTGTCTCTGGTTATTGTCCTGGTGATTTACATAATGGATTAGTACAGATTAGCCCAGCATTCGGAGAGTCACTGGGTTGCTTTGCATGCACCATAAGCAAAGGATTCAGGCTGTAAATGGGATGATCTAATAACAAGCATAATTGCTGTTTTATAGACTATAAGTACTGCCATGTCAGTAGCTCATCTAACTCTACAGTGAGGCCATTGTACAAATATAAATCCCTCAGTCACCGAACAGCTCTTCAGAGGCTCCTCCATGCAACAGCTACAGCGAGTGTCCTCACACTGACTTAGATGCACACAGGAAGCTGAATACCTGTGTTATGAGCCACCAGCAGCAAATTAATTGATCCAATCCTTTAAAGCTGGTAGGCTGAGCATCAGAAGATACAGGGCTCCTTTGGTGCAAACATTTCTGCTTTCCCAAGCCCCAGAGCATTAAAACTGAGGCAGGAGCATAGGAGGACCCTTTGGAAGCAGAGCACAGGGTATAGGGTGGGTTTTCCTTATCATACCCCAATCTCAGCGCTTTTCTCTCCAATTCACTGAGGTAAATTCAGGGATCAACAAATAATTTCTCTCAGGTGTTTTGCACCGCTCAGAAGCAAACCAACTGGGGTTAATATTGCAAAGCCTTTTAGAAAAGGAGAGACTGGCAATTGCGACAGCACTTTTGAATCATTCATAATTTTGCACGGGGGCAACTTCTGTAGGTGTCTTGTTTCCTCTATGTTTCTGTTTTAGAACTAAAAATAACAAGGAATCGCTGTTCAAAATGTAAGTGACGAATTAGAGTTGTGAAGAAACTTGAGAGTAAAACTGTAGTGGAGCACATCAGAGCTTTCCCACAGCCGCAACTACAAACCCAATTAATCCTGGGTTAGGCAGAATGAAAATGTGCAGCTGGAGAGATTCGTAGTGAATGCTCTGAAACAGCTTTAACTTTCCATCCAAGCAATATGCAGATAGTGATGAGAAATTTTTCTGAAAATTAATTTGAGCTCATTTGTGACCACAAACACCAAAACGCTGTGATCCTAACCACATGGCCACCTGAGCACCTCTGCTGCATCCCTGTGGCTTAGCCTGTGCATTTCTCAGTAAAAAAGTGATGCTTTGGGGCATCAGAGCTGCACTCCTGCTCCTGCCACATGCTTCCCACGTGAGGCTGCCCCCATTGCTTGGACCAAAATACTGAAATGATTTTAAGCAGCTACTGCAGTTCTTGGATCCCCTCCTGCAGATGGGCTTAGGTCTCCTTGCTGGAGCTGCCTGGGTTCATTCAGTGGTGACAGCGTGGAGCCATGCAGCTGGACTGGGGGATGGGACCCAAGGCTGCACGGGGAGCATGGCCATTGCATGTGTGGAAGCACTGAAGCTTCGGGAAATCACTAGCAAGGCAGTGTGGAGAGATGGAAGTGGGGAAGGCCCTTGTGGTGACACAGGAACAGAGCATGGGGCTGACGACCATGCTCTAAGGATGCTTTCAAATACCTACAAGCAGGGCAGAGGGTGGCCGAGATCATCTTGGGGAGATGGACAGAGAATTTGCAGGGGAGCATCAGCATGTCCCTGTGTGACCCTGCTCAGGGTCCTGAGATGAGCTGAGGTGGTCTGGGGAGGAAAACCCATCACTGACCCAGTGTCTATCACCAGTGTCCCTGTGCCTGATGTCCCCACTCACCAGGAACGGCACATAGTTTGAAGCCCACTCCAGCCCGGTCACTCTCTTCAAAGTTCATTTTGCTGGTTGCTCTGTGCTGGGCTGAGCCACGTAGATGCTCCTCACCACCTGCACTGGTCTGGCTGGATCACAAAGACCACCTGATCCACCCAACTGGTAGAACCGAGGACCTAAAATGAAGGCCACCCTCTGGCCTCCTGAAGGCCACCCTCTGGGATAAGTTTAGCTTTCTTTACAACAGGTCACTGCCTGTATTCTTCCCTGTGCTTCCTGAGTGCATTGCCATGCCCATCTCCTCTGAGCCCTCCTCCTTTGTAGGGGTCTTCTTAAACTCATTGCCTAATGATTTCCACGCTGAGCTCTCCTCTGAGCCGAGGGGATGAGAAGAATTCACGTCCTGGAAGTTTCAGCCTCTTATTTCAGAATTAATTTTGTAAGCTCCTCCTTGGACCGAGCTCTCTGCGGGCTCAGGCATAACAGGGCCAGTGAGAGGGGAAAGTCATGTTGCTGGTTAAATCTCCAAAGCAAAAATAATCCATTTTAATGAAGGTTCACAATCTGCAATGAATGTGAAACAATGTTGTCAGCTAAGCTGTTGCATTATTCACTTTTATTTGTACAAGGTCCTTCCATTAATATTTGACTACAAGAGAATGCAATTAAAAATTTTCTACTTGAATAAACCTCTCACCACTGTGTTAGTTAAAGGATAAAAACCTTTTACATTGCTGTAGAAGAGAATTTAGCACACTGGCTCTGTGCACGTGGGTCACACACCAACTCTTTTAGCTTCCTGCACCCCATATTTTGTTCTCTATTCCCATTTCTTCATGGTGTCTTCTCTTCAGCCCTCACCTCGTATCAGCTCCTGTGTGCTTCCCTTCTCTCCCTCCTTGTCATTTTGAGTATCCCAAAGCAATTTTTTCCTTCTGAGCAGAGCCAAAACAAACAGGGACATGGGAGATTTTGTGCAGGCAGGTGGGAAGCACCCACAGTCCGCAATACCCATTAATTTCACAAAAATACTGGTAAGACTGTCTCAGACTGAGACATAGCCCCATTTTGCCAAAAAGAAGTGGGGCTTTGCATTCGTGTGCATGGATGTTTGCTGTCAAGAAGAGATGATTTATTATTTAAATTTTTGCATGCATGGATGGGCACTGAATTAGTTGTAATCTCCCAGAGAGGGAGGAAAAAACCTTCTAGGATCCTGGAAGACAGTTCAGAGAAGACACAAGGTCAGCTTGCAGACTAGTCACAAAAGGGAATACGTTAGGAACAAGGATGATACATAAAGCGTGGGTTTACATATATAAGCATTATGCACTATTTCCCTTTCCAGAGAATCCAAGAACAAAGGGAATTTGGTGAAAAGAAAGAAACAGAGTTTACGTGGGCACAGAAGTGAATATGGTTGGTTCGTAGAGCACAATACAACAAGGCACGGATGAAGAAATAGGTCCGTGTGTGTACAAATTAGTTGCAGAGAAGAGGTCAAACCATGTGTTCTGAGAAGAAGCAGGACTGAAGTAGTGGCGCTTTTGAAAATACTTCCTTGCCTCCCAGGTTAATTCAAAGAGCTGTGATGTACCATGAGGAGACAAACAGTTTATCCCATTCTAATTCATCTCCTGGAGTCTCTGACACTACTTGCCTGTGACTCCAGCTTTTGGGAGAAGCAGCTGGTGGCAGAAGGAACCACCATGGTTTAGGAGACTGAAAGCCAGAACTGGATGGGATAGAAAGAGAAAGCATGTGTGCATATGTGGAAGAGGAGCCTCTGGTCTTAGAAAACTAAGGCCAGTAGAGGTTTGGAGCTTTTGGAGTAGAAATTCAGGGGCAAAGAGGGCCAACCTTGGAGGCAGGCATGTGGCAAGGTGCAGGTGACCAAAGTATTGGGTCAGACGCAGAAGAGACACTAGGACCAGGTGAATAACAGTACCTCAGTAAGTGGCTTTTAGGCAAAAAGGACTCCCATGAGAATTTTCACAGCCCCAGGGATCTCTGGACGAGCAGAGGAGCAAACAGAGCCGACTGTGGGGAACAGATGCTCTGGTTCAGCAGGTTCAGGTCCAGTATCCTGTAGATCACAATTGTTTTTCTGGAAGAAGATCTGCAGGGGCACACAGCGGACAACCAGCTGTTCTCAGAGGAGGTACATGATGCCAAAACCTCACTGGTCCCTGTGGGAAATTACACTGACCATTAAACACCACCCAGGAACACTTGTAGATCTGCATCTGCCTCCTTTCAGGACCAGGCAGGCACCCTACCGCTCTGCAACAAAATCCATGCCATGGTATAAGAAGCTACCCGTGCTCTCCGCCTCTTCCTATGATGAACATTTTCACATTTCTGTGACAAACACAGCTCCACAACTAGATCTCCTTCACTGAGCAACTGAGATCTGTTGCTAAGGTTGGAGCAGCCCATGTACATGGATTCAGGGACAGGGGGACACAGCAAACAACCAGTAGCAATTGCAATTGGTAATTAGGGAGTATTCTGCTCTTCCATCTTCTCCTGATCTCAGAGGTGGGGTCTTTCCTGGACACTGGGCAGTGATGTCCAGAGCTCATGGAGAAGCCACTGGCACCATCTGCGGGCTCTTCTGAGGTGCTCTGGCTGTATTCCTGGAGATCTCACATCCTGCAGCAGCTACCGCAAGTGGGGGAATTAAGCTCATCTAATGCTAAGTAATTCGTCCATTGAATACTTAAGCACCACCTAAAGCAGGTCCTCGGAGTCTCAGATTGCACAACCATATATAGAGGAATCTTTGGGCCTTAAATGCTCTATGCTTCAACTCTTCACTGATAAAATGAGGATTAAGAAGCCCATTCATCTCAGAGAGTGTTGTGAAAAATCAGTCCATTAGTTTGCGTCCCATTAATGTTATCTAGGCCAAGGAGATGAATAATTCTGTCCCCAGAAGAAGATTTGTATAGCAAGCAGCATATAAGACAAGGGACCATACCAAACAATAAAGCTAAAGCGAGGTATTGAGAAATGGTTCGTTAAGTGTATGCCATTCATCCCAGCACAGGGTCAGGCTGTGTCGTACAGAAGCAGTACGTGTTTATAAGCAGAGGCTGCAGTGTGGTGCAGGCACACAGGGGCTGCGTTAAAGCTTTGCAAAACACCTTAATTGGGATGTGTCCCACCTTGCCGGTAATCAATTTGCAACCTACTTATTGTTCTGGTTTTTTTAAATGCTGTGTTTTTCTGTCTAATAACTTCAAGAGCTCTAACCCTTGTTAAGTGCCAGCCGTTCACCAGGGAGCACAGGAACAAGCTCATGGGGACCAGCCATCCTCGCCGGAGATCAGCTGTTCCTGGAATAGCTGAGGCAGCACAGAGCTGTGGTGGGAGCGAGTGCAGCTGCACACCAATCCCACCAAAATAATTTGCTTCCAGTGCTCAGAAATCTTACCATTATCACCCACCTCTGTCCTCTGAAGCAGGGTTGGTGTAACTCCTTCTTACCAAGGCTGCCTGTGAAGGCCACTTAAGTGCTGGAGCTCATGAAGAATACAAACATACAAATCTTTGCTTAAGTAAGGGTGGATGCTGCTAGCTGACTGCCTTAAACCCCATGGACCCAAACACGTCCATCTCAGGCACCCAGGCAGCTCATTACTGTGGTGGTCCTCTAGCCATTGTGAGCAGTTGAGCCCGGAGCCCTCTGTTCCTTGAGGAGGGGACCCTTCGAGCACCCAGGCGGGGGACAGGAGCATCTGCTTCATGGCCAGTGCTTGCTTTCCAACACAAACACAGAGCAGGAGGGGGATTTGAAAGAGGACAAGATCATTCAGTGAAGGGGACAGGTTTTCTGATGCTTCTCCAGGCTCCTGAGGGAGCTTGGTTGCTTTGCATGGCTCCTTGTACTCTCCCATCAGCAAAACCAAAGAGCAACAAAATCCATGGCTTCAAGACTTGTATTTAGAGGTGAAATGCTTAGATTTCTTCTTCTCTGTCCTGCATTAGTCTGTAGTCAGGGAGGACTTTCATTAAAATATCCCATTTTCTTTCCTTTCCCTCCTCAGCTCTGGAAATGTAGGCTTCAACAGCTGGGCTTATATACTAAGCCACAACCACATTTCAAATCCTCTGCACAGTGTGTAAACTCTTTGGGTTTCCAGCCATACCTACCAGAGCTTTTCTTCAATCAGACGTAGCTGAAGTGCAGTCTCTGGGTGTCCAGGACATACAAGGCAACATGGAAAGACATCTCCACTTAAGCTGTTCAAGTGACGTGCCCAGATATGCTCAGGGCTCCACAAATGAGCAACAAACACACCACTCACATTTGAATCTGTTAGTTTTAAACATGTACCTGCTGCTGCCCCAATCAGCTTTAGCATTTCCTGTGTTGTATAGAGTAAATGTAACATGAAATATCTGACAGTCTCCAAGGTATTCATAGACAAGACTTCTGATGACATAAAGAAATATTTTCCTTTCATTCAAAATACCTCTACTGATTACTAGCTTGCCCTTTTAGCAGAGACTGATGTGGAGAAAATCTCAGTGTCAGAGAGTCAGCCTGAAAAAATTAAAAGCAAATGGAAAAGGCAGTGGCTGAACAGGAGCTGGCAACTAATCTTATCTTCAGTGAGCCCCTCTTGTCACAGGTACAGAGCTGCCTGGGAAGGACTAAAGGTGCTAAAATATGATGTTTATTGAATGATCAAGGAGTACTGCACTGGCTGTTCAGGAAGATTTATTCTCCATCTGTGCTTGTTTTTATTCTACTGGCATGCCTAATAAATATCAACTCTTTTAAACAAAAGCATCTCTATTTGCAAATGTGTTAGCAAACCTTTGGCATTTCCCAATGATTTTGCCTCAAACCTCCCTGCCTGGAGGCCCACGTGCTTATCCCCGTGACTTGCTGGGATTTCTCAGGCTGGAGGTCCCTGAGGTTCACTCCTCTGCTTGTTGCCTGAAAATAAAAAAGCAAAAATCTCTCTTTTTTCCGCACACACACTTCCAGATGCATACACAGGTGACTACCAATAATCCAAGGAATCTGAGAAAGCAATTACGAAGTGAAAGGCCCATATTACACAAGCATACCAAGGCTCAAAAACCTTTGCTGTGCAACTAGAGAAGAAAAAAAATTTCTAAAAAATAAAAAAAATCACCAAATCCCAGGGCCCTGTGAGGCAGTAAGTAAAGTTTGGCAACTTCCACATGCATAACCCGTTGTTACAAGCTGTTCCATGTGGCTCCCCAGAGGGCTGGTCCATAAAGGATAACAACCTTTGCCTGCTGGGAGCTATTAGCTTAAATGGTAGCGGGCTGCTGCAGCATTTAAGCCTGATTATAATAGTGTCATTGGATTTGTATGCGTTGGGATCCATGCAGATGGATTTCACAAAAATTCTAAGAAATTACATCCAGGAAGGGAAGTTAAAGGGATGTCTCTATGTGTGGCAAGTGCTGGCTGATGAAAATTGCAAATAGAGGATCGCCAGGGAGAAAAAAAAAAAAAACAAAAAAAAACCCAGAAAACCCTGGGTAAGTTAAATGAGGTTCAACACTGTGATGGGGAAGCTAGAAGCAGAAACATTTTCCAGGCTCTGGAATCTGCTAGAATGGGCAGATATATTAATGATCAAAATGCTCACATCTCTCTTCTTCATTTTTGCATCGAATTAATTTTATTTTATTAAGACAGCCTATGGGTACCTGCACTTTCATTAGGTATGCGAGCACATTAAATCATTTGCTGTGTTACACATGACGTTGCACAAAATTTGGCAGGTATCGTAACCCTTCATGCAGGTGTTATCTGTAGATTAGCCTTCCCATCATTTCTAGGGATTCAGAGGACAGACTTCAAGCCAGGCAATCTCATCAGATCAGATAGGAAAACCCGAATTTCCACAACCTGGAAACACGCTGGTAATTTATACCTGGCTAAAGTACATGACCCAGAAAGGCATAAATTCATGTGTCTGTCTGACTTGCAGACATCAGGGCACTTACACACTGCAATCAACTCACCTCAATCTCCCCACTGAGAAGGTAAAGGACTACACTTTTGCAGCACCTTCTGCTCAAGGTTTTTTGTTTCTGTTTTCTTTTTGGGTTGCACACTGAACTACTTAGTGGATCTTTTTGGCAGTTTTCTCACCCAGAGAGCTGCCATAGTGCCCGTGCTGTTCCCCAGCTTGCTGGTGGGCCATCCTAGGGCTGCTGAGCTGCGGCCGATGAAGCTGGGCTTCCCCCAACCATCATGGACGTGTCAGGTGATGCCACAGATGGTCACCTCATCAAACCCGAAAATGCCTGCCACGGTGCAGCTGGGAGGCAGCGAGCTTTCCAGCAGCTTCTTTGTTTACAGAGCCATTTATAAGCTTCCACTTAATTAAAATAATCACTAATAAGCCTGGCAGATTAGCAGAAGCAGTCTGAATTCTTCATGCTGTCGCAGAGGATCGCCTGTTCCCAGTGTCTAAAGCCATTGCCATTGCTCCATTGAGATTTACCAGGGATGTTGGAATGAAGAAAAAGACAAGCAAGAGACACAACTTTAGACTGCCTGAAACAACCTGATGATAATGTTCATTTTCAGAGTCAGAATCCCATCACGTGTCCATCCTTGCAAAGAGCCAGCTGTGGGGCACAGTACCCACAACCCATGCCCGCACACAAGCAGGCAGCCCTCTAATTTCACCCCCACTAGCAGGGTAACAATGATTGACTTTACAGCCTCAGTCAGGGTCACCTACCCAGCTTCAATAGCTTTAACCTCTCCAATCCTCCACCACTTGGATAAACAGTGCCTCCTTGCCCAATAACCATTTTTCAACATTTCACAAAATCTTTCCCTCCTTCTTAAGACTTAAGGAGAACAAAAAAATGAACATTCCTTATTTAGAAACATTCTTGTGATGTTTATTGGAACGGGCTGAAAGAGCTGAGGTTTGAAAATTAGTATCTGGTAAGGAAACAGTGTCCTCAGGGGCCAGAGAACAAGCCACTCTGGGAGGAAAGTGATGGGACCGGCCTTTAAAGGCTGGAAAATTGCAAACTGAGTGTGCTCAGCAGTATTTTCCTTTATGCAGTTCTTTTATTCTTAAGATGAAAATTGTTCAGGACAAAAGCATCGGCCTGATACCTGGGACATTCTGCTCCTTACTCTCCTTTTTCCTGTGAAAATATGTGGTTCTTTGAAGAGAAGAAATGTTCAGCAAGAAGCAAATGCCAATGTGACCATTTTTAATGCAAATTCTCCACCATCTCTCCCTGCTCCTCTAATACTGCATAGGAAATCTGCGACAGTGCCTTGGCAGCGCTGTCAGTCTCAACACCTCTGCACTGCCAGGAGAGGTACAGGGGCCTGTGGTGGTTTTACACTACGAGAAACTGCCTTGTTCATTTTCCAGCCTCTGATCCCACCTCAGCGCAATAGCGAGGGCCTCTTCCACTCCTCTCTGGCACTTGCCATCCAGTCGCTCAGAGGTTTTAATGAGTGGACAAAGCTGATGCTGGTGGTATTGCCGTGAGGATGCTCCTGTGGGCAAGGGTGTCCACAGTGCTCCTTGCACAGGTAGGGGCAGGCACAGAGGAATGTCCTGCACCACCATTTCCAACCTCACGCAGCATGCACAGAGTTAAACCCTGCTCTGGTATTCCCAGGGGGCTCATGCTTTAGCTGCTGCTCTGCTCCCTGCTCCGGGGGACATGGCTGTGACTTTCCCAGCAGTTCTTCCCACACTCGCCCTCCGTCGGGACCGAGCCTTGCTCCGCGGAGCATCGCACCGACCTCTGACCCTGTGTGCGGGGCCCGGGCTGCCGCTGCTCACCGCCCCCGCCAACAGACGGAGAGGCCGGCAGTTCCCACAGCCCGCGCTGGGGACCAGGAGGCTCAGCCCCCCAAACACAACCCCTGGGAGCGACAAATCACGACAGCCCCCTGCCGCCACTGGTCACTGGCCCCAGCACGGGTGCATGCCCCAGCTGTGGATGCTGTGCTAGCAGCCGTTCTCCCGAGCCAACCCCACGTCTCTCTCGGGGTGTCTGCAGGATTGGATGCATGCAGAGCACATGTGCTTGCCAATGAGAGTGTCTACATTCCTATTCAATATACCCTCCAGCGCCCATCCTCCCCAGAACAGTCCCATGCTGATGGAACTCTGTCCACCCACTTTATTATCATCTCAACACCAGCGTGCAGCAGCACTCAGCATCCACAGCATTGCACATCGATGCACACAAGTGCACACACCTATAAGGGGATCAGTGCCTTCAGCTGACTGGTCTTCTTACAAACAAATCACTCCCTAATTAACATTCCTCTGTCCATAAACACGCAAACTCAGTCGCAGTCCTGACCTGCTCATCACCCGCACCACCACACTCACCACAGTGCAGCCCATCCCTACAGATGCTGGAGGAGCACGGGAGCTCATGCACCATCACTTGGGGGTCCAGACCAGTTTCTGCAAGGCCCTCATGCTAACTGGGGGTGACTCCTCTGCCCCAGAAATGTCTGTCTTGACTACAGCTGCAGAGGGAATACTAGGTGTAAGGGTTCAGCAAGTGACAATTCATCGTTTCCAAGTGCTTTAGTAGTATTAAGTAATTCATACTCATTAATTAGCACCATCTGGCTAGCGACTGAATGCTATAGTATGCATGCAGGAAAGGTCATTTCCACCAGGTGCCCATACACCTTGTCTTTCCCGTGGAGACAACACTCCCAAAGCAGGAAAATGGTGGTGTGGAGAGAAACGAGCCTGTGAAGTGTCCACTGGTCAACCCAACCAGGAGAGAGTCCTTTCTGCGAGATGAGGTGACTCCATTGCAGACCAGGAAGACCCAAGCTGATTTTCCCACCCGAGATGCACAAGAGGTGCAAGAGAAGATGGGAGGAGAGCCCCAGAGACTACACCCAGTTGCCAGGATGCTCAAGCTGATGGGAAGGCAATAGAAACCTTCTGGAAGACCTCAGTGGTTGGGGAGCTGCCGAGCTGTAATCCAGCACGCTTGGCTATTTAATGTTGCTTATTGCAGCCCTCTATTCTTCCTCTCCCTGCAAGACAAATGTGATCACTGCTCCGTATGCTTCACTAGCCTTCCCCAGCAACATTCAATTCACCACTGAGTTTTGCTGGGGGGCAGGATAAGATTGTGCAGATATAATAACTCCATTCATCACCACCGAGCAGGGGTGGGCAAACAGCGCTTTGTAAATGACTTGGGAAGTTTGGCAGCTCAGATCCCACCAATCTCCCTGACAGGCAATACCAGCATGCCCTCCAGCCCCAGAGCAGCGCAGCCGGAGGAGCCAGACCCGCTCCCACCGTGCCAGCGTGTGCCCTGCCACCCCACGGTGCACCAGCCTGGGTGCACGTGGGAGCTGTTGGAGGGGAAGGCTCTCGCTGCCTGGCCTCTCTCAATGAAAACACTCAGAGCAGAGGGAGCACTAAGTCTGGGGGTGCCGGTACCCCAGCAGCGGTACCCCAGCCCTGAGGGATGGTCTGGGGCTGGCTGCTGCAGACAGTATGCCCATGGCTCCTGGGGCAGCGCATCTGCAGCCTCCTGTAGACTTTGGGAGCTTTGCGCTTGTAGCCATCAGGTTCCTGTGTCCCACTGTGGATGCTTTACCCATGACAGACTTGAGTATCAAAGGCTTTTGGTGCTTTCCCAGCACACTCACACACATGTGCACACACGAACACACGTGCACACACACGTACACACACAAACACACCACGTATTCACACACACAGCCTGGCTCTGCTGGCCAATGCATCCCCTCCTATTCTATCCTGTCTTAAAGAAACGGCTTCCACTAGCCAAAATATAAAAGAAAATAATGGGTATTTTTAAAATAGAGAGTGCAGACATACATGGCAGCCCCAGCTGCATCCCACACTGCCTGCTCATCTCAATGCCTGGGAAATGCAATCCTGCTGCTGACATGTGGCTTTGGTTCAGTAGCTGTATTAGCCCTAATTCCCTGTACCAATATCCTCTGCTGATCCAGGATCTGTGGGCAAGAAAGCCTGAGATGATATTGCTAATTTCCACAGCCATCCTACAACCTCTGTTGCACCCCAAACTGGAAATCTCTTTGTAAGCAGAAGCTGTTGGGAATTTGCTCCCCATGTGCTGGGCTCACACGGTCTACAGAGAAATCACTGCAGACACATAACTCAGTGAACTCCTGGGCAAGCTGGCTAATAAATGCCCATGGGCTGGGGAAATCGTCCTTTTTAAACTAAATTTTTGGCCTACATCTGTTTCTAAGTTTTTTTGGTTTTTATACTACCAAATTTGTAGCCCTTTGTAGAAATCTGTAGCAATGTATCAAATTTATAGAAGGAGCCCTTTGAAAACCACTAGTTTAGTGCAGGCTTGCTACTATCCAGGCTTTTCAATAGAAGGCTAACATCCGTTAAAGAAAATTCAAGGGGCTGACTTTTTCTTTCTTGACACAAAACAGCCTTTCCAGACCTTAATAGAAATTTGAGTAAGGCGCTTGCTGCCAAGGATGCAAAAAAATTGATTTAGTGCATTCAAGTTCATTCATTATTTTTTGCAAAATATTTTCGAGTGTGAAATTTCCTGTGTTTGCTTTCAGCAGAGTTTGCAGGAATGTGTTAAGATGCTTCTCAGCAGAACAGTGATTACCGATGTTCATTTTCAGGATTAAAAAAAGACCAGGTTCTTATGACTATTTTCATTTTACGAATTATTAGAAAACAGCTGCAGCTTCCTACACAAATGCTGTATTGTAAGTATCTCTCTACAAAATACATAGCACACCTCATCTTGTTTAAAGAGAGAATGAATAAATAAATAAATAAATGACATAAAATTATCAAAATGCCTTTGAGCAGCATATATTCTGCCAGAGTAATGAAGTCAGGTACACATTGTACTATGTCAAACCAAACAACTCACTTTTAGTATTCCTCCTGTGCTTTCTTGCAAGTAAGCATTATATTTACTTCCTCCGCTTTTTGTATTTCAAGGAACTGGAGTTATGAGTACATTACATCAGGGAATGGAGAAGCATTATCCGGAACACGCAAGTCAACCCATGATTGGATCTACTCTGCAATGCCTGTTCCCATCATCCTGGGAGCACATAGTGAGGCTCTCCTGCCCGAGCATGGTCCTTTGATCTGAGCAACTCAGGCGTACAGCTAGCCGTGCTAGGGACAGTCTAAGTGTTTGGGTTGGCTTCCCTTCCTTAACGCATCAGAAGATTCACAAAGTAGTGAGTAGAGAGGAGAGGTTTTCAGGCACAGGAAGAGGAATTGGCAAGTTCTTCTTACAAACTACTGAAAAGTCAATTTATTGTTGCTATTCTTCTTCCCTGTACTGGAATGGGAGTGAATTACTCAGAAGAGATTAAAATAGGATAAGAGGTGCCATGCTCCTTCAGAGTGAGACCTTCCATGCCAGAAAGTGCTGAAAGTCCTCATCCTTCTGCTTGGCGATGAGTTGGGCATGCAAACAGCTTGGATGAAGGTTCAGGGAAGAGATCTCATCAGCTGGAGCTAGAGGGTGACCAGCACGGTAAAGAGTGGAGCAGTAAGGGGACACAGCACATAGAGCTGTGTCTGGTCTGAACTGGGCAGACTGGGAGGAATAGCTCAACAGCAGTCAGGACTAGAGCAGAGCTCTAATAAGTCCACACAAAAAATGGCAGTGGCCACAGGACATGCACAGATATATCACATAACAACATGTCCATGAGCAATGAACAATTGGGAAAGGCACATAAAAATCCACATCCTGTGAGCATCCGTGGAAAACAGCAATGCACAGCAAGATACAAGATTCAGGTTACAAAATTCAAGGATGCTTGGCAGGGCAGCTTCATTTTTAAGAAAACTTTAGATCTTGATTTTTATATGGAGTGTACTATGTGCATTTATTGCTTGAAATAGATGAACGCTTCCCTAGGGGCTGTGGTCTCTCGTGAGCAGACCAATAGATGCTGGGAACATCATTCTCATCCTGGCACCTTTGAGTCCTGGAGCAACCCGCAAGCAGAGCCTGAACCAGCTAAGGAGAAGTGAGATGGGATGACAACAGGGGAAAATTTGAGGGCCCAAAGGTGGTGTGATACCCAGGACCAACCTGGGGTTGCTCCATTCAGTCTTTGCAATTGTTTTTCCTCTCTTCTCTTCCAGATGCAGCTTCACTGGACATGTGGATGGCTCGTGGACTATTGGGAAGGAGACAGAGCAGCCTGGAAAATCCTTGGATGTGGAGATCTGGGCCACCAATGGGGTATTCTGAGCAGCAAGGAGCAAGACCAGGCTTCTAAAAACTACATAAATTTAAACAGCCATAAACTGGAAAACAATCTTGTCTCTCTGATGGAAAAGATGAGAATCTCAGAGGCTGCAATGACGTTTTATGCCAATGTCCTAATGAAGCACAAGAAAAGACACATTTCTGACTATGGCTGTAAAAGACACATTTGCATAATGTTTGTCTGCAGATTGGGGTGTTACGCTATGATAGCTTTAGAGGAAGGACAAGTTGTCCTCTTGAAAGTGTCACTGAAAAATGTGCTTCTCTCAGAGACTAAGGGACAGCATTTATATTCTTCGATCGGTGGGAAATAAGCATCTCGGTGAGACATTAAACAGGTCACTGTGTGCTTTGGGACAACAGAGAGGGTGCAGAGGGGTGTCCACCACCCTCCCAAGCACATCCCAGTCTGGAAGGAGCTGGGGCCACTGTGCCAGTCTGGTCCCATGAGAAGTGGAAGCAGTCAGGGGGCACACGGTGACAAGCACAGCTGAAAACAGGAGCCATCAGCCCCAGGAAGACAACACTGGGGACAAACAGCCCCGATGCCTTGCATAATGAAACAGCTATTTCTGAATGAGCCTGGGTGTAGGGCAGGAAAGTTATTTGTCAGCCAGAAGCTGGTAGACAGGGAGACAGGCATGAGATGTCAGGAAACGACTAGGGCTGCTGAAAAGGTTGTACAGGTCACCAAGGTGGATGACCACCCATATGATGGCAATGTTGGTTTTGTGGTAAATGATCTTCAGATCGAATTTTACTTAATAAAACTGGATAGAAGCGGCTGGCATTTATGTGCTTGATTGAGGAGTGTAACAGAAAGAGAGCCAATTACTTATTACAACCTGGGGCTTAAAAAACAGCCAGAAAGTTGGTATTTGAAATGCTGCTTTCACTGCCCTGGCTGCTCCAATAGAGCATGGAAAAAGCCATGGCAATACCACCAAACCCATCCTTCCCCATGCTCAGGAAAGGGGACGTGTCCATCCCTGAGCTCTGTGAAACTGGAGGTGTACCCAGCTCCCACTTTTATCTGCTGAAACTGCAGGAGGGCTCATATTTACAAAACTTGAGCTTCCTCATAGATTCTAGCAACAGAAATATAGGAGCTGATAACGGACACCAAAATTGACTTTTTTTTTAAATTTTTTAAAGACTTCTATACTTAGAAGTCTCCTGTTGGACCTCAAAGTGGACCTGTCACTCTCTGCTCTTTAGATGATTTATTAATTACAGGCAGAGTTACAGCAGAACTGCAGTTCCCTCAGTCCTGGTGATTTGTGTGAGACTGGAAAAAACTTCGCCCTTTGCAGGAATAAACCCCATGTGCACAGCCAAAAAAGGGAATGTAGTCCTTAAAAGACTACACACACACAGACACACACACAAACACACACAAATATCTTTTCATATATATATATATATATATTGCTTTTGGTGATGTGTTTCATGCTTTAGGACTGAATCTATTTTTACGCTTTCATAAATGACCATGGAAGAGCATTTCAAATGAATCTCAAAGAATAACATCCTTTTGTTCACAGGCACAGATACACACAGAATGGACTTGGCTGAAAAATAAAATAAGACTTTGAAAGAAGAAGAAAGTTACCTGAATAACTACAGACTTAGAGTTTCTTGTCCTGTTGTCAAAGCATTAAATATTTCTCTAATTTGGAGAAAAAGCTCTGGATTTCCATCTTAGGAAGGATGCAAAGAACAGTATAAAACCTTTAAATTCTAAATGAAAATAGGCATTTGATACTGTTTTGGAAGTAGTTAAATGCTGTGAATGCTCATAGAGATGTGTTAACTATGGAGTGCCCACTTCTGGCCACATGGATAGTCAGTCATGGAAGATATTTTAGTGCATTCAAGGAGACAGCGAGAGCAGACACACCAAAAACTGAATCAGTAAGTGGACCTTTAGGCTCTTTCTTAAACTTAAAGAGAGTCCAGACTTGGAGGAAAAAGCTGATATTGCTTCTTACTGACCAAACCAAACAGTAGATCCCAGGTTTATTTCTCCAGGAGAGCAGGTACACAGTGGTATGAACATAGCAGCAGGCATTGTGTTCAGGATGCTCACGGTGTGACATGAACATCAAACAGGCTGATGGAAGCAAAAGGTTGGATTAGAGAATTTTTTTGGTGGTTGTCTTGAACAATTAATCCCCAGTGTGGTCTGTACCCCATCATGCACCATGACTGCTACATGTTGGGTGCAGACCGGGTGCTGAGCTGCACAGACTGCAGGTTGGGAAACGCTGGGGCTAATACAGCCTCAGGGTACCTCTGCACATCACTGTGCTTGGTACCTGCTGCTCCGGCTTCATCTGAGGAAACCGCTCCAGATAATGCATCTTTTTTTTTTTTTTTTTAAGGAATTAAATTTAAATTCCCAAAGAAGTTCAAGGAAACTACATAATAGACAGCACAAAGCCCACAAGCCCAAGTTCCACGTGCCTTCAGACCAGAACAAAATCCATCTTTTCAAACCTCAGGTATTACAAACTGGGAGAAAGCTTTTGTGAGAAAGTTGCCTGGGCTAGAGCCAGGTCTTGAAAGAACAAGGAGGCAGCCTGACCTGTTGTTCCTAAATAAGGATTTAGAAAATACAGTTTCTAACCAAGAAAGCTGCGAGACCCAGAACATTCATACATGAGATCCGAAGTTAGGATCTCAAATTCCTTTTCAAGAACATCAGCAGGAGGAGGACCAAATAAGAACTGTCACTGTTATTTTTCTTGTTGTCATTATATGGTTACAAGTGAAAGCAGAATGGGCCTTTTTGCATCAGAGGATATAATACAATCTGTAGGTGTTGCAGGAAGAAAGAGAAAAGAATAAGCAGAAGGGGAGGCAGGGAAGACAAGTGGAAAGTTACATAAAACTGCAAAGTTGAAGCCATTTTGGGCAATATGGTTATTAGGAAGCTGAAAAACCATGAAGGCTGGGAAGGCTGGGCTTGAGCTGCTGTGCTTGGTGGCATCCATATGGTCCGCTTAGTAACATGGAGAGAGCCTGCCCCTGAGGCTGTCCCAGAGTGGGCATCCTCACAGAGCCTGGCCAGGCATCGTGAGCAGGTTGGGTTGAATTTCTGACTTCCAACAGGAGATAACAAAGAGGATGGGAGCCCCTGACAGGTGCCTTCTGCCTGTCCACGCTCTAGGAGCTTCAGAGCAACTGAGTCTGGCATAGGGTTTCCAATGCAGCAACAAAGCCAAGGGGAAAGGGGTGGGCTCCCTTCCCTCCAGGGGAAAATTTCTTGAACCCGGATGTGCTAACATCATCCACGTTGCCAGCTGCAATGTGGGACAAATCCTGCTGCCTCTGCAGTGCTCCTCAGCAGGTTGTCTTCTCCAGTGACACTGGGCAAAGAGATGAGTGTTGTCAGAGCCCACACAGCAAACGCTGTATCTTGTCTGTCAGGCAGGACAGGGTCGTGGGTGCTCACTTACGCAGCCAGCGTTGGGCATTAGGGCAGCAGCAGAGATAAAAGCCAGAGTTAAACCACGAAAGTGCAGAGCGTGGCTGAGCCGCGGGGCAGAAGGGAAAAGCACCACGCAAGAAATTGATTCCATTAAAAAGTAATCTCAAATTTAATAAAAGTTATGATTTGATTATAGCCGCAGAACCGGAGGGCAGGGAAGGGAGTGCAGAGAGGGAGCTGGGGGGAGGCACCGGGGAGGGGGAGAGCAGCTCTCAGGTCTGGCCAAGCCTCCCGAAAGGCTCTCACAGCCTGCCTGGGCGCACAGCCTGCCTGGCTACTGCCTGGCCTGTCCCCAAGCATCTCTGCTCCTGCCTCCATCCTCCTCGACCAGCAGCACAGCTCTCTATGCTGAGCTCTTCTGCCCTCTCTATGGGACTCAGGCATGAAAGGTGATGCAGCTGGGCAGGATGGAGAGCATCATGGGGGAGCTCATCTAAATAAAGTCAGCATTTGTCAAATCAATGTCTCAACATGCTTGGATGAATGCAGAGAAACCCTTCTGCATCCCAGAAGATGTCCTTGCTTTTCTGAAGCCTGCTGGCACAGCTCCTCTGTGCAAACCCACCTGCTCCACTCCAACCTGGCTTCTCCAGCAAGGCAGCAGCAGCCCCTACCTTCCCCCGCAGATGTCTTATCTTCCCTCTGTGTGCTGGGACTGCCACAGGGGCAGGACAGATGCCACAGGGGCAGGACAGATGCCAGAGGGATCTGCCCACACCAGGACTAGCAGATGCTGAACTGAACCAGGTGGCTGCTGGTAGAGCCCAAATGCCAAGGAGGAGCTGATGAGGCTGATACCTTGCATGCCCTCAGCTGTGACACACCTGCAGCCTTTAACAGCTGTCCTTGCCCCTAAGAACTGCTTGGTCTAGAAGCATCCCTGGTCACAGGGTGTCCACTCCTGGTAAGCTGAGGCTCCCCTTGGGGGCATGGTTGGGAGGGATGTGCCAGAGTAACACCAGCAAAAGGCCGATGTGGGATATGGGGACAGGTGGGTACCAGCCTGGTGTTGATCCAGACCCCACATTGCCACAGGGGACATAAGTGGTTCCCATCATTTTTGCTGGGGGAGGAATGAATGGGCATGGCCTGGGGGGAGTGAGGGACCAGGGTGGGGAGATGTTGTACTGCTTTCTCATGACAACATTAGTGCTGAGCAAAACTGGTGGTGAAGGAAAACAGAGGAACTTGCTTGTTCCCAGAGAGGTTTTTCTTGCATGTTCAGTTAGATACCAAAGACCCATGATTCTGCTGTGCAAAATAAATTTAAAAATACAAAGTTTTTCATGTTAGACTAATTCAAAAGCCCAACCCCTGTCCTGTCAAAAAGGAATAACTTGGTCTGTGCGTCAATACCTACACTGAAATCACTGGTTGCCCCATCTCCCATTTCTCTTTTTATATTGATAAAGTTGGCAGCTGGATGACTGCCAATGTCTTGACAGTAAATGTATATGAATGATATGTGTACATATATAATATTGTTACATGTTATAGGTAAAGATGTTTCTTTAAATGTAGGCGACAGGCAGTGGCTGTTAGTGCAGATATATATATGCATGCACATACATAAAGAAGGGAAGAGAGAATAATTAATTTAACACCAATTATCTGGGTTTTACCTTTTAAGATGAGCTATTATATTATTTGAAATTATGTGGTTAAGGAAGTAAAGAACAAAAGAAGAAATAATGTGTTAGGACTAAAAGAAGCCTGATATTAGGAATTAAAAGGAATCTAATGCTGGTATAAGGCCCCCTACTAAGTGGGCACGATAAAATTGATGGTAGCGTTACTGAAAACTCAGATATGTTCCAAAAGTATTTCTGCTTGGTAATTAAAAAAAAAAACAAACAAAAAAAAAAACCAACCCAGGACAGCATATTGCAAGTTTACAGAGCTAATGAGATATTTCTCATTTTAAATTGTAACTATGATGGTTATTAAATTGTATTATTGAGTCAAATGCATTTAGATTAGAGATGTCATGCAATGGGCTTCCAAGGGTTTTGGAGAAACTCCTGGGGAACTTGTGGCTTAATAATAAGTACTGTGATAATGTGAAATACTGAGAAAACTTCAGAGGATGTGGAGAAGAGAACACTAGGCCAAAACAAAGAACAGAACTACACTGCTGAAGTTATTTTGCCAAACACTGATCCTACATAAAATAGCAGGACAGTTAGTAAAAGATATAGCTAATAATTAATTGAGAAGAAACCGTTATTATAATAGTATATTATGGCCACTCAGCAGGCTTCTCTGAGTGTTCCTGGTAAATGATTGTAAATCAGTAAGGATACCCATCGGAGTGATTTTTTTGGGTACTCAATCATGTGCGGTGTTGTGTAGCTGGTGAAACAGGAGGGTGGAGGACTGCATGGGGCCACTGTGAGCTCAGGCAACTCTGAAATAGAAATTAAATCCAGGGGTTCAGAGGAACATCCTGGAGCTTCAAAAGCCGCAGACAATCCTCCAACATACTTCAATGTACTTAACTCCCAAGTCTAAAATACTACAAATACTCCAAAACCAATGTGTCAGAGATAGAAAGCAGGAGAGACCGTGAATGTTGTCAGTGTCATGGGCTCCTGAGGCAACAGAGTATTTGCCCAATAAAAATGTCCAGGTGGCCTTTGATAGTGTAATGTCATCTTACAGAAGGTGAAAAATATGAAGGCATCCCTATGATCCTTGATTCAAGGAAAACCTTCTTCTTGATCCCGAACTTGGTGATCAGGTTAATCCTCAGCATGGGAGCAAGATGTATCTTCCCATGCCAAATCCACCTTTACCTCTGGCTGCTTGCTGATGCTGCAGAAGAAAAAAACAAACCCAGACCCCAGGTTACACATCAGGTGGCAGAAATAGTAAACTGTACACCCAAACCTTCATATCACAAGCGGCAATTTCTCACCGTGTCCTGTCTGGAGGAGGAGGAGGGGTGGTGTAGTATGAGCAGAGTTGTCTGGGGTGAGGTGGCATGGGTTTGGGTGCTGCCTGTCCTGCAGAAGTGCTGAGCAGATGAGAGTAGCCACTGAAGGGGAGCCTGGGGGCCACTCACACTGGTGGGAGCTGTGCTGATGCCCGACAGCCCCAACCTGCAGTCATGGTGTCTCAGAGGGAGGCAGGATGACTCACCTGGTGCCATGGTTGGTTTTACCAAGAAACCAGAGAGGGACTTGAAAAGCTTACTGCTGTGTTTCGGGAGAGGAGCAGCTGGTTGCTGCCTGTTCATCATCCCATTTTCTCTTCCTTCTTGATCTTCAGCACAGCGCTGCTCTGCAAAGCTGTCTGACTCACCGCTTGTGAGTGGGAAAGTGAAGCTCGCTGTGAACTCAGGCAGTTTAATTTTCAGATTTTGATCAGGACTCAGTTTATCAGGAAGGCTAGAAGCTGAAGCTGGCTTGTGGGTGCAAGCTGGGGGTGATAGCTGACGGGCATGTGCCCTTCTCCCAAGTCCTCCACACACTGAGCCAGCTCTGCTGCAAGAGTCATCAGCAATGCTCTTAAAGCAGCACAGCTCCTTTTTAAGTTGTGGGATTGTGGGGTTTTGGCATCATGTCAACTATTCTTGAGACTGTTCCCAATTATACTCCTTTTCTTTGTGATTCATTTTTTAAGATTTGTTGGTTTTCTCAGAGTTGGTGTGCAAGTGTTCTCAGTTGTGTGAAATGGGTTCTTACAAGGCTTCTAAGTAAATACTTGTCTGGATGGATTTACACTTTTCTGCTTGTAGCTGAGTCCATTGAAACTGTAAACTGTGGTCACAAAAAAAGTTTGTTTCTGTTATTTTGTTTTTATCTGTGAAGGTGATGTCTGGTTTAGAGCTGGACATGGCACTCTTTGCATTCAGTGACAGCCCATAATAACTACAAATCCTGCAGTTACTTGAGCCCTGGCAGTAGAGAGTGCTTGGAGAGCAAGGTCTTGGCTCATGAATGTGGCTGGCAGTTGAGCTCCATGTTCCTACTGGCCAAAATTAGGTTTGGTTATGTCTAAGCAAGACCCAAGATTAACCTCAGAAAATCAAAGGGCTTTTTCTAGAGAAGCAGGTCAGCCAGCGCAGGATAGCTCTGCCTTACAGTCCCAGAGAGGCACAAGGACCTTTGTGGACCTCCTAATAGTTTATGTACAGGCTATTCAGATGCGAATTGGAACAGTTCCTCCCCATGATACAAACTTTTCAGCCAGTGTGAGTGTTTCACAGAAGCTTTTTGGACTGCTATTTCTTATCACACCTGTTCTCCTTAGCTCTTTCAGGGAGTAAGTATTATTGGTTGCTATATTGGGACCTCTAAAGACAGGTGGAAGAGTTGAAATTTAGATGTACATAAGCCACAAGTTGAAAATGCCTTTAGCAATTGACAATTAAGTCTTGGCATGTCCCCAAAATGCGGACAGCAGAATGGGTTGCATGTCAGAAGGTGGTTTAGGTGGTACAGGACCAGGGACATCTGCTGCTGTTCTGCAGCAGAGATCCCATCTCTGGTTTCACCCCCAAGTGCTGCACCTGATGAACTGTAGTCCCATAATTTGCTAATACTCAGTCAGCTGAAGCTGCTGCCAGACACACTAGGGAGCATTTTCATGAACTCGCATGAAAATGCATGTCATCCTTATCTCAGCAGCCTTTGAGCGAAGATGAAGCTACCCTGGTCCTCAGCACAAGCTGTTTACTCCACCCACCCTTGCACCCATGTGCTAATGCAATGTTTTGTCTGCGCAGTGTAGCAACTCTGAGCCCAGGAGATAGCTTTTTATTCAAAAGCTGATCTGTCTTTGGGCTGTGCTGCAGAGCCCTTGTAGGGGGCGTTGAGTTTTTCCTCCTATTTTGCTGTACATTTTGAGTCCTAGGGAAATGCAATGTTTTATCAGGCACTGATTTTGCTACTGAAGCAAAATCTTTGCTGTCACTCACTTATGTGTCATGCTGTCACAACACTTCTGTGGACCTGACTTTTTTATTCATTATTGATCATGGGAAATTGTTTCTAGAAGTGGGATGTAATTTATTTATTACCAAGTCTTCCAGTGGAATGTGATTTGTGCTGAAGTCCTTTTTCCTGAATTGTGCTTTGGCAAATATGATAAGACTCTGGAAGTAGGACAGCTTTGATGCTGAAGAGTCATTCTTAACATCCCAAATACACTGTAGTAAATGTGGCTGTACCCTCCCTTCTGTGCTTCATTTCTGCTGGTGCCAGAGGCTCCCCATCTCTTCCTTTTAAAATCTAAGCTGTCTTCCTCCGACATTGGTGCCAATAGGTAGGGCCTGAAGCATACTAGACCCTCTCACATCATATCACATCAATATTATTACCCCTCATAAACTCATAGGAAGTATTTTAGGCAGAATAAACTTTTTTATGGATTGAAATGAGTAAATGAAGTTATATATATGTAAGTTTTATATATATATATATAATAAAGACTATTTGCTAGCCAATAAATAGATATTTTAAAGTTCAGACTCTGACATGTTATTCTGTTAGAACTATCCATGATTTTAGGATTCAGAATATTTTTATATGTCAGTGTGTTTATCTTCCCCATGAAGTGAGGGACAGTGAGTTGAGGGGAAAAATGGGATTTGAGTACTCCCAGTCAACTAATATTCGCTGACATCCACTGCTCTGAGAGCATCCACGAGAGCCTATTCCAGCTGCAGATGTATTACGAGCTCCAAAGATAATCTGTGTGGAAGGTGAAAGCTCCTAAAATTGGTGTTATAATCTGTAACACCAGAAAAGCTTTCTTAGTCTAGCCTTGATCATATATTTTTTTACATAGGGGAATGACATCTCTTTCATTTCCTCTGCTCTCCCTCTCTTATGATTTACTTTTTTCACCCATAAAAGTCTGAAATGTCCTCTTGCACTTCTGCTACTATTGTACCCAGGATTTTAGTGGGAACATTTGAAAAATAAATACTAGCCAAGGAGCACATTCATTTTTATTATAGCTATTCTCTCTGCATATGCAATGGTGAATTAACTCTATTTCTGCAAGTCCCTTGATTTTTATGTATCAGTGGAGAGATGCTAACACCATAAAGCTTGTTTGGTCCTGTAGACAGTTCTGTTCTTAAATATGTAAAGATACCCAAATGGAGCCTATACTGTTCCTCTATTTTTTGTGCAATTCTACTTTAGTGCATGTATTCCTAGTGATTTCCATTTTGTTTAATTCTCTCTAAAAGCTGAAATCTCTCCAAATCTGTTCCTCTTCCTATTTCTGAGACTGCCTGTTATTGTTGCAGAGTTATAGCATGACACTGCCTGAATATAGGCAATTTTCTACTGCAAACATGTTATCATTACTCCGTCAATACATTTATTGCTTCAGAACCTCTGGGGCAGTAGTTGCTTTGCTCTAGTGAGCACCAGAGATAGCAGACACTTGCTAGTCCTAAAGCTCTGAAGTAGGTACCCTGGTCCATATTACACTGGGGCATTTTGGTAAAACCTGTGTCTGCTTAAGAAATGTTTTCCCTTCATTGGGCTTTTTGAGCTGATCCTAATGTATCCCTGAGTTTATAGTGGTGGGATGCTTGTGGATGTACAGACTTGAGCTCAGTGCTTGTTTATTGAGTTACTTTTATGGTAGCTTATATCCTTCTGTCTTAATCTCATTTTATCTCTTCTTTTCCTCTCCCAGTCTTTATAGTGGTAACTGTCTCTGATATTTAAATGCCCACATACATGATCAGTAGATCTTAAGAGCAGTATTTTTATCTCATCCATTTAGTAAATGCTGGGTATGGCTTGCTTTACAAGTACATTTGGATGATGTGATGCTCACGTTGCATGGTCTTTTCTTCAGTGGTCACAACAGTAATAAATAGGTTTACTGCTATTGTCAGAGACATATGTTTTAAGGCCAGCAGGGCCTTTTTGATTATTTGGTTGGAGATTATGGATTGCTCAGAGCAGAATTCAAAGCACTGAGTCAAACTTAATAATGTGAAGGGAAGTCTGCGTGATCTGCATACATCGCTCAGGAAGACACAGCCCTTACGTAGGTGTCACTTGTGTGGTGTGCAAACACGCACTTAGCTTTAGTTGTGTGAGCAGTCATCTCCCTTCTCAAAGTCCACGGTGCTTTCCTACATCAGGTCTCCCAGACTAGAGGTGATGATCTTCCACACGCTCAGAGTTTTCTCTGCAGTGTGAAAAAGTTGCACATTATTTACAGTTTGTATTCTTGCAGCAGCTAGACCTTGGAATGACAGTGTCTGTCAGCAAGTTGGCTAAAGTCTCTTAAGTATTACATGAATCACTGCATCCTTATGGACCTGAAGACTTTATATTTTTCTGAAGGAAGTGCTGTTCCTAGAGATGCCATCTCAAAATGACACGTCTCCCCCAGAAAAGCACATTCCTCAAGGGGTCTTTAGAGCTACTCTGCTGCCATTAGGCCCTGCTGAGTGTTGTGGCTGATTATGATGCTCTGCAAAGAGTTGTTTCACAACTATGATTTTCCAATTACTTAAATCACCTGGAACTGAGAACTAAACCAGAGTTCCCTGTTATTTGTTTTTTCTATTTGCTTTGAGTGGAGATTTTGGTCCTATTTTTCTTCCTCCAGAGAGCATTTGTCTAATGCTTAGTCTTGCTATCTGATGGAGATGTGCAGTCCCACCCACTCTTCCTCTGTAGGTAGGTTTCAATTTAAATTTAGGACATAACTGCAGGTATCTGTATGAGCTAGGTGTCTGAACTGCTGCTAAAATGACCACAGTAGGATTCCACCACAGTGCACACAGACACATCAGGAAGCTAAATTTCAGTGCCTTAATCTCCAGTTCAAACACCCCCTTCCTATATGGGCTGTATTTCTGCTGAAACCAAGTGCGAGGGATGTTCTCAGCACCTGTCAGACCAACTCTTTGGGGAGGTCGCCACCAAAGGCTTAGTAAAGTGACCCAAAGGCACTGCTATATAGACAGCCACAGCAAACAGGAGCACCTCTGCCCATTCCAAGCTGCATGGCTGCACACCCTGAGTTGCCCAGAGCTTTGAGGTGGATCTGCCCAAACCTCCACCCTATTGCTAGGGCCCAGAGAAGACTCAGCCTAAATATTAGAAAGAAAATACACTGAAAGTGATTGAAAGTAAGCTGATCAGACAGAAGAGAACATTTAAAGGGCTTATTAAAACCTCTTCCCCTGCTCAGGACGTCTTTGCAGGCAGATCCTTGCTTCCAGACTTGGTTTAGGCAAGTCATTCATTGATTTCAGGGTTGCAGCAAACTGCACAGCCACTTCCTGTCCCAGCAGATCTTCCCTTTCCACTTTCTCCTAGGCGTGGCTCTTTTGATCCCTGTCCCTCACTGTGGGGCCTCTGACACTCTTGGGCTGCAGGTTCCAGCACCACCAGTCCAACCCTGTTACCACCCATCCTGTCATCTCCAGCACCTTCTGCCTGGAGCAGGCTCAGCAGTGATTTGCCCTCCCTCCACGGTATCCTGCCTGATCTAAACTTCTTTCAGAAAGGGGAGACAGCTGTGAATGTGGGTTTTTTCCACCCAAGATGCTTCATACAGGTCCTGGTGATAGCAGAGAGTAGGTGGGAGTGCAGCTGGGTAAATTCCCATGACTACTATAAATTGTCTTTAGCAGATAAGGAGGCAAGACTGAATAAGGATTTAATACAAAGCAGTTCAAACCTTTTTGGGAAAGGGAGCCTAATTATCTGAATTTCATAATTACCAGCTCTTTTATAGTATACACTCATAAAAGGCAGCTGGAACTTGGAATTACCTATCCAGAGCTGTTCACCATATTGTTGTTTCTGTGAGAACAATATGTTATAAACCACATACCAGTTAAGTTGTTTTAATTAACCAATTATCTATTTGAAGTTTCTTGTAGCTCTCTTTTTCTCTGTTCTTTAGCTACAGTACAATATGAAAATTAGAGTAAATTAGAGCACTTCATTAGACAAAATAGAATTAACAAAGAAAGTAAGAAGTTACAGTGAACAAAACACAGGCCACCTGATCATGCTTGCAACATGTAAAATGATAAATTTAACTCTAGCTGTTAAAACAGATGAAGCATAATGAATTAAATCAGTTAATTCAAGTCATCCTACAGTTGCATTACTGGAGTAAGCTGTATCTGCAATCTGCTGGTGGGGCAGATGACTTTTGAAAGAGTGTAGAGCCTCCACCAGCACCGTACGGGCTTACTGTTGTCTGCAGGAGACCTTCTGCGCCTGCATGCCCTGTCCCACTCCAGACCTGTGCTGGAACTGGGACCAGGACTGACGGGACTCTGGGCTGTGCAGCCAGCTTGTATCAAAGTGCCCTTAAAGCTATGGTTTCTCCCCAGTGGGACCTAATCTGCAAGTCTTGCAAAACACACACGAGACAACACTCCATACATGACCTATCAGCTGCTGTGTGCTCTCAAACCAGAGCTGGAGAACCCCCCCATGTCTTCCCTCCACACTTTCTGAAACAACTCTGTTATCAGAGCACTCATCTGGGGCGCAGGGCAAACCCCAGCCTTGCCTGAAGGCACAAACACATCCTCCACCTCCAGGTAGTTTGTTGTTCCCTGGATGAACTATTTAGCAGCAGGCTTGTAAGCAGTGCTTAATAAAGCACCTAAAACCAGAATGGGCAGACAGGACTGGAGAGGGTTGCCTCTCTCCAGGGCTCTCCTCCTGGCTCGGTGTCCTTGTGGGGTAACCTGTCAGGGGCCAGGACCTCTTGGCCACGTTGTGGTGGTTCAGCTGGTTCACAGATGACTGCTGTGTTGAGACAGGCAGTGGCTTTCTGTGAAAGCAGGTTTTTGCCACTGAGAACAACATGTGTGCTGAGCAGGCAACAACTATTAACAGATAAAACCAGGCAACCTGAGGACGTGATTGCTGCCAGGCTTCATGTTCACAGGTTGTTCTTTGCATTGGTTTTGGTCCTGCACAGCGGCAGCTTCTCTCCTTGTGAATCAAGGAGAGCATTAAGAGCTGAAGTCCCTTGCAAGGCTCTAACTAAGGTATGTGCTTTCAGAGAAGTATTTGGACGCAAGGAGTTGTCTTGTCACTTGGGTAAACAAGACACAACTATCAGGCTCAGTTTGGGGCTTATCAATTGGAACCAGCATGAAAGTGAGTTCTCCAGCTCCGGCTTGCAGTTGCAATGACTGGTTTCTCAAGATAAAGGAGTGCATTCAAGTACTTCTCTCTCAAAGTGATATGAAAGTCACATTGTTGTTACTCCACATCTTATGAGCCCGTTCCCTAAATGGGATTTCAGAGAAACAATGTTAATGTGATGCTGGTCTGGGATGTGATTTGAGGCATTACCAGATGGATTGATGGCTGTTACCTCTCGCTGCTCCCCGCCCCGCCCTGCCCCGCGCCCAGCTTTCATTGGGTTGCTTTGTGCTCCAGGGAGAGGAGTGCTGAACAAAGCACCTGTGCTTCGTTCAATTTCTTATGGGCAATGCCTGCTTGTTCCTCTTCTTGGGCAAAGCTGGCACTTGCTAATCAAAAAGTGATCAGATGGGTAAAAATTATGAGATGCCCACTTGGAGCAAATCTTCTGGCCCTTCGCAGGAAGGGAACAAAGCATATTCTGTATTTCAGCTGCTCTGTGTTCCTGGAGTATAAAAGGAGTTGTGTCCTACCAGTTTGGGTAAGACAGCTCCAGCCACCTCTGACCCCTAATTAATTGTACAGCTACAAGTTATCCTGAGATGTCTGTTAATTGAGGCACCAGCCAATAATGATTTGTGCAAGGTGCAGACTCAATGACCTGCTAACTGGGAGGCCATCCTGAGCTGTCCTCAAAATCCTTCTCTAGCATGTTCAGACCTCGGTACCGGCCGGAGATCTCCATTTCAAAGCCATAACAAGGTCCCCCGATGATTCCCTTCCTGCTCGCGAGGACGTTGCTGATAGCAGGGAGCCAGGAGTTGCATCTGCCCCATTGCCCCTTCACCCCTTCACCCTGCCTTGCCTGCCTGTTAGGCCCAAATTATCATCACGGGTAAAATGGGAACCCCTCTTCTGTGAAGCTACGGATTTATTGTTAGCCTAATTACAGTCTTAAGTCTAATCAAAATATAACAAACAGTTATTATCCCAGTTACAATAATACTAACACTCTGAATTAATATGGAAAAGCATCACTAATAATATAGTGATAAAACCCCTGCTGGTATCTGTCTCAGTTTATGCTCACCCTTCTGCTGTTCCTAAGCCTAGTGACACTGGTCCTCCTGGAGCAGAAAATGGGTCTGGGTGTCAAATGGGTTGGTGGCATCTCAGGTCCTTCACCAGGATGAGCTCAGGGTGGCTGCAAGGGCCCCTTCCCTGGGGTGCTTGGCGTTAGCTTTACACCTCCTCTCAGTGCAGCCTGCTTTCTCGCTGCTAAAGTTTGCGAGGGGCACAAAAGCCCCCCAGCCCCAATTGATGTAAAGGGTTGTTTGTTATGCAGTTACCACTGAGGTTTGCTTATGTAGCATTTGCAGAACCAAGCTGAAACAAGTTAGGCAATAGCCACTAATCAATGGTGATTGCAGCCGAAATGAGCTAAAAACAGCTCATAGGCCAAGGCCAGCCCAGCAAGTCCCCACCACCTTGATCTTTCAGCACGAAGCCAGCAGATGATCCTCGGCCCTGCATAGCAAAAATCACGTTGCAAAAGCCTGCATTTGGCCATTTCAGTAGCAAAAGTATTAGTGATAGTTAATGGGAAACTCAATGTGTGATAGTTAATGGGAAACTCAATGCAGTAAACAAACCCTTTTACTGTTTCATGAATATCCAATGCCGCTTTGGATATTGTTCCTTATGTTAATAATATTATATTATAATATTAATTTTAGTTCAGTTTAACATTATATTGCTTATATTTAGTAGGTTATATATATTAGAGAAATTAATATAAACATTTTATCTTCCTGCACTTTTATAAGTTATCAAGTATCAGAGCCAGGTAGCTTTTAAAAGATACTTTTTCTATCATAATGCTGTTTTGTCAGAAATGAAGCTTTAAACTGGAGCAGGGTTCTTTAGCCTACTTTAGCCCTCTTTAGCCTATTTGATTTAATCAAGGGAAGCCACGATGATGGCTTTCGGTTTCAAAATAATTTTTTTACAATAACTTTTTATTTATGGACAACTGTAACACAAAGATTTTTAATACTGAAATTATATCAGGATGATTTGTTGCAGATGGTTTAATCCTGTTCTAGCTTTTAAATGTGATAGGTACTGAGATCTTAGAGGTGTAAGGACGCTATAGGAACTGGCTTTTGTCTGAAGTTCTTCTGCCTTTGGGCCTTGAGTTTCCAGCATTAGTAGATGTTCCTTGGGGACCAAGCTCAACTGATACGAGATAATTGTGAAATCTGAAAGGGCTCCCTTATGCTTCTGCTGTTCCACTCCTGCTTTAAATGGCTGCAAGAGAGTTTAGCTATGGCTATGCACTGCACAGAAACTTTCATTGACTCCCTGGTTTTAGTGCTAGAAAGGCCCATTAAATTACATAGTCTGATGTTCTCTAAGGGTTGCTATCTGCTTGGGATTACAAAAACTTTCAAAATGCCTGAGAAGTGTTCAAGAAAGCAGTGTTAGCAGCTATTTCAAAGCAGAGGGGTGAGAGCTTGTTTTAATAATATATTGCAAGTATTCGCGCTACCCAGGCATCTGCTAACTGCCCTCAATTTTAGGTAAAAAATAATGGACTTCTTCCAGGGAGAAGTGCATGTTTATAACTGCAGGCAATAATTAGAGGCTGGTGATTCAAGGTACTGCAAAAGGAATAGAGAAAAAAAAAAAAAACCTGCGGGGAAAAAGAGCTGAAAACTACTCAAGTACTTGTTCTAGGACAAATTTAACCTTCCTGAAATTTATCCAGACTGAACTTTTCCCACCTCTAGAGAGACACTGTAGGGTTGTCTTAAGCCAGTACCTGTTCTCCATGACTTCCCTCACCCTGGTCCCACCACATGCACCCAGGAAGCACCTGGAGGATGAGCAAGCCTGTTGGGCAGCAGCTCACCTCGCAATGACATTGCCCTGGTCTCCTTGGCAGCTGAAAGAGGTGAGTGCACCCAGGGATCCCCACCCAACCCCTCTCTGTCCCCTGCTTTAAAGAGCTGGGTCATGTCCCCAGCGCCTTTGGCTTCACCTCCATCAAGCATAACAGGAGCACAGGAGACTCCTCTCATGGAGACCCCGACATCTTGTTGGGTGAATCCTTATCTCCATATTTTCTCACATGCAGCACTCAATCCCCAGGTATAAGATTGATACAGACTGTTCCTGTGTGCCAGACACTTTAATCCTTCCCTTGCGTACTACAAGAACATGTTCACAAGTTTCATACAAACTTTTAATAGCTGATCCAAACAGTCTGGAAGCAAGGTTTCTGAACAAGCAGCAGGGCTTGACCAGCACTATTAAATAGTGATTTTATCCATGTGCACACAGGTCTTGGATGAGGGAATGGAGAGTACATAGCATAAAACAGACTTTTTTTTTTCTTTTTACAGAAGTGTTAGATTAAATAAGTTTGTGGTAGCTGGTAGGATAAATTAGATACGAGCTGGTGAGAGATAGCAGGGAGGATTAGTGGTCACTTTTAGCAACAATGTAGAGCAGGTCTAAGGTGAGAATCGTTATCCAATATGTTGGGGGGACCTCAGCTCAAAGGGAGCAGAGCTGACGCTAGGCTTGGGGAAGGACTACTCTGAAGATGATCTCTTTTCTATGTGAGCAGTGGTGGTCACCATCCATTTTGCATATCACAGTGTGATTGGAACATCTAACACTCCACTCTGCAACTGGAAATTCCCTTTTTCTTTATTTTTTTTCCAGGGATGTTGAGCAATCTGGCAAAATATTGCTTGGTAAAATTATGAAGAAATCCAGGCGAGAGCATTAATTCTGTATTTCTCTTCTTCATCAGATCACTGCCCTTTAAGTATGCTCATAAACTCATTTTCTTCTTGCATTTCTTGGCAATATCTACAGAGAGAGGTACTTACACAAAACTATTTCTTTTTCCTGTGCACTTCTCCATTGCACTGTTATCATTTGTACATTAAAAAAGTTTGTCCCCCATTTCTCTTAGCATTTCACCTTCACACTTTGAAGGAATTTCTTCAGTCCTCAAGAATATTCTTGTTTGGGGAACACATTTTTCACTAATCCTGTAGATGTACGGACCCTTTTGTTGTGGTTTGAACCCAGAGGGCTGTTCAGTCTCTCCTACATCTCCAGCGCTGGGAAGGAGAAAATGAATCAAAAGGCTTGGGAATCAAGATAAGGTCAGGGAGGGGTGTCTCACCCTTTAGGGTTGGGTAAAAGACAGGTTTGTTAGGGAAAGAAAAAGATCATCACTTTAATTCAAAACACTAACAGCAACACTTAACAGACAGAATGGGACAGTGAGAAGTGCTACCACATCTTAAAAACACCTCCCCCCAGCCCTCCCTTTTTCCTGGGAAGTTTCTGATATCTCTACCTCCTCTCGCCAGCAACTCAGGGGCAGGGGATGGGGATTTTCTGTAAGTCCACTGCTCTTTCCTCTGGGGAGGAGGGAAGCACTCCTCTGCATTCCTTCCCCTGTTCCACATGGCGTTCCTCTCACGGGGGACAGTCCTCCACAAACTTTCTCTGTCGTGAGTTCTTCCCACAGGCTACAACTCTTCCCATGCTGCTCCAGCGTGGGTCACTTCCACATGTTGCAGTTCTCTCAGTGCTAAACTACAACAGTGGGGCTTCTTCCTATAGAGACATGGCCTAGTGCAGCTACCTGCTCCAGTGTGGGGTCCTCCACAGGCAGCAGGAGAGTCTCTGCTCCTCTGGTGACCTCCATGGGTGGCGGGGGGGGCAGCCCTGCTGTCCCACCACGGGATACAGGGGGGCTCTGCTCTGGTGTACCTCCCCCCCTTCCTCTTCCTTCCTTCCACTGACCTTGGTGTTCACATACGTGTCCTTCTCATAATTCTTCCTCACAAGTCTAAACCCCCTCTCAGGTTTCCCGTCTTAAATACGTTATTGCAGAGGCACAGCCACCATCACTAAATGGCTTGGCCTTGACTAGAGGTGGGTCCGACTTGGAGATGGGGAGCTTTGGAGAAGCTTCTCACAGGGGGCCACTGCTGTAGCCCCTCCCCCACTACCAAAACCCCCCACACACAAACCCTGCACACCTTTGCAGTACCTATCACTTTTGCTGTCCTTCCTTGACCTGCCTAGTTAGACCACACAAGTCACTCTGTTGTCTATTAACTACTCAAACTCATTTTGGGCCTATTAAATGCAACTATAAACAGCTGTCTCCCTGCTGCAGTTTTTATCAAAGTGTACCTTTCCCAAGCAGTCTTCCTTCGTTGACTGTAACATCTGTGACAACACAGAGGCATTTTCTAAGGAACTTGAAGATGCACTACAGACCCCTGATGCCTCTGGGCTTGCTTGTGGCCTTGTGCAAAGGGACCTACTTATCTAGCATTGTAGCTCTTTTTAAAGTACTAAAATACACCAGACAAGATCCAGAGTGCTTGTACGGACAGCTAATTTGTGCTTTATAGTGCCTAACAGTTCCTTACTGAGTGCTAGAAGGGTGATTTGGTGCGCTGAAGTTGGGTGATGATGACTAACCCAGAAAGCCATCGTTTCTACCACAGTGCTGACGCTGCTCACCGTTTTGATTGGAACTGCTGCACACAAAGGTTAGAGCACACCTTTTATCTTGCTGAGAAGTTATTCACTCTTTGGCAAGTTGATTTCTTTTAGACTTAGTGTGTCCAAACAACTCAGCACAGACTCAAACCAATGTTGGAGCTGTAGAGAAGAGGGAGCCAGATCATGCTGGTAGTCGGGTAGGTGACACAATGAACTGTGTTCATCAGTATAAATCAGCTGAAGAGAAGGTGATAGTGGCATTGCTTCTCTAGACCTAGCAACCTTCACATAAAACCTTCTTCCAATGGCAAACCTTGGTTGACCTGTCTTATGACCCCAAGGGATCTTCAGTCCATAATTCCCATAACTCATAATTCTGCAGGGACATGTTCCCATGCTTTTGGTTTGGGAATCCTCTGCACAACACAGGCACAGACCAAGAATAAAAGTAGCACTGTGGTTTTACCAGTGCCCATGGCCTCTGTGTTCACACTGGTGGACCCTCTAACTCTTATCCCTCTGGTCTGCTTGGGATGCGGTCACAGTGGTGACAAGACAACAAGGTCCCCCTGGCAGAGTCTGAACACAGCTACTCCTGGCTGGGTTTTCAGTGCAGCAGTTTTGCAGTTAACAGCCAGGAAACTTGATTCATCAAGGGTGTTGGCAAGGATTCATTCGGGCATCCAAGACCAATATGACTAAAGAGTGGTGTGGCCGTATGGCCCCTTGCCCTGATGCCCTTTGCCTTCAGCAGAGGATCTGCCCTTTCTGAAGCGGTGATGGAAGGGCAGAAATTCCAGGTGATAAATAGAGAACAATGAGGTTTGTAGGTAGCACCACAGCTCCACAGCCATGCCTTGATATCAAACCATCAGTTTTCCACCTCTCTTAGGGTGTTACTTCATCTGGGACTGCAGGAGGCCCCTCAAACCTTTCTGTATCTGGGTATTAATGTGGGATTCCCAAAGCTCAAGTGAGTCTCATCTCCTGGGGCATGACGGGCATGACACCAGCCTCTTTCTTTCCATGACACTTATCTCTGCAGGCTGCCCTGACAAGCCAGAGCACAGAAGCTATTTTGGGTGGTGAAAGGCTGGCTTGACACATTCCTGCAGAGAGCATCCCCCAGCGCCCGTTGAACTTGGGCAAGCTGTCGGAGAGAAGCCCGCTAATTAGCAAAGATCTTCGTGCTGCAGCCGGGAGCGGAAAGGGTGTCTCTGTGTAGCTTTGTACACAGCAATGACAGCTTCGGCTTTTCTATTCTGTCCTGGCTTGTTTTTATTGCAACTTCGCATAAATGTGGAAAATGCACAATTAGAGGCTGTTACGTGATTGATTTCTGGGCGCAGGGGCCTTTCCTCCTTGCCTGGAAGGTCTGGCAGGTATTATTTAAAGAGCTAATGAATGTTAATGGGCACATTATTTGCAAATCTTGAAGTGGAATATTAGATCAGGGCTCCTGTGTGTCATGGTAATCAGCTTTCCCTCACTCGCTCTGGCTCGGGGGGGAAACACCCTGCAGTTGCTTTGTTGTACGCTTTTCAGATTAATATCCTTTTTCCAATCCAGCAGCTTTTCTCTGGGTGTTTTAGTCAAAGAAGCAGATGGCTCACATGCTGGTATTTGATGCCTGACCAAAGGGATTGTCCTGCTCAAAACCACCCCGCCAGGAGCACGAAACAAGTTTCCTGTTTTGTCTTCTCCTGAGGGGAAAAAAAGAGTGCTTGAAAGGAGGCTGGCTTGCCCACACCACGGCAGCATGCCTGTGATGGAGGCCAAGGGCGGGGATGGGCAGGCAGCATCTCTTCTGCTCAGTGCCCATCACAGCCCAGGTGAATCCTCCTCGGGACAGGGACTGGCTGTGGGAACCCCCAGATCCAGCCAGGGAGAAGCTCGCATGGTGAGCCTCTTGCTGGACTCCCTGCTGCCGCTCCAAGCTGCCTTTTCTCCAGTGCTTCCCAAGTTTATCTTGTCTGCCACCACCCCAGTGCTTCGTCCACACCTCCATCCCTTACCCTCAGTGCCCTCCAGTATGCCCACATCCTTCCAGAGCCATCTGCCAGCCAGCGTGGGGACCACCAACCTGGGTGGAGGTCCCACCAGCCCACATCCTCCTGGGTAGTGAGCTGCTGCTGAATGCACAGGTAAGGCTTGAGTCTTCCTCATTGTGCTTTCAGCAAGAACACAAATAAAGATTCATCTTCTGACTTCCACGCAACTCCTAGAAATGTGTTGATCTGGGGGGGTCTCTGCCCCTCTCAGCTGTGGCTTTGACTGCCTGGCCAGATCAAAATGCCTGGCAGACCACTGAATAGCACACATGTTGTTTCCTTTAGGAAGCCAAACTAGAAGAAAGGAAGAAATCACAGGTGACTTTCCAAATGCCTTTGCTGGAGCCTTTCCTGAGCATCAGACAAAGAAAGAAAGCTGCTGCACAGTGAAAAGTACAGCTCTGCCCTGCATCAGGAGGTGCCCAGGGGAGGGTGTTGTTCTGTAGCATCCAAAGTGAGCCGAAAAAGCGGTGAGCTGTAAGGTTGGACAACCTCTGGGTGACACAAAATTGTGATTTAGGTGTTTTACTTGTTGAGTGTTGCTGCACATGTAGAGGACTCAGGCGAGATGAGCAGCACCAGGGAGCTGTGCTGTGGGAGATGGCTGCTGTCCCAGGTGCAATGCAAGTGAAAGATGGGGGAAGGCAGGCTGTATGCTGTCACAATAAATCAGCAGATTAATGATGAAAGAAGATAAATAATCTAGTTGTATGTTTCCAGTATCCTTCTTGGTGAATCAGGAGGGTTTCTGCCTAAGAAAGGGAAGAGTTTATACTCTGTAGTATACTTGCTCTGTTGCTTCCTGACTTCTCAGCATCTACCCACCCATGCTCCTTAGCTCATTGGTGCCAACCTACTTTGTATTAACAGCAATTCGAATGTTAACATCTGCTGTCCATGTTAATCGAAAAGAAGCTTAATGCAAGTATATGATTACTGTATGAGCATTGTGTAAGTGATACTTGGTTATGTCTTAAGCTAAAATAACAATATACACTTTTATCCAATCCTGGTACGTTTATAAATATATTTAAATGGATATAAATATTTATAAATAGTTTCTGTAATCTTTCGTAATTAGGCTTTAAGCTCTGTGACAGACAGCATCTGTTTGATCTGCGTGTGCTCTCGGCATGTGTGTGTCAGGTTTCTTTAATAAAAGCGTCAGAGTCGGGCAGATGCCTCTGAAGGGAGCAGCGTACCTTGCTCCTTCCCTTGGGAGAAGGCAGCACAGACCTGGATCAGCCTGCTGGGTGCAGGAGGAGGCGGCAAGGAAAAGCCAAGAAGAGAGCTAGGAGTCTGCAACCCATGCCCAGAGGGTGTGGAGGGGAGCAGGGGGGTGATGGAAGGACAAACAGCCCAGGGCCCAGCGGGGCTGATGCTGTGGCTGCTGCAGCTCTGTGAGTTATTGTCAGCTGGAAGCGGGTCTGGGAGGAAGGACCAGCTGGCAAGGACGTGGTGGGTAGGGAAGCTGTTCATAAACCCTTTCTTATTTCTACTCTGTTTGACCTGGTCACTTTGAGCTATCTTCATTTCAGAAGAAAAGAAAATATCCTAACACATAGTCCAACAAAACTGGCCCTTTTTGCTCTAAAAGACTTTTGGGGATGTTCCCTACACAGAGAAAATGGGGCAGATTTTTCTCAGGGCTATAGACACCAGCTCACTCCTTGGGACTGACTGATGAGCACGGTGGCAGCAGGGCAGGACAACCCACAGCCACACAACATCACCAGGAGCTCCCACGGGTACCTCCCCTCCACTCAGGTCACAAAGCATCTGCTGGGACAGAGGTGGATTCCTGTCTGGACTGAGCTGTGCTTGTCCTTTTACAGCTTGGGACAGGCTGCCACTGCTCAGATGGCTCCTGGCTCTGCAGGCAACACCGTATAGTAGCTCAAAGCAAGAGGAGGACTCTTAGACTATCCCACATAAGGATCACTCAGGGGCTCAGGCACACAGCTGCTGCTTGGTGCCAAGTGGCTTGATGGGTGTGTTTGGTGAGAGAAACAACAATAGGCACTGCAAAAGTTTTACTGGATGCATTGGTTTTTTTGCTAGAGAACCCTCTTTGGGGATAATGACATAGGCCACACGCTGGGGAGATGCTATTAAATAGCCCCACTCTTAGTGGGCACAAGCAAGATGTGGAGGCGAGGGGAGTTTTCCCGGTCCAGTTCAGATGGGTGCCCTGGAGGGTGCTCCCATGCAAGGCTTTGAAACCTGGAACTGGGAGGCTGCACTGGAGAGATGTCCCTGGCTCCCACGGGTACCCCTCTGCCTTCCCCACTACACACATTGCTTTGGAGATGGTGGCTGTGTCCCCTGCCCTTGGTCTGTTAGTCCAACCAGACCAGCTGCGTAACTACTTCTGGTCCAGCAGAAAAGCATGTTTTATCTATGGCCTTGGGGAAAAAAACTCTTTCTGGGGAAATGGAGGGACCTTTGCTGTCATCCAGGCTGAGGAAGTCGACATGGAGAAGGATGGGGAGGCTTGTACATGTGGGATGGAGACAAGTACTGGGAATGGGAGGAAAAGAGAAAGTGGGGCATATCAGAACAAATCCAGACTGAAGCAGGAGTCTGGGGCTGTGTAGGAGTGGAAGACCCATCCAGCAGAGCTGGAATGATTGTACAAAAACACTGGGGTGGGAGGAAAACCCTTAAGAATAGGGACTGACCAGACTCTGGCTCTCCATTTTCAGTCCTGCTCTCAAGCAGGGGCACTATGACGCTCTGTGGTAGATGATTGTCTTTTCCTATTTACATGTTTAAAAATGCAGGAGAACAGACTGAAAAAAAAATCAGATTGCAAACTGAAAAGTTGCAGAATGATCTTTGCTTTGCAGCTTTGACTTGGGCCCTGGCTGTGTATCTTTAATCTTTCAGAAGTCTTTAATCAGAAGAAAATCTGGCTTATCCCTAAAGCCCAGGGTCTGAGCCTGTGCAGTGCAAACAGAATCCTCCAGAGCCTCCGGGAGGAGATTGCACAGAGACAAGCAAACACGCGGCTGTAGCTGTACGAGACACGCACGTCACTGCACAGCAACAACCAGGTACGCCGTCCAACGGGAGCTGCGTTTGGCAGCATTTAAGGCTCCGGATGCAGAGGAAGACAAGTGATGCTCAAGGCATGAACAGGGAAGAAATGAAACTGTGACAGCTGTGAATGAATAAGCAGGCTGTGTATTTTAAAAGGAAAAATTAAAAAGCCTGAGAAATGTTGTCCACGCTCACCTGGAGGGAACTGTGCCAGTTCTTGTGAGCCTGGATTTATTTAGGGGTGATGTTGAGGATTTGCAGGGGTTTGTTTTTTTTAGAAATGGGGCAGCGTGGCTTGCTCCCAGTTTGCTAAGAGATCACACAGAACAAGTAGAAAACATGAGAAACCAGTGGAGCCTGTGCAGCCACTCTGCTCCCTCTGATGCTGGCTGCACTGCTTCCATGATACAAGCAAAGCCAACCCCGCCAGCACTGCTTTTCAGTTTAAAGCTAAGTGTATCTACTTCAGACCTTGCCGGGACAAATTTTTTTGGCATGAACAAGGCTTTCCCCACTGTCTTAATGGAGAGCAGACTTGCTTTACAAATGTTTTCAGGCTGAGCTAGCCAGGGTAGACGGCGGATCCTGCCGGCTGTCCTCGGAGAAGCGCCTGCTGCCTGCACTACCCACTTTCTGCTGCTGGGTTTCCCTTTCCTCCTCTCCTCCCTTGTTGAATGTTCCTGGCAGTTTTTAGCTGTGAGAAAAATCTCAGAGGAAATGACAAGACCTGGAAATAATCCTGCTTTCAGCCTAAAACATGGGAGTGGGAAAGGTACTTGGATTTTTACAACCTTCCCTCCTGTCATCACACGCTCCTGGCTCCTCTGCAGCAGGTGGGATGTGAGGGGCCATAGTAGCCTTTGCAGACAATATTTCTGGTCACAGAGTATGATGGCATGTTGCAATACAAAGAGAAACCTGAAAAACCCTTAACATCCTTTACAGAGTTGCATTTTGATTCTTTTTTGAATATTCCCTTAAAATGCAGCCCTGGTTTATAATTTTGTGAACTGAGAAGTGGGGAGGAAGGGTCTGTTTTTCAATTTAGAAAATGTCAAAAACACATTTGGACAATTTTAAATTACTTTTTCTACTCAGGCACAACCTGAGGCTTTTAATTGCTTTTTAATGTTGTCTTGCTTATCTGGAATAATACTTATTTCAACAAAAAATATGAAGTCAGTCTAGTGAGAGGGTCCAGCCCATGAACAGGCTCAGGCTTTCGAGCTGCCCAGTGCGATGCCGTGGGATGAGGCCCTGGAACCAGCTTCCAAGCAAAAGCTGCAGGCTGGGATGTGTTGTTCCTCTGCAGCGCTCAGCCACAGCCCCAGCTTGAAGGGGAGATGTGAGAGAGCCGGGAGGACATGTCACTGCTCAGGGGCTGCAGGAGAGGAGCAGCACGCAGGCATCTGCACAAGTTCAGGTTGCCACAAAAGAGGTCCCAGCCCAAGATCCATGGCTGAAGGAGAGACCCAGGCCACCACCAGGAAAACTTCACAGACATTCTAAAGAGAGGTGAGACCACCTCAGAGCATTTAGGTGGACCATAGTTGTTGTTTCAGGAGAGGCTGGTGTAGTTCCTTGTCCTACCAAACCCTCTACTTCCTGCTGCTGTCCTCTGCGTGACTGCATGGTCAATTCATCCATGGGAGCTGCTCTTGGCCCATGCCTGTGCACCTGGGCTCATTTCCAACAGCTCAGTTCTCAGGTTTTTCTGGCTACCAGGGTCAATGGGACTGGCAGCAGGAACCACATTTGTCCCTGACACCTCCCTCCTGCACCCTGCATCCCCTCCTGTTTCCCCACCTTCCCACCCTGTTTCCCCGCTCCTGTTTTCTGTGCTTCAAGGAAACACAGTCCGAAGGCAAAGATGCGCAGGGATCCATCAGTTTCCATTCTTCCCTTCGCAGCGCTGCTGTCTGGAAAGCTGATGTGTAATGGAACAAGAGGCTGGCACTTGTACAGATGGGAAGCTTCATTGCGCTGTTAATATCATCAGGGGGCTTGGAACCAGCCGGAGGTGGAAGGAAAGCACCAGATGGCTTAAGTAGCTCCCTGCTACCTTCCCCCAGCCCTTATCCCACTGCAAACTAGGGGAGGGAGAGATTCCTCTTGGAAATGCCAGGGCATGGCAGGAAATGCCAGTCAGGAGGACAGGCAGGTCTGAACACACTTGGGTCTTTTTCACACTGGATGTGCCAGGAGCAGAGTGATCAATGTGTGTCTGCCTCCAAGAGCTCCCAGGCTACACAAGGGACAGAGGCGGTGGTCAGGAGGACCTTCACACCTAGGTAACCAGCACGTGATGGGAGGAGGGGTGGTGGGACAGGACCAGGGTGGCTGGGTACTCAGCTGTGGGGATGCAGAGACAGGAGGGCTTGGAAAGAAAGCGATGGGGTCAGCTTAACAAGTACGTCTGAACCTTGCCCAGGTATATGCCTTGGGGAGAAAGCTGTTCAGGATGCAGCCGGGTACGCGTCCTACAATTTAAGATCAAACAGAAGGGCCAGCTAATCAAGCCATGGTCCAGAGTGCACTGAGGAAGAGGTCTTCAACACACACCAACTGGGGGATTCCCTAGTTCTCAGGGTTGGGCACATCTTCAGGAGCTGAAGTGAAACACCACAAATGTCAAAGTAGCCTTCTTCCTTAGGGAAAGCTGTGAGGTTTTAGGGGGGGGTGGCAGCCCTTTTAAACTTTGTAATTAGTAATACAAGCTTTCCATCACTAAAGTGAAAAATTATTTCGTATTGCTTTCTCATATAGATTTGTTTGGAATCACATATGAATCCAGGTAAGGCTGTGGGATCATGGACATGCCCATCTTTAGGAGCAATAGTTCCAACTGAAGTGGGCAACTCTCCCAGACCTTTATTTTGGGAAAGGGATATCCTGGATGTCCCTTTCATCCAGCTAAGAAGGTCAGTGTGGGACACTACTGAGGTTTTATCCCAGCTCAGGGGTTTTCTGTGAAAATCACAGGGACAGGGTGACCTTCACAGTGTACACAGACCCTGAACCATGAGAACAGTGGCATAACAGGCACATCAGACCAGGACAGAAAGCACATGCACCAGTAGGGCAAGTGGAGGAGTGGGCTGGATATTAATTAGTGCAGAATAAGACAATGAACAATAAGTGTTAGAAAATAATAAACCCCCTGTGGGTTTAAATTCAACACCAACGCAAAAGTTTGAAGCTACATCATCACCCACACGACCAGATGACTCCTAACCATAATAGCCATCAGGAAGATGGAGGGGCCAAGGGCGTGGAAACTTGCCCAATACTGGGGGGACTTCAAATACTCCCATAGAGACATGGATAGATGTCTGGAGACAACATAGAAGATAACTCCTTCTCAGGACAGCTAGGAGAAGCAATGCTAGGTTTAATCCTGACGAGGCCACAGGGCTAATTTAAAATGTTATTATTGAAGAGTCCCTCTATAAAAGTGTCTGCAATGTACTTAAACTCAGTAACATTGTAGGACTTTAAAAATAAAACTGAAAAAGTTCATTGTGACTTCATTTCAAAAAGGCTATCCACATAAAAGTGGAGAGGCTTGTTAAGAAGAAATTAAAATCAGCCACCAAAAGGGTAAAATTTTTCCAGGGGACATAGACATTGTTTAAAGATCTTCTATTAGATGATGAGAGCAAATCTATACAATTATCAAAAGAGACTTTAAAAGTGCAAAAAATTAGCTGTTCTCATTAAAGGACTGTGTAAAGGAGCCTGTCAGAGGTAAAATAGTATCCTTCAAAAGTAGAAGTCATGCTCAAATGAGGAAAATAAAAAAAAAGAGTGCGAGATGACAATTAAATGTAAAACTATGACAAAGGAGACCAACCCTTTTTTTGATGAGCAGCTTTCTAAGGTGTAAAAATCTAATAATAGACCCTTTTTCTCAACCCCTTCAGCAGCTGTGGAGCCCCCTGGGCTATTCCCACCATGGAGGACCTGTCCTAAAATCAGCCATCGATGGAAGAGGTTGGGGAGAAAACTAGGGAAATTAAGAGTATCAAAAGGAGCAGATGGCATTCACCCCAGAGCCCAAAGGGTGTCCCGTATGAAACAGCCATTTAGCAGTGGTGCGCAAGGGACTGTTTAAAATAACTGTGGTACCAAAGGAGCTGAAGGTGGTAAATGCAATGATATTTAACAGGGCCCCAGCAGCAATCCAGAGGATTGTCCAGCCAATCTCTCTGCTGGGCAAACAGTCAGAAAAATAGAATAAAGATGTCAGTAGGCACAAGAATATATATGAAATAGCGAGGAAGAGTCAGTTCAGGTTTTGCAGAAGGAAGTCCTGCACTGTGAACCCTTGGAGAGCCAGTGAGCTTGCAGAACAGGAGGCACATTCAGCAAAAGCTGCAGAAAATTGTCTTCATCAGAGGCTCTTAAAGAAATGAAACCGCTGCAGTGTGAAAGAGAAAGCCCTCCTCTGTCTAATAACTGCATAAGAGTATGAAACAAAAATTAGGAATAAATTAGCAGATTTTTCAGTGAAATAAAAGTCACAAGAGAGGCACCCAGGGACCTGTGGTGGAACATTATCTTCAGATCAGGAGATGGCCTGGAGAAGGAAAGGAAACCAATTAGGGGATTAAGTTGCTGACAATATTTCGATAATCAGAGTTGATGATGAAAAGCTATGGCAGGATCTCTCAATACTGAGCAACTGGAGAGTAAAACAAGAGTGAAATTCAGTAGCAAGATGTGCAAAATCATATGCATGGGTGAAACGGTCCATTTGTACTTGAACCAGTCATAAGCCTTAAATGAGCTATTACTGCTCAGGAAAGATTTCCCTTGCATACCCACGTTGCAGGTATTGTTATGAAAACATTGCCTCAGTGATCTGTGATAGCCTAAAAAGTAAATTGAGTGTAGAAATTTTTAGGGAAAAAGTGTTAAACAAAACAGAAGCTATCAATTTGCCATTGCACAGATCAATAATTTACCTGCTACTTAAATACTGTTTGCAAATCTGTTCCCTCCACTGGAGGAAATCAAAAAGATGGAAAAAATCCCTAGAAACTAGAAAAGCTGCAGAGAGAGATGGGAAAGATAAGGGTTGGGGAACAGCTCTGTGGGTGGAGAGATTACACGGACTGAGACTCTTCATCCAGGAAGAAGTGTGAGTGCTGGGCTGTGCGGTGAGGAGCAGCACGGGAGAGATTATTCACAGTTCCCTGCAGTACAAAAACTAGGGGTATCAAACTATGATCAGGACATTTGAAACAGGCAAGAAGAAATTTTTTTTTTTTCATATTAACTAAACTTCTTCTGCCCAGGGTGTTGTTGTAAGATTTGGATGGGCTGCAGGATAACTGAACAACTTAAGGGAGAGCATCTGCTGGGAGATACAGGGAGATGGTTTGGACCCCATTGGCCTTACAATACCTCCCCAGGGGGTTGGTTTGCTTTTCTTAATTTTATTTCCGGTTTTAAGCTTCATGTAGGAATCCATCAGGAAGCTCATGAAATGGATGACCTGGGCCAAGATCTAATTTGAGCACAGAGGAGGGGGGGGGGGGGGGTGTGTGTCTACAAGCACATGTTTCTGCATCTTTAGTCCAGACTGAAAACTGAGAGTCTGTCTTTAATACAGGAGGTGGGATTTCAGGTCGAAACATAAGATCTTCTGTATTGTAGGGGACATCCAGCTGCTTCTCTAAGGGGATTCCCCATTGTACATGGTGCTAACCTTCCATTATTGTAAGGAGAGAATCCGGATGATGGTTTAATTTCTTGAACAGCCTTTGAGGAAGACTATTTTTAAAATTCATCTTATGCTCCAGGAAAGCTCCAGTCCTACAAGCAGACGAGCATTGGTGTAACTGCACCCACAGAGGAAGACAGCATCTCTGGGACGAGGGCCACGCCACGGCTTCCCATCTGATCCTTTGCAGAACTGTACTCGATGCCAGCTGAAGGCTGGCAGGTCATCAAACACAGGCAGGGAGAAGAAAACAACAGGGCACAGCTTCAAAGCACATTTCTAAAATGAAGCAGAACTCAAAGCACATTTCCACTGCAGCACTGGAAAAAAAAATATATATTTTGCTTACGGACTGCAGTTCTGCCACATTCAGGTTTAAACCATCGGCCACGGAGCAGCTGTGCATAACGGTAGCGGTGTAATTTTTCATTCTACTGTCCTGAAAATGGTTAAACCATCGTTTGCTCAAGGTTAAACAACCCAACAAAAGTTACTCTTGTGCTGAGTAGAAATAGGCAGATTTTCTGCATGAAAAGTGAAATACATAAAGTTTTGAATACTTTGCATTTGAATGGAAATTCTTGTACTGCCCGAGCCCAGTGCAAGATGATGTGCTCATAATGAGGAATCAACGCCGACAGGGCTGGGGAGCGTGCACCCAGAGCAGCGACTGCCTGCCTGCGCCCAAATGAGAAAATAATTTATTTTCTCAATCGAAATTTATTTCATGAAAAGCCATTATTCTAAAATCAATGTAAACAAATCAAATGGCAGATGAGAGCAACCCTCCAGCCCGGAGAGCAGCCTCGGTGCATGCTGCAGCTGGAAATGGTGAAGACAGGCTGCTGGCATGGCAGAGCACATATGGACCGTGGCATCCGAGCTTACACAGCACCAGGGCAAAGTTTGTGCTGTGTCCTTCTGGTCCGTGGGGCATTAAGAAAGGCACACGCTAATCTTCCCCTCTCTTCTCCTGCACATCCCACAGCATTTCAGCCACGGATGCTCTGGTCAGAGAGATGCGGGGTCAACTTGTTCTGCACCCACCTCTGCAGGATAACATATATTCAGATTTATTAATTTATAACCACTGTAGATCATGATCTAGGAAACTAAGGTGATTCTTGCTGCTGAGACCAGGCCAGGGTGCACAGCAGATCCTGCTGATGGACTCTGTATCTACAAGAGAGGCCCCGGAGATCAGCCATCCCATTCAGATGCAGTAACTAGGCAAAGGCCCTTAGCAAAATCTGCTGGCCGATTCTCACACACACAGCACTTTTTTATAGCTCTCTCCACTGATTCATTGGAAAGCAGAAATTTCTCAAATTCTCAGAGAAATAAATGCCTTTTGTTTCGGTTCCTTCTTGACAGGCGTATTTATGATGATCACAAAGAAAAGATCACAACAAATCCTGGCAAAAAAAGGAAGCAAGAAGAGGGAGCTGAGCTACAGAAAATAAGTAACAAATCAGGAATGGGAGGAAGATAATGGTTGTGATTAAAAATCAGATGCTATGAAATAAAGCACAATGGATATGAGAAGTAAAAGTATCCATTAAAAAAAAAATCCATATCCAAATGTGTTATGGACAACAAGAAAGCATTTTAAATTATCTGGAACAAAAGAAATTCTAGCAAAATTACGATGTTATAGATCCGGTTTTTGATAGTTGCAGTAATGCTGTCAATAATAATGCAGATGCATAAGGGCCCAAAAACCTGCTCTATGAAATGTTGAGGGCGACATGTTTCCAGCTCTTGATCCCCATCATTTTCTATTCCAACACAACTGCGTAGCAACTTCCAAATTGTTAACAGTTTAAAAAATGTTAAGCTGCAACCTTAATTAACTGAAATAATTATTAATTTTTAAAAGCTTTCAATTAATTTTTAAACTCGTTTTCTTCTACAAGACCAGCCAACTTGTTTCTAAATTTGTGAAGAAAATCACTAAATATTTTAAAAGAATGACAGAATAAAGCTGCTGTTGTGATGGTATTGAGAAGAGAGTGAAAAATGGGACTATGGCACATCACCAACCCTTGTGACACCAGCTCGGGTGTGTCATTGACCCCCTAAAGCTTCTCCCCTCCCTCCACACACCCCTACTCTCTTACATGTTCAGGCAGGGTCTACGCTATAAATTACCCTCCTTTGTTTTTCCCCTCAGCATCAAGCATAGAATAATTTTTTATAAGCTCAGAAAAAAATGTGTTTCCAAAAGCATCTTGCAAGCCTGGGGTTTGTCTTTGATGCAGAAGTTTATTGTCCTTGTTATTCTGCAAAAAATTTTAAGACATTTTAGTTTGTTGGTTCGCAGTAGGTAGAAGGTGACATGGAAGACTTGATTCATAATTTTGGATACTCAGGGATTTGGTCTCAGTTAAATCACTACAAGTTAAGCAGAATATCAGCAAAATAGTTGCAGGGTCATGGTGACACTAATATTATTAGAAATCTTCAAGCAATACAAGTGAACTGATGTTTAACCAGGGAAATGATGCATTCCATCTCTACTGTGAAACATGAGCAAACGAAAGAGAAAACCAGGTGATTTGGTTTCCAAAAGAGCATCTTTAAGAAATAACTCACAGAACCACAGAATCATCTCGGTTGGAAAAGCCCTTGAAGATCCTCCAGTCCAACCATGAACCTCACCCTGACCGTTCCCAACTCCACCAGATCCCTCAGCGCTGGGTCAACCCGACTCTTCAACCCCTCCAGGGATGGGGACTCCCCCCCTGCCCTGGGCAGCCCATTCCAACGCCCAACAACCCCTTCTGCAAAGAAATCCTTCCTAAGAGCCAGTCTGACCCTGCCCTGGCGCAGCTTGAGGCCATTCCCTCTTGTCCTGGCGCTGGTTCCTTGGCTCAAGAGACTCCTCCCCCGTCTCTGCACCCTCCTTTCAGGGAGTTGTAGAGGGCCATGAGGTCTCCCCTCAGCCTCCTCTTCTCCAGACTAAACCCCCCCAGTTCCCTCAGCAGCTCCCCATCAGACCTGTGCTCCAGACCCTGCACCAGCTCCGTTGCCCTTCTCTGGACACGCTCGAGTCATTCAATGGCCTTTTTGTTGTGAGGGGCCCAAAACTGAACACAGTAATCAAGGTGTGGCCTCACCAGTGCCGAGTCCAGGGGTAAGATCCCTCCCCTGTCCCTGCTGGTCACGCTATTGCTGATACAAAAGACAAAGAAAGAATTTTCCAACTCCCTTGTGCTTGTTCTTCCTTCTAGCACAGCACTTGTCTCATTTGGCCAGGCTGGGGAGGCTTTGCTATAGGAAAGGGATGACAAATTGCCGGCAGGACTTTGCTTTGTTAGAATGGCTATTTAGGTGGGAAGGAGTGTTTTCCTGCTGCTGATTCATTTCTGTCTGAGCAAGCCCAGACCTTCCCATGATGACTTTCAATGTGACTAGCTGGAGTCAAACTACCAAAAGTAGCACATGTTATTTAAGCTTTGTCTAATCTCAGCCTAACTGGGCAGTGAACCGGCCTGGAAGGGCCCCTGCACTGTTACAGAAGGAATTAACACTCACTGGGGTATGCTGGCATCTGTACCCCAGAACCTGTGGCTTTTGGCATTGCCAGCTGTCCTGTATTTCAGCAGGGCTTTGCACAGTTGCGTCCTGGCTCATAACACTGAGCGATGGTGGGAATAGCTGGAGGGACATCAAACATCCCCCAGGGCAAAGCCACAGCTGCGCAAGGGCACCACAGGGAGCTTTTACCCAGGAGCACAGTGTGTTCCTCTCCCACTGCCCACAGGAATTGCGTGAGATTTGGTAATTCAGGTTATACAGAGCCAGCAGGCTCTTGGCTACAACTTCACTGAGGTTATAGGTGAGCCCGAGCCCATGCCCAGCTGCAAGCTGGGTGAGTGATGGACAGATGGGAGCAGAGATGCAGGTGCTGAAGCCAAAGCTTTGGCACCCACTGCTGGGCTAGGAGAAGACCTGCCCAAAGTGCAGATGCAATGCTTCTGATCTCAAGTGGCCGCCAGCACCATTATCAGGTCCCCAATGTTATAGGGCCACCTTTAAATCAAACCAGAGGATGTTCCTCGAAGAAAAATGCATCAACAGAAGCATTAGCCAGAAAGATTCTCTAGGTTTTAGCATCTTCCTTCTGGTCCCTCTCACTTAATACTGAAGACATTCACCACCTTTCAGCAATTCAGTGCTTTCCAAGGCAGTCCAGACATGTGACATCATTCATTTTGATGCAGTACAAAAATCAGAGAATTTTTTTTGTCTTTCTTTGCCATAATGGGTTTCATTTTGAGTAGAGTTTGCTGAGTTGAAATATCTTTCACAGCAGGCTAATGCCTCTTCCTGCACTGAAGCCAGGAGAGGGTGTATTTGATCACCTGCACCCTGGGCTGAAGCCCTGAACTTGACCTGCGGCTGCACTGTCTGCTCACCCTGCTGACAGGGCTGTCCAGTCCCCAGCGGCTGGAGGGGATGGATTAGTGACAAGGGACTGCTGCTCTTTAAGCGAGCCTGGCTGGGGAGTCCTTGAGACATGTGTTTGATAAGGAACCGCGCAGCACTTCATGCTCTTCATCTCATCCCCAAGGAGCATACAGGCTGGGACAGGTGCTGATTAAATTGATCTCCCAGAACAATCTCTGGTGTCTGTAAGAACTGTTGTTCATTTTCTCAGTTTCTCCTCATGACCTATGGCACGCACAAAGCTCTGAAGGCAGAGAGGTGCATTTGGTAGTGCAGAGGAGGTTCGTGGACCTTTGTGGTAGACCCCATTCCTCAGCCATCTGCAGCACAAGGTCACATCCCAGTACGTTTCTAGCAGGGACAGACAAGACTGTTCAGTGTCACTACAGGTATCGAGCATCCCACCTCCCTGGCCCCAAAGTCGCCCCTGGAGGGAGATGTCAATGAAACCTTCCCCAGGCTAAAGCCCTATTTCAAACCCTACTCCACCATTATGTGAAAACAGGTGGACTGAATAGAGCTCTCATCTCCCCACTTCCAGAAGCCTGGGATAACAGCTCAGAAAACATCAGCTTCTCCATTTCCAGCCTGGCCAAGCTTGTAGAAAAAGCCAGAAAACCATAAAAAAAAAAAAAAAAGTTATCTAGCCCCTGCAGCAATAGTTGTTATTCACCATCACCAGTGCATATCTCAGCCTGATCACATGCCCTGGAGACAGGCAAGGCACCACCACTCGGATCACACTCGATGCCTGCCTACGTGCCGAGCACCACGCTAGCACACAGGGACAGCAGAGCTGACAGCGCATTCACACCTTGCACGGCACCAACCCTGCCAGACCCGGGTCAGCCCTGGGATACTGTGGTCATACGAGGGATGATGTTTTTCCCTGGCACTGCTTGGGCAGGGTAGATGCTCTCCAGCTGGGAAGGGTAAACGGGGGGACACAGGAACTTCTGGTCATCATCAGAGCCCTTAAATTCCCACCAGTGGGGCAATACTTTAAAGTAAGTTGCAAAGGGTGTCAAAGGACAGGCTCCCCTTGCACATGTTGAAATATTTATATTGTACTCACAGGGACCTGGCCTGACTTGTACGCCTGTTTGCCTAACTGATGATGGCTTGATAGCTGCAGCGGGGAGCTTGTTAATTGAATTCCAAAGGGACTAATTACGGCAGGAATAAGAGAGCTCTCTGTCATCTCACAGGTTTTTTCACTCATCTGGATTTGAAAGGGTTGCAGGAGCCGGGACTTGTTGGTAAGAGGCAGCTGGAGGAGCCCTGCCGCCCCAGCCTGTGGTGTTGCTGCCCTCCTGCTGGGCACAGAGAGGGGTGATGCCAGGTTTTGGGGAGATGCCATCAGCTGTTTTCCTTCTCCAGGCACTGGAGAGGTGCTCAGCTGGCTGGGGACAGCAGGGCACTGATGTAAGCGGGAGGAGGTGGGTGCAGAGCTCCAGCTCTGAAGCATTTCAAGTCCTGCTACACATCTGTGGTGCTGTTGGGTGGCTCCTGGACAGCTCCTTTCAGCTCCTCAGCTAAAACCAGCACAAGAATAGCAAGCAAGGACCTGCGTAGTCCACCATGCCCAGGAGAAAGGGCATCTCTGGACAGGGAGGATCACAGGCTCCCTTTGCGACAGTGGCCCTCAGCACATCAGCTGCTGCTCGTTGAGCAGCCACACCAGGGCAGGGCTTGGCATGGCTGCACGGCGCTGGATGCTTGCAAGGACCCCCAAAGCAAGACCCCTGGGCTGAGCATCACGGTGGCTGTCATCTGCAGGAGGGCAGGCTGTGAGGGACCAGTCATGTGCACAGGGTTTTTTATCCCTACCATGCCAGGGGGGTGACTTGCAGGTTGGATGTGGACACAAGGAGCCCAAGGGTTGCAAAAACCCGTCCCTGTGAGTCACTCAGTGCACGGGGTGCTGCTGCAGAGAGCGTTTCCCTTGCCTGTGAGCCCCAGCACAGCTCCTTTCCCAGCTTCTGTCCTTGTACTGCATCCTGCAGCCTACCCAGCCTGGCCGCAGCAGCAGCTCGGAGCTAAACCCCAGGGAGGTGATGAGAATTTCCTGGGTTTAAAAACACATATTTTTATATGTGCGTATATATGAACACAATCCTTCTTCCTGCTTTCAGAAGTCGACATTAACTCCGGCTGTGCCAGTGATGCAGTTCACAGCACAGACCTGCAGACCCAGACACGTGCTGCCAGAGAAGCGGTGAAGGGGGTGTAGCACTTCCTCAATGACCTCGGTGGCTCAGGAAAAAAATGGACCCTGCTGCTACATCCTAAACCAACTCCTGGCCCTGGCAGTTTTGCTGACATACCATGCAGAAAATTATTCTTGGTCGTCATATGGTTTTATCACAGTCGGGGGGGGGTGTCAAATCACAGCAGGGAAATGTATTTTCACCCAGCCCTGGCTATATGTTTTGAGGATTTCGTGGCAGTTTGGGGATGCCTTGGGGCTGCTGCCCTGAATACCATTGCCCAGTGCTGGTGCAACACTGCTGCTGCTACAGTGGTGTAAAATGACTCTTTTTCATATGGTAAGGAGAAGAATCATTCCTCCCATATAACTATATAAATAAAATATAAATAAAATAAAATAAAAATAAAATGAACTTTGGGGTACCCTAGGCACAAAGGTTGGGCTGTGCATGTCACCCCCTTCCACCACAGGCAGTAAGGGCACTGCTGGCCCTCAGGGATGAGAAAGGTTGTGATGAGCCATGGTTTGCAGCGGTGGGAGCAGGAACTGCCTGTGGCAGCCTCGGCCATGACCCCAGACACGTCAGCCCCTCTTCTAATTGCCATATGCTTCTCCCCTGGCAGAGCACATGGCCTCCCGTACACTACTGCTATGTCCCATCTCACATGGTGTCTCCATTCCTCTTGAGCAGCAGGTTACAAATGTCTAAATGCCATGAAAAGTGAGTTACTGAAAGGTTTGTAAGGGGTATGGCAGCGGTGATTGTTGTAGACTCTTGGTTCCCTGCCTTCAAATTTTTGGGAAACAACAAGTGCAGGATACAGCCCAAACTGCCTCCAACTGTGTTTCTTGTTTGCGTGACCATGCTGGTTTTTGAAGTACCCAAATGAGGGAGATCTCAGGTTGTGGAAGTGGGATGGGGAACTGCAGCTTCTGCAGTGGCTCTGGATAAACCTCAGGGCAAGACAAGCTGGATAAGCTGTCCCCAGAGGCTCAGATTCTGGCAGAGGGAGCTGTAGTCTGTAACCTGCAGCATGCCACAGACCATGGCTTTGGGGTGCAGGTGTAGACAGGGAGAAGCTACCTGTCTGTAATCACTGGCAGCAGCCTGTTGTGTCCTGGGGGAGAGGCAGAAAAAGATTTATAGACCTGTACAGAGGAGCTGCAGCTGGATCTGCCACCTCAGTGATTCCAGGACACTCGAGAGCAATAAGAGGGACATATTTCAAAAATGTAGGCAACACCTTGCTGGGATAAAAGAAAGGCAAAGGGTGAATTTACTGTAGCCAAAGTTTAACAGAAGAGGGACTAAAGATAGAGACAGCTATAGAGAAATAAAAGAAATCAATTTTTTGATGGATTTGCTTATGTTTCAGGCTGGTTCCAAAAAGCTTGAAGTGTAACAAGGTACCAGGTAACAAAGTAATAAGTTGCTGGGATATTTATACTGTTTTGGGACAGGACTATGGTCTGGCGTATTCATTTGATTGTGAGGTGGTGTGTATTGCACATAAGCCTTCATTTATTTCTTTGTGGTTATAATCAAACTCAGATAATTTTTTTTTTCCCCAAAAAGGATTCCCATTATTTCTAATTTAGGGTTTGTTCCCTGGGGATATCTGCCCCCAGGGGCTTTTTCTGGGGGCCAGCAAGGCTGCATGGGGCTCCCAGGGAGTGACTGGGGAGTTGCAGGATTGAAAACAAACCTGAGAGAAAGGACCTTCCTGTCAGGGGAGAGTATTTCTATTCTGTCTCATTCTGTATTTTCTGTAACTGAAGAGGTTCAGGTGGTCTAATAAAACCCAGCTCTTGGGTTTTATGCTTTCCCTTGGGGAAAAGGTGCAGGCAGGCTCTCCTAGAGCCCGGCTCAGAGACCTCACCGGGGTTTGCTGGCTTGTTATCAATAATAGAAATGATGGTAATGAAACATCTCTGGGAGCTTCAGGTTTCATTTCTCCTTCAGCCCTCATGTCTCAAAGGTAAACTATTACATTGCCCAATATTGAGTGCAGGGTTGTTTGAGAGTATTAAGGCTACAGTTCATCAGAGGTCATGTTTTATTCACTTTTGGCCAATTGGCAGTTCCCTGTGTTTGCATCTGCTCCTGGAAGTAAATGTCTTCTTGGTTTCTGTGCCAATGCCAGCAGCAGCCGAAGGCTTCCCAGGTGCTTGGGGGTACTGGGGGGGATCTTTACCCCCACTCTGTCCCAAGGCTGGCAAACAGAAGATGCTGAGCCCCCACCTCTGAGGTCTGACATCAAGCCTTTCCCAGCATCTCTGGGTTCCAGGCTCACATGGAGGAAAACCGTTTGAACGGAGTAGGAAAAACCCATTTTGTGTGCAGACCTCTCAGCTCACACCAGCAATCTTTCCTACCGCTGCCTTCCGTGGTACCTGGCTGATCTGTGCGTGTCCGGTGGCCAAAGCCCCCAGGCAGCTGGAGGAGGGATTGGGGTTAGGAGCTCTCAGCATCATTGTGTGGATGCCTTCCAGCACCCACAATGGTCTTGCACATGCACGGCATGTTTCCTGCCCCAGGAAATACCAGACATGTTCCAAACCAACTGTCCGTGGACAGTAAGTCCAACCTGAGCACGCTGAACATATCAGGTTTTGGGTCCTGCCAGTGCTGTCTGTCCTCTGGAAGACACGAAAACCCTACAAGATCTTCTTTCTGTGTCCTTAAGAGTGATAGCAGAGCTAAAAAAGATTGATCAGAAGCTAAGAACAGAAGCTTTTCTGCGTTTTCATCTGAAGAGCTAGGTTTCCAAGCTTTGGTTTTCAGATTTAAAAAAAAAAAAGAATGTATCTGAGGGAGGCAGGCATATTTCATAAACAGTTCAGTATTGTCCAAAACATGACAGCAAGACTCTATTTAAAATTACCCACACAGACCGCTCTGAAGCAGCCCTGCCGTGCTCCCTCTTCACAGGACTGCCAACATAACTGTGAACCCAAACACCTGGACTGGGAAACTGCCTCTCCATCTCCATTAAGGCTACTTCCATGACACAGGTTATTGTCAGGCACTGTTTGCATCTCTTGCTTTCTGACTGATGATTGTTGCTGTCAGTTTGCTCTTATCCCATCTATTATATAGGTTGTTTTATTTGTTTTTATTGCTTCTTTCACCTTTCATCTAATCAAGGTGCATTTTTTTTGTTGCTTTTTTAATCAGTGTAGCTTTTTTGAACACATTTAGGGCATCTTTTTAAATGGTCTTCAACAATTCTAAATTAATCACTCCAATTATTCTGATAATTTTCCTCCCAGTTCCTAAATGTTTTCAGTGGGGCCCTTCTCTGGCCACAGTGTGCACCTGTATCAGTGCCCAGGCATGGATTGTATTTGGACAGAGCAGCAAAATCAGGGTATGGTAGAAAACTGTTAATAAAGAGTTTTGTTTGGTGATCAGTTCACTCTAATCCATTAGAAAAGGGGCTAAACCAGCAATATTCTGAAGGTAATGAACTAGTTAGAATGAGTTAGAAAATAATCAGGGTATGTTTCTGAAGCTTCAAGGATGTGTGATTAGGAGCCACCCAAGATCCCACAGGATCCGTGCCTGGAGCCATGACAGCGCGGGGTGTGCTTATCTCCCCCTGGGTACAGTGAAACCAGTCAGTCAATCTCCATCACTCCCTTTAGGGTACAGTATGGGTACACGAAGGAAAATTCTCCTTTTGAAGAGGCCACTCAAAAATCCCCAGTCCATGTGTGCGGGCTGAGGAGCAGCAAGTTACCATGTGTCGGGTGTTTTACGGGAAATGCTGGGGGCTCCTGCCTCCTGGCACTTTCTTGGGGAGAAAATAAATCTTGAATTACCTTGTTTTCATTTCCAATAAAACTGCATGTTGGCAGTTGCCTTGGAGCTAATAATCTGACACGGTGCTGTGCATCTGTGAATATCTGTAGCATGGGTGTGCTGGTTCTGTGTTTGAGACTGACAGTGCAGCACTATGTTGTTGTTTTCCTACCACTATATTGTGTTCCCAGCACATCATAATAAAGAGAAACGTGAAGGTAGGCGATTTATCATAATACAAAAATAAAAGGCATAATAATGTAAATTATGCACATCATTAACCCCAACTGTTGCTCTAAAATGGACACGAATTCTGTAAGAAAATCATCTTCAGGTTGAGCCATGGCAATTTTCGCTGAAGGGCTGCCCTGTAGGTGCTGGAAAACCCATGTGTCCTCTTCTCTTGAGGTTTGGAGAGCTGGCTCGGAGCCCTGTTAATGCACTGGCAGCAGTATAGGTGCCTTTTCCTCCTTGGGGCTGTGTTACCCATGGAGGGGCTGCAGTACCCCCAGGCAAGCTCCTGCTCCACCAGTAAATCAACAGCACGTCAGGCAGTGCAGACAGGATTCTTTGGGCTACAGTGGACGCGGACCTGTCACCATCAGCTCCTCGTCTGTTCGAGGCAGATGAAGTCAATGGCACAGCTCATCTCATCCTGCAGTAGATGTCGGATAAGGGTAGGTGAACTACACACCACCCCAAAGTGCAATGTGTCCCCTCTGGCTGTGTAGGAAGCCAAAAATAGCCAGCTCAGATGTCTCACTTTGATGTCTAACATTGCCAGAGGTGAATCCTGTGCCATGCTGCTGTGTTTTCAAGAAATATAAAGGGGGGGGGATTGGTTGAATGCCTCCTCCTTTCCAATTTTTCCCCTTCCTTTTTACTTTTCAAAGAAGAAAGAGTCAGTTTAAACTCTTTGATCAGATCACCCTCATCAAAGACAAGTGGGCTGCAGCCTGAGTGGGATTTCCCAGCCCCCTCCCATCACCCAGATTCCTAAAGCTGGTTTCAAGTCTCTTAAAACCTTCCTGCATAGAATTTTCCCTTGCAAAAATTAGACCTCATGAAAATAAATAATTCCCGGAGGAAATTTCAATTTGATTACAAATATTGACTTGCTTCAGGGAAGTTTTTTTTAAAGAAAAATCCATTTGGAGTCAACATTTTCAAATTAAACATGTATGTTCGCGCTGTTATACTACTTAACTTGGAAAAATACCAATTTTGTTTCCAGTGGTTGGGGATTTTAGGAGTTTCTTCCATCCATATTTTTCTGCAAGAGCTGAACAAAAGAGATGCCTTAAAATTGGGCAAGGCAGGGAAAAGATTTGTTTTAATTTTAAAGGATTAAAAAAATGTAATATGAAAGGTTGTAAATCATTTTCATGCTTCTAAAAAAAACCCATAAAAATGCATAAATATGTATATTAAAGCTGTAGCCCCAGGAGATGCCTGAGCTGCAGAAGCACCAGGCAGAGCAGACACAGTGGGTGTTGTTCCTCTGGCGTCGCTCGAATGGTCTCCATCACCCCACTGCTCCTGCTTCCAGCAGGTCAGGAGTGATTTTCCACAGATGTGGCAGCCAGGAGATGTGGGAGATGAGCAGACGGGTGGGATAATTTTGGTGGTCCACCACCTTAGTGGTGGCACCAAGTTTTGCATGCACTCCCTGTCATTTCTGGGTTGAACCCATGAGCATGGGGACCCTCAGCATCCAGTTCCCTAAAGGCATCCAGGCCAGTAGATGTTTGTATGGGTCACTGAACTCAGTTGAGGGCTTCACACCCCACCAAAGTTGTACTTCAGACACCCCTCCGCCCTTCTGGGGTTTGCTTGGCCCTGCTGGACAAAGCAGAAAACCAACTGCTTCGGACTTGTATTTTTGTTTTTTCCCCCCAGATTTTCTCTTTCTCCACTGAGCATGATCCTTCTGCTCTCGGAAATGCTGAAGTTGAGCTGAAACACTTCAGAAACCTCACACATTTCAGGACATGAGGTACTCAGGTGTGAATGTGTGCTGCTTTTGTCACTTTATGGATTAAAAAAAGGTAAGAAACCAACTTAGCTACATTTCAATGTAGGAGCTTTGTCAGGGGAGGGAGACAGATTGTTCTTCATAGAAGAAGACCGTGGTGAGCTCTGTGTCCTGCTTGTTTTTGGAGGAGAAGTAGTGGGTAAGAGGAAGAAGAAGCTGAAGGAACAGCAACCTTCTTGTGAAGTAGACAAGGTCTCCATGCACTAACATTTGTCCTGCAAAAGAGGTATTGACAGGGGCCAGCCTTCAGCCAAACATGTTTCTGCCAAAAATAAAACAAACCCATTTATTTTAAAACTAAAGAATGACTATGATAAGTGACCCTGTGTGGAGCTGGGGGCTTTCTTGAAGCCTGAATCAGGGGGCAGAGGGGTTAAGCTCTCCCCGGAGTGGAGGAACCACCTCAGGTCCCCAGCAGCAGCAGCTGCTCAGGTCCCTGCTGATGATGAGCAAGCTCTAGCAAAGACGCTGCTCGCTGGAGGCATCCAGGTACTAGCCAGAAATTACTCTAGACAGTGGAAGGGCTTTTTAGAAGCACTTTATTAATAGACACACATGACAAATCACTGATAACAAATGCAAAAAGCCCTTGGCCTAAAGGCCTGTTTGCCCAGGCAATATCCCCACTGAGCGCAGCAGCCATTAGTCGCAGCAGGAGGCACCGGGAGCAGCTCTCTTACATCAAAGCAGGAAAACAAATGCCTGAACTATTTACAATAGCAAAGGTGCAATCTCTGCACCTTCCCAGCCATACCCTAGCACGCACGTGAGCAGGTGCCAGGCTTCAGTAAGCAATGCTCGAGCCTGTCTTACACCACACGTGGCACAGCAAAGCCTGGAGACCTGGTTGCAGTCCCCTGTGCCTGGTGTTTGCCCGTCTCTGCGGTGAGCAGTGCAGGTGTCCGGTGCTTGCTCCATGATTCCTCAATACTTTTCCCAAATAACTGTTTCAAATACACCATTCCGTGCAGACACGATTAAGCTGTTTAGGACGATGGATGTTGCCAATGAGGATAACCTCTCTTAAGGTTAATTAATCATTTGTAAACCGACCTTTGGATGTATGCATTATTCATCAGTACTCCTGAACTAACGGGCCAGATAATTTTCAGCCACTGTTTTCTTTGTCAAAGTCTTTAGTTATTCCATAACTGAGGGCAATTGCTGAAGTATGGGGAGAGCAACGCCCCTGGGTGCTGCCTCTGCGCAGGATACTCATGCTTGCCCATCATTTAGACTACAGCCTGGGTTTAGGCTGGACCACTGCCCAACAGACGCTTTTCTTCCCCACCTGCATATTTCTTCCTTGAAGCCTGACTGACCTTAAACTATCTTGAAGACTCCTCTCCAGGAGCTTGACATTTAAAAGTGCAGTGACAGAAAATAACTTCTTCTAAAAATATGTGTAACTTATTTACCAGCACGAGGAGAGGGCGAGAAGAATTCAAATGAAGGCATACATATACATCGTGCTGCTCAATTGTGACTTTTCACTGATACCACGTGGTAGCACCGCTTTCTCCTCCAGCAAAGCTGCTCCCTGCATTATGGTGGCCTGTAAGGCCTTTCCCCCATGTCCAAACCTGGACTGGCCAAGCAGAATCAGGGATAAGGAGAGAGGGGATCCCCATGTCCCCTCCCGGGCTGCAGGGAGAGGACAAGGCAAGGCTCCAGCCATCTCACAGCCACCAGAAGTGGAAGGCAGGAAAAGACAAGCCAGAATTTATTGAGAAAACACCCCATGGATCATTCTTTGTCAGATTACATAAATGAAGAAAAAAAAAAAAAAAAGAGAAAAAAATAAATCAAAGACTAAATGCTGCACAAGTCAGTGAGCTCAGTACTTGGGAAGCTGCTTTATCTCCGTGGGGAAAAGCCTCCTGCACCCCATGTCTCCCCAAGAGAGAGCAGACCCTGCCCAAACGGGCTCTTCACCCCCTTCCCCACCCAAAACTACAGCGTAGCCATGGGGGAGTCTCCCGAACGTGAGGCGTTCATGTATCTTTAATTATTGTTTCAGCCACATAAATCCATGCTGAATTAAAATTCATGATGGTTCTAGGGTACAAGTGCAAACAATTTGTTCAGTAAACTTTGCTCTAATTGGCATTCTGAAAATTTCCTGTTAATCAAGCCCCTTGGGCTCGGTTTACCAGTGTAGTTCTGCCTGCGAATGTCAGTGCTCAGAGGGTGCACGCATGTATGCCGATTTCAAGGGTCTTTATACGATATTAACTCATACACCTTGTCCTCACATTAATTTGCAAGTAATTTTTTAACAACCTTCTGTGGCCCTGTCTTTTATCTTGCTGCTTCATTACTCGAGGCAAGCAAGCGAGCGGAAGAGCATTTGTAAAACCCGAAACAAAATTGCACTCAGAAACGTCTAGGATTTGAACGTGAAACGCCCCCAAGGGCACCTGAAATTCCTCCCTGCAGGAGCCGCCTTTCCAGTGGCACTTGACTCCAAGTGGCCACAGGAGAAATGAGAAAATATTCAGGCCAGCACAGTAAATGTCAGGTGTGTGAGTGGTGCCGCTGCACAGAGGCTGCAGCCAAACGCACCCAGAAACAGGGCTACGGAGGTGGGTAACACTTTGGTCCTCTTGAGCTGGGGATAAAAATGTCACCTGAAGAGACAAGGCATGAGTAGAGCTGTTTTTTCATCCCACCCCCATGTGTGTGGAGAACATCAGAAATGACTGCAGGGGACGCCAGGGTCTGGGGGGTCTTGGCAGAGCCCCGCTGCCCACATACCATCCAACATAAAACAATTGGCCAATTCTGGATCTTTTTCCCCAAGCCTCTCCGCAGTGATGCCCAACCAGTCCTACCTGGGACCATTGCCAGGAGGATTTTAGGAGCTTTCAGTGATCCTTCACTTCAGTTCTGCAGCCTTATCAGGCTAGTGCTTAACTTATATCCCAAAAGATTTGGGAACAGGAGAAGCTATGTATATACCTGAGTGCCTCTTCCCACCAGCACAGTAAGACAGAATAATAGAAATAACAAAATAATGAGAATCTGACAGAGATCAGGGAAGCAGTGGAGAAGTTCTCTTGGATGGAAATACATGGGAAGGAAACATATGAGAACTGGCAGTCCCCAGAAGGGACCAAAGATGGTGCACAACAGCAAACTGCTCCCCTGTGAAAGCAGATAAGAAGCATAATTAGATGGCGTTACGGCGGCAGCAAGGTCTGGAAGCTGGAAAGAAATTGTATGGAAAGTAGAAATGGGCACGTGCCTGGGGGGAGAATAGAGGAATAATATAGGTTCACAGCGTGAGAGCGGCCAAGTCTGCACGCACAAGGTTTTGGAGGCAACCAGCAAGAGTCTGCAAATAAATTAGATGTAAAATGGGAACAGCAAGATGTGTAGGGGTGTACGTGTCCAGGGAAAGAGAACAGACTGAGCGTTCAAAGCAGGAATTTGCCCCGTCTCCCCTGTTTCAGTCCTTGTAAAAAGGTTAATTGTGAGTGAAACTTAATGAAACAGGCTTTGAAGGGAACTGTAGAGAAGGCGAGCATAAGGAAAGAAGTTTAAAGCCATTTGGATATGTCAAAGGTATTCAAAATGAGAGGATCTGATGAAATGCACCCAAGAACATTGAACCCTTGGTGGTTATCTTCAAAAATTATGAAGGCATAGATGTCCCTGGAGATGAGAGAAGCACCTCTTTAAAGAGGATACTTTAAAAAAAAAATTTAAAAAAATTGAATAATCATCTTAATCTCAATTCCCTGAAAGAGGCTGGAAGAAAGTCTTAAATGAGTAACTTGTAAGATGTAAAATGATGAATAAAAATCAAAGAACATGGGTTTGTCAAGAACCAGCCATGTCAACCCAATTTAATTTCCTTCTTTGATAAGGCAACGGGCACACTTGATGATGGGGAAGCAGAAAACACATGAGTGAGGCTTTTTGCGTTTTCCCACTGGACAGCCTCAAACAAGCTGAGAGAACACCGTCTGAAAACAATCAGCTCAAGTGGCAGAGTAACTACTCCCGAAGAGGAGTGATCAAGGGAGAAAGAGATTTCTCCAACCTCCACTACAGCTCTAGTGGAGGGGCTGTCAACCTTCCACCCCATACAGATGACGGGCTGCCTTTCTCCAATTTGGCAATCCACAGCTTTGCCCAAGGACAGCTCCTTGCCCAAGGAAAAATGAGACTAAACCTTTGTTATGTTGATTTCTAGCATCTCGTGTTGGTTTATCCTTAATTTCCCCATGACATCAGCATCCCCATGCGTATTTAAGTAGAAATATTTTGATGCAGCATTATCCCATATTAACTTCAGATCCTGGCATCAAGCTGAGATGCTTTTGGTGGGGCTTCAGTCACTCCACCCCGTTTGGAAATGGTGCAAATCCGTACAAGGCAGCTGTGAAGCCTGTGTGTGAGCATGGAGGCTTTGCTGCTCCGCTCCCAGCCCTCCAGACGGGTGGACGGACGGATTGATGGATGGGGACCCTTGCAAACCCCAGTCAAGGGACTGCGAGCTGTTAGAACGGCTGCTGGAGGAATGCAGGAACAGAAGCTTTGGATACAGTTTCAAACAATGTGTAATTATCAGGTAGCTGAAAATTAGCCCATCTGTGCCTCGGGGAAAGACAATGAGAAGTTATGTGTTACTAATGGCTGAAAAGCACTGGCAACACAAAACAGGAAATTTTCCATAAACTTTTTTCTTGAGGTAATGTAATTACACGGCATAATCCCCAAATCTCCTGACTTTTTGGTGGTTTTTGATAAAGCTCACGAGGTCTTCATCCTCTTTTCTTTTTCCTCTCCTCATTGCAGCAGCATGGTCTTTGGCATTTTGAGCAGTGCCAGCTGTCTGGCCAGGCCACCTAAAGCAGCAGATGTGGGTAACATAAACTGCCTGTACAACGGAATAGCTAACGACATGTATCAGGTTTTTCTAAAGCAGATTGTAAATATCCACCATGCCTTTGCCACAGCCTCACTATCTGAATGCAAAGCACCCGAGCTTGTAATACTATTTTGGATAAAATTTTTGTGCCGGTCGAGTTGGCCGGCCAGAGTCTGGGTCTCTGATCCAGGTCAATGCACACACAAGCATCAGCATGATTCAGATTAAGGACCCCTTTTGTTTTCTCTGCTTTTGGTTCCTACTGATCTGGAATGCAAAAAAAAAAAAAAAAAAAAGCATGCTTTCTTTAAGTGCCTTGAAGATCCCATGATAAGGTCTTTGGGGGTTGGTGAAGCAAAACTGGAATAGTGTAAAACTCATGCAAACAGTCCAGGCAGGGTAAATAGCTCATGATTTTTTTTTATTCATACTTTTGTCTGTGGAATAACTGGGAGCAAATTGCTTTTTCCTTTCCTAGTCCAAATTATTCAGAGAATTTTTCTGCTGATTTTTGCTATTCTCCCTTTAGAGAGCGTTTGCTCTCGAAGATGGCCTGCTTAGCTCTGAATGGAAAGCAAATGTTGCCTTCACCTTCAGTGAACTTTGAAGCAATTGATTTTTACGGCATAAAAGAAGAACTGAGAAGTGACAGCTCGTGGGCTTTGCGGAGGATGAATTTTGCCATTTCACGACTGTCCGTGCAGGAGGATGCAGGCGTCCCAGAAGAAAGATGACAGATGCTTTTTCAACTCATCCCCGCTCAGCCACCAGCCCTGTCCTCTTTCACACGTGGGGTCCCTGGACTGCCAGCTTCTCTGCAGCCGCCGTGCAGACGCTTTAAGCAACCCGTAATAGCGAGGACTCCAAGGAAAATTATTCTTGCTAGCTTTTGTCTGGTAATCTGAGGTCAAGAAAACAAACTGCTTCCTCTCTGCTCTCTCCAGCACTGTGGCGAGAAATGCAGCCAAGCTCCGGCACCGAGAATAAAGGCAGAGCTGGCACAAACACAGGAGCTTCTTAAATGAGTTTGCCATTAGCCGGAAGGGCTGCAAATTGAAGCGAAGATAAGCCCCTTAGCATTTCCCTTTTTTAATCCAAGCCTCGTAAAAGCAGAGATGTGTTCCTATTCAGTGGGCTTTATACTGAGACAGGTATTTCATTTACCCAAAAAACCCCTGGATCGGATAAATTATTAATGTTATTTATAAAGGCAATTCTGCCATTCAGCAACTTCTTTTGGATCCCTACGCTTAATCTCACTGCTTAGCATAAGATACACTCCAGTTAAAAGGCAAAATCACATTCCCTTACAAGGCCTGCAAAATAACGGAGTGCTGAGGTGCCTGAAAAAGGGTTGTAGTTTAAATTCCTCTATAAAGACTAATACATTTATCAGTGGCAAACACAAGTCCTGATTTCCACTTGCTTGTACTCTCCCTGTGTGCTGGATGGGGCCTCACTCACACGCATCAAGAGCCGTCAAAGCTACTCAGCAAAAACGGTGGAGATGCAAAACAGCCAGTGCTTATACAGCCTCTGTAGGGCTCTTTGGTGGCTGGGTGGAACTGTGTGGTGAGACAGCAAGTAACCCTGTCCTCTTCTGTAACCTGTCCTGTAACACGTCCTATCGTGCTGCTCTGGGACACCCACAGCCTTCCTTTGGCTTCTGCAGCCTGCACCCTACACCCACCCCATGGACCAGGGCATCATCAAGGGCAGAGACACCAGAAGAAACGTCCAAGTGTCTCATTGAGCACTGGCAGGGGCTCCCACGGTTGGGCAATGGAGTCAGGATGCTCGGAGTCCCAAAACAGGTCCCCAGAGACCCTGGGAGAGCTGCCACCACAGTGGCATTGGAGATCTCAGCCCCAGCAAAACTAGCGTGGCATGTAACCACGAGGAGCAGGGGAACAAACACGAGAAGCTGCAGTCCCGGTGCATGGCCAACATCGCCATTTCAGGTGCAACAGCGGGACGTGATTGACTAGTTTCCACGGTGAAGCGCCAGTGCTGACAGGTAAAGCAGCACCCCTCCCATCAGCAGGGTGGAAATGGGTATTTGGGGGTTAAATGCCCATACTGAGAAAGAAGAGAGCCAGCATCTCCCAAAAAAGATGTGCTCAAGCCTCTAGGAGGGGAACAACGGCTCCTCGTTCCCACATCAGGACCACATGTGGAATAACAAACGTATCTCCCCTGCAGCCCCACGTACATCCCGAGAGTTGTCACAGCAGCCATAAGCTGTCCCCCTGATTTGAGGGCAACACACATGTTGAATGCCAGGGAATGGCAGTGCATGGGAATTGCAGGGAGGTTTGGAATATTTCTCACGAAACGTTTTCTCCACACAATATGTATGCTCCCTGAAACCCTTTTTTCAGCATTTTCCTCTCCAAAGGCTGCACAACAAACTGTTTAATTGAGCAGCCAGCGCTGGCTGATGTTTTGTTTCAGCACAATTTGAACCAAGGCAAAGTATTTTTGTTTGCTAAACTTGCTCAACCTTTTCACAGTAGGGTTACGACAGCAACGTGTCTTTTTCATAGACAGCATCGCCCTTAGGGAAGAAGCACTCAGGACGTTCAGGATCTGTTTTTTCTCCTGGGCTGGGTGCCGGGGATGAGCAGCGGCTCGCGGGTGGCAGCGTGGTTTGCCTTTGATCAGCCATGAGCAGGGAGGGCTCCTGCAGCTGCGCTTGAAGCTGGAGATGTCTAAGCTACGGGCACTGCAGAGAAGCACACTTTTGTGTCAAAACGACTTATAATAAGATTTTAAGTTTGTTCAGGGAGCTGGAATGAAATATTTAAACACAGCATCATAGTAGCATTTTATTCTCATGAAAATGCTGAAATGCCATTTGCAAATCAGAAATGTTTTAAAATTTGCTTTGAAATAGCAGCATCTTTATGCAACTGTTATGTTTTTTTCTTTCCAGGAAGAAACAAATGGGGGGGAAAAAAGCTTAGCTATTGGCCATTTCCTCACAAATGAGACGTCTGCTTTTCAGTCTGTTCTGGTGAGTCTGTTTGGAGCCATCATTCCCATTTGGAGCAGGGAGAATCAGCCTCGAGAGCAGCCTACGTTGTTGCATCCAGCATTCAAATTACATTATCTTTGTTTCTTACACTGATGATGAGACATTTAGGTTGAAGAACTCCACTGGGCATTGTTGCTGCTCTGAAGGGTTTGCATGATTTGAAATAAATGTCATAAAAGAAATAGCAAGTTCTTGTATAAAAAGCACAGCTGTCCTACTTTTTTTTTTTTTTATTGGGGCAGTTTTCACTTTCTTTAGGTACAGTTTTTTCAGTTCTTAATTTGCCTATGTATATATTATATCTTGTTAAACACAAGAAGCCAGCTTGCTTCAGTCCCTCTTCAAGACTTGAACAGTTTCTTATCTGACTCCTTGCTGTTCCCAAGCAGCGCACAACTCCAGGCAGGTAGCCCAGAGCCACCCAAGCTCTTTGGTGCCTGGGTCTGGGTGGTGCCAGGGCCATACTGAAGTGAATTAAACTATTTTCCATGGGAAAAGCAGTTCTTTAGGCAGTTCTGGCCAAATCAGGCGTTCGACATTCAAATTGGTAGTAACAAAGAGTTATTCTATAATAGTGACCAAAATATACTTGAATTCAGTATCTTAGCAGGATCAAAAAGCCCCAAATCCCTTAAGATGATGCCTGACTTTAAAAAAAAGACCTTCTGATTTGTATACAGTTTGTTCATAGGGTTTTTTAATACAAAATTCAAAGAACTGTAAGGATAAAATGTTGGCAAGCAGCATAAAAAACTGCTTAAAAATAACATATGAAAGTGTCAGAAGAAATGTATATCATTTATCCAAAATACTAAGGATCCAAAATAGCTGATATGGTTGAAAAGAGTAGAGTAGGCATAAGAAAATTCCTTCTGAACTGAAGGCAGGTCTAAACAGAGAGTGTAGACAGAAGCGTGTCTTGGCCAGTTAAATGCACAATGATAATGCCAGGCTAGCACAGGATTTTAAGGCACAAAAGGCAGCTTTCTCAGCAGCTGGCAGGGGTAGGACAGACCTGGGAATTGTCTAGTCCCCAGATCTAGGGGAAGCTATGGTGGTCCTAGGGGCTTCCTTCAGATCAAGCTGTCCTGCACGTAACCAATATTTAGAAAGCCAGCAGATCTCCAGCCTGCAAACATTGCTCTTCTAAACCCTGAGATTTGATCCAAATGAGCCATTGTCTCTCTCAAGGTGCAGATGCACTGTAAAATAAGATAAAATCAGCCTCTTTCAGCAATAAAATAATTGGGAGCTCACACTGTCTCCAGCTGATCCTGATTTCCCATTAGTTCACCAGATCATTGACGTTTCTCACTGATGAAGCTCGTGCAGCCATTTCCAGCACCCAAGCCTGCACCAGCCTCTCTTGCTGCTTCTCTGAGCCCACCTGTCCACACGTATCTCCCAGGCAAGTAAATCTGGCTGCGATTTCTCATGCCCTAAAAGCATATCCTAATCAATGACGTTCCCACCATACGGATGGAACAGCACTTAAAATGTAGCAATGCTTGGAAACCTACACACAACTGATGGCCTGTCAGCCACTGCTTTTGGCCGTGTGTCTTCCTCACTCAGCGGCTTCTTGCTGCCACAAACAGGGAGGCAAAACTCCTGTGATCACTGTGCAGGTGATTAGAGAAAATTGCATTGCTGAAGCACTCTGTGGCTGCAGCCATGCTCCAGCTCTTGCCTTGCCTGCTGGTAAGCTGCCAGAGAGAGGGAAGTGTAGGCATAAAATGAATAGCAGAAGAGATTGCAGGTAATTATGTTTCTTAAGCTGTTAACAGGATTGGCCATTTGATAAATGAGAGGATTTGGGAATGTTTTGTCACTGACAGCCATTGTAAGATCCGAGTGGAAACGGGAGCGTTTCTCTTCCGTAGCGCGAACAAGAAGGAAATTCTCCTGGGATGCTTACGCACCGTGAAATTCATCTGAAACCTGGATGCCAGTGCACGGAAGCGAAAGGACAAATATAGGACTCCTTCTGCTGAAAAAAAAAGAGCCAGGTCTCTTACATATGCAACTAATTTCGTTTTGGTGTCCCTCTGGTGTTCCCAGAAGCTTCTGTCCTTTTATGGTGCTTCCCCATCCCTGCGTACGGTTTTTGTTGCCACAATGGCCCCTCAAATCCCTCCATCTGCTTTACAGTGCTCTGAATCCCTCTGTCTCCCCTACAGTGTTCTCAGCCTCTTGGCTTGCTTTTGTGGTTCCCTAGCTAGCTGGAGAGGAGGGAGGGAAACCAGCACTCCTCTGTTGTCCTTCTGCTCCAACAGTGCCCCTTGGGGTGGTTTTGGGTACCCCTGGAGCCCCTCTGTTTCTTTTCCCTCAAGGGCCTCGGTGTGCCTTCTGGGGTGCTCCAGAGCTTTCAATCTGCTTTTTGGTGCCCTCCACCCCCGGAAATCCCTGTGCTCTGGTGCCCTCAGGAGTCCTCCATGTGCTCTGTGGGCCCTCAGGACTATCAGACTACCAGTGAAGGAAGGGCAGGACCCACGGTCTGACAGCCATCTGCATGGGGACAGGACGCAGGGACACATCTTTTTAAGCCATTTGCCAATGAGTTGGCCTGAAGCAGAAGGGCAGGATGAGAGCTGGACCTGCTCCAGGGGAGGGGAACCAGGACTCACCCCAGGAACAGCACCCAGGAGGCTGGTGTGAAGGGTTTTGCTCTGCAGCGAGGGAAGGTGGCGTCAGAGTGAATCGCTCAGTTTAAAGTCATGTTAAAAATCATCTCAGATGTCAGTGCTGTGTGGCCACTGGCTCCAGGCATCTCCTGTGGACGTGGTCCTCTCTGACGTGACCCCCTGGAGCCTACATCCTGACTGGTACAGATCCTGTCTTCATTGCAGAGCCCAGCACTGGAGGTCAGAGAAAATGGTAAGCAAAGAACAAATAAAACTCCCTTGTGCTGTTTTCTGGGGCTGCCTTCCCCAGCCAGGGCAGGTTCCTTGCAGGATCGGTGCCCAAGGCAGCCCCTGTTTGTGTGCGTAAGCAAAGGGAGAGGGGAAGGCTCTCCCAAATCTCCATCACAGCTTTTCACTGTTTTTTAGCAGCCAAATCCAGGTTAGTTGTAGTGTTTTGGTTTCCCTGCAGTTAGTAGCAGGGAAAGGTTGCTGGGAGGAGCTGGTGCCTCTCAAATCTCATTTTCCCAGCAAAGCCTGGGCAATGGGCCGGGGAGACACACTCCTTGATTCAGTCCCGAGAGCACTCTGGCCAAGGGCTGGGTGCCCAAGGAAAAGATGGGGGCAATGAAGCCGTTTTGTTTTCTTTGTAGCACATCCTGCACTGGGAAAGTGAGAGCAGAAATTCATCCAGGCAGCCCGGACATGCACACAGCCCCACCTTCTTCCCAGAGACAGGATGAGCCTCTCCAGTGTCCCTGTCTGAGGAAGAAGCTTCTGTGATCCTGCCTGGTATTTCCAGCAGGCACTGGCTGCCTGTCCCTGAGGAGGTAGGTAAAGCAGCAGCTGCCTCTTTGGGAGATTTAGGTAGTAGGAGACACAAGTACAGTTTTATATTTGAGCTCTTCTCAAGAGCAAAGTGGTGATTCAGCCTGAAGAGATGTATTGGGTAGGAAGAAGAGACATGTTTTGACCTCAGCTGCATTAGCTGGTAGCAGCATCCCAGAAGGACAAAGCCTGGGTGGTTCTGCCCTGGTATCAGCTCCCCAAGCAGAGCAATGTCCTGCCCGTGAGTCATGCTGCAATTAGCCAGTTTCTGTACCAGCTGCAAACATCTCCAAAAATTGCACAGGGATTCCATTTCGGGAAATAGGTTTGGTCTGTTCACATACTCTGCTCCAGCACCCAGGGCTCTTAAGAACTGCAATCACTGCAGAGACTGGGTTGTGTGGAGAACAGAAAACCTGAGTGGCATTTTTATCCTCACACAACTCATTTGGGCTGCAGAGTGAGGTCTTGTAGCCACTGTCACACCCTGCCTCAGCCACTCTGGATGGGCCTTGCCGCATTCTGGCAACTTCTCTGTGGGGGCCTGGCCCCCACCCACCTCTGCAGTTACACCTCATCTCATTACCCTGTAAAGGAAATCTTTTTAGAGACTTCTCTGAAAGGCTTCCTTACAAATGAAGTATTTTTTAGAGACTTCTCTTAAAGAGTAACAAGATGAAACTTAAGTGCAGAGGTGGGCTAGGCCCAACCGGAGCTGCCAATGCTGCCAGACTTTGCTCCCCAGCCTGTATGAATAGTGTTGGCACAAAAAAGCCACTCAGGTTTTCTGCCCTCGCTCAGCTCAGTCTCCGCAGTGAACACTGTTCAACTTCCAATTAAGTTGGGGTGCCCTTGTCTTTCCAGGTGTCCTACTATCCTTCCCCTGAATAAACACTTTCTACCCTCTGTTTAATGGCAACGTTTATGAAGCACATTGGAACAAGGACTTCAGCAGCTGGAGCTGTGTTTGCTGGGCCCTTGCTGAAATAGAGTAAAGAGCAAGCTAGGCTGAAGGGAGCATCTGTGAAAGCAGAGAAAAAGCCCCTTCTGGCACTTACCCACTGCAAGGAAATAAGAGCTGCCTCAGCAAGACAGCTGTTGGCTGCCCCCTTTTAGCTCCACCAGCACAGCAACAAGTTCTTTCTGATGTAGGAGCTGTGGGACAAGCTGAGGATGAGGAGCAGGGCAAGGTCTGCTCCAGAGATCTGTTACCAGGCATTAAGTAAACAATGCGTTGAATAAACTGAAAGTCACCTTGTCTCAGTTGTAGCTTGCTCTACTTTTTATTTCCAAGAGCAAAACCAACGCAGCATGTTGCTATAATGTTTGATTCCTGCTCAGCACTTCCTGCGGCGTGGCTCCCCAGCGAGGGCTGCGGAGAGCTGGCAAACACAGGCCCTTTCCTCCCGTAGCAGCTCCTTAAGGGGTAACTGAAGGCAAAATCCAGTTCCTGCTCCTTCAAACACCATCGCTGGAAAACAAGGTCACTTACTCTTTGCAGCTCAAGCTGAAGTCTAAAATGGTGGCCCCAAGCAGCTGGTGGAGGGCAGGCAAGAGGTGAAACAGCAGTTATTCTTAGCAATGAGCACCTAGGAAAATAAAACAGAGAAATAGCAGGAAGAGAAACTCCAGACACTTTGCAAATAGGACTCAAGCCCCTGTTTTCACCCAAGCAGGGGCAGATGCGCAGATGCGCACACTGAATTTGTGCCCCCTTGCTCCAGCAGCCCAGCCAATGCCCAGGGCTTCACTTCACACACAGCAGGAGCTAGAGCTTCAGCCACAGCTGGGCAAGGCAAAATCTCTGCCAAGGCTCATCCGAGAGCACAAGGCAGCCACAGGAACACAACTGCCACCTTGAGCGGGTTGTAGTTCAAGCAGAGAGATGCCTGTTCTTGCCAGCACATTTAGGAAAGGAAGATGGTTTGCCAACCTGCTCCTGGGGTAGATGGATGAGAAAGACTTCCCAAAGGGCTGACCCACAGTGGCAGTCTTTGCCATTTATAAAACCCTTGCCAGACATGGGAACTAGAATGATCAGAAAAAGCTCTACAACTAAGAGCATCTGACAAGGGAAGGCCAAGCCAGCTGCTACCTTTAGTTCCAGCCAGCCGACATGCAACCCCAGCCCCACGAATATGATCACAGTCCAGAAGCCAAACCTGCTCCAAACAGGCTCAGCTCAGCAGCTGATCCCCGCCCCGCTGCAGCCCTCGCACCCCTGAGAGGGAGGCACCAGGCCTTCCGGCTGTTCCTCTCAAGCACTGACTGGGAAACAAACTCTTCAGCTCAGGTTTAACTGTGCTCCTGATTGTTTGACCCACATCAGCCTTTCCCATGGGTAGAGTCCATGCTCCTGCCTCTGCAGTGCAACACTCTGTGCTTTCATGGCAGAGCCCTGAAAACAGCCCCCCACCGCCACCACCTCAGACATGGAGGGCCCTGCAAAAGCACCTGGGATCACCATGCCTCTGGCTAACAGCAAGGGATCCTCTCCAGGGCCCCCTGCCTGGACCTTCTGGGCACAGCCAACCCACCAGGAATGGGGCACACAGGCCCCCAAAGCCTCCTTGGGGTTTAGCTTTAGTCACTCACCACTTCGGAACACTTATCTGACATCTCCCATGCCCACATCCTCCCTTGCTCCCCATATTGTCAGGGGACTCCTGTGCTCCTCTCCAGGGACTTCTGATGCTTCATTGCAGCAAAACAGCAATGCCTCTGCTGAAAGAAAAGCTCCTTGTGAGTAAATGAGGGTACAATCAGAGCAACACAGGTCTGGTCCAACACCTGAGGTCCCAGGTCAGTCTGCTGCCCTGCAAACTCCAACCTAACAAACACTGTTTGGGAACTGGCTCACTGCTGACAAAGAGCCCAAAATCCCAGCAGCTTCCCAAAATACCCTGACAGGGAATAGCATGAACCGTGCCCCATCTGATGGCACATCACCCTGCCCCACAGACCCACAGGGGATATGTGCAGGGACCACAAATCATCCCCGCACCAGGGCAGGAACAGGCATGCACTTTATCTCTCCTCTTCCTCCAGAAGCCACACTCGGGGGGATTTTCATGCAGGGACGAACAGCAGCAGCACATCTCAGCCTTTGCACAGGGATCCCCCCTTGCTATCAGGACCCTCGTGCCCACAGGCACCCCACTTCCAGCCACTCTCTGCGGGGTCTCCGCACACCAGTGTTGGGGACAGGCCGCGGGTGCTGCAGAGCTCAGCCCCAGCAACCAGAAGCTCTCCCACTCCAGTGCAATGCTGCCCTTGGTGGCTCCATTCCCATTTTGGGAACCAGACCAACAGCCCGTTTTTGGAGAACAGACTAACGCTCCTGGTGCAAGTGCTCCCAGTCTCATCCACCCTCCTCTCTACCACATATCCCTGCAATCCAAAAATGCCCACAGACCCTAACAGAAGACCAAGTGATCACACACACAGAGGAATGAAACTCCCCATCTCCTGAGTCCAGCTGGGAAGAGTACACACCAGCAATCTCTTTGAAGCCCCCCTGAAACCCTGGCACTACAGCCCCCACACTCTTCACCAGCACATTTGAAGCATGCTGCAGAGACCAGGCACCTCTGCAGCACCTGGAGACAAACCCTGGAGAAAAAGGTGAGGGGGCCAAAGAGCCTGAGTCAGGGTGAGTGCTTCACACCACAGCACAGGATGCAAAAAGCCCTTGCGGCTGTCCTCCATCCCAGCAGCCCTGGGCAAGCGCCTGTGGCAAGGCAGAGGGACACCAGTCCCTGGGAACAGAGAAGCTGCTCCAGCTCCAAGGAAAGATACTTAAAATTATTGAAGTTTCCAGAAACAGAAAGAAAAGGACCAGCATGGCCACTTGATGTTGTACCTGCTCCGGAGGGGCAGTGGGAACTCAGGGCAGGGCATCGACTGATGTGAGAAAAGCAGCCAGACAGCAAGGCCTTAGAGGTGAGACCATGCAATGTTACCAGTTCATTTTTTACAGAAAAGGAAAAGGCAATACAATAAAACTTGCTTCTAACAATACATAAAAAGAAATACAAGGACTTAAAAGGGTGCAGGACAGACTTACAGACATCTGTGCTATTCTTTAGTCTGTGCTCTTTCCCTTCAGAAGATTGTTCCCAAAAAAGAAGGCAAAACACCCTCACCTGTAGCTCCTCCACCAGCTCCAGGGGCACAGCAGCACTCAGCCAGCCTGGCTCCTTCCCCAGCAGCCCTGGCACAATCACAGAACAAACTCGGCTCGAGGATGTGGCTGCCTCCTCCAGCCCTCGGCTGCCATCCTTTGCTTCTCCTCAACCACGGCACCACTGGCTCCAGCATGCTAGAGAAATCACATATTCACTTTCTACTCCTTTTTGGTAGAACAGATGTAGAATAAAAAAAAAAAAAGACCTGAAATTAAAAAACCCTCTTTCCACCCACCCCCCCTCCCCAGCATCTACCAGAACCTCAGCCAATCTAGCTTGGTGCTGGCAACCTCCAGTCTCTTTTAATTATCCTTGTGGTTCTGTTTAAATGTGTGAGTTCCCTCGCTTGGGAAGTGGTTAGTTCAAGATTTGTGGTGTGAGTGCCTTTCTGCAGAAAGACCTGTAAGTAACCTTACCAATCTATTTATAACTTTTTTAAGCTGCTGACCAGGTTAACCTCCATGTAGCTATCAGAGCCAGGCACTAAGATTAAGGAAGGACCGTGTTTCTGAATGCTCACAAAGACAAAAGGGAGTCATTTATTAAGTATTACTTAAATTTCAAGTGACTTTTCACAGAATCAATCACAGAATCATCTAGGTTGGAAAAGACCTTGAAGATCATCCAGTCCAACCATTGACCTAACACTGACAGTTCCCAACTACACCATATCCCTCAGCGCTGAGGCAACCTTACTCTTAAACACCTCCAGGGATGGGGACTCCACCACCGCCCTGGGCAGCCCATTCCAACGCCTGACTACCCGTTCTGTAAAGAAATGTTTCCTAATATCCAGTCTAAACCTTCCCTGGTGCAACTTGAGGCCATTACCTCTTGTCCTGTCACTTGTCACTTGGTTCAAGAGACTCATCCCCAGCTCTCTGCAACCTCCTTCCAGGTAGCTGTAGAGGGCGATGAGGTCTCCCTTCAGCCTCCTCTTCTCCAGACTAAACCCCCCCAGTTCCCTCAGCCGCTCCTCGTACAACATGTGCTCCAGACCCTGCACCAGCTCCACTGCCCTTCTCTGGACATGCTCAAGTGATTCAATGTCCTTTTTGTAGTGAGAGGCCCAAAACTGAACCCACTCATCAAGGTGCGGCCTCACCAGTGCCGAGTACAGGGGTAAGATCCCTTCCCTGTCCCTGCTGGCCACGCTATTGCTGATGCAAGCCAGAATACCATTGACCTTCTTGGCCACCTGGGCACACTGCTGGCTCATGTTCAGCCGGCTGTCAATCAACCCCCCCAGGTCCCTCTCTGACTGGCAGCTCTCCAGCCACTCCTCCCCAAGCCTGTACCGCTGCTGGGGGTTGTTGTGGCCGAAGTGTAGCACTTGGCATTTGGCCTTATTAAAACTCCTCCAGTTGGCCTCAGCCCATCGCTCCAGCCTGTCCAGATCCCTCTGCAGAGCCTCCCAACCCTCGAGCAGATCAACACTCCCACCCAGCTTGGTGCCCCCTGAAGCCTTCCATGCGGCTTTCAGTACTAACCAGAGCCCTCTGTTTGGCTTTCAGTGCTCCCCTCTGTGTGCGCTATGGTTTTCAAAACTTGTGTATGAATTTTTTTTTATTTTTATGCCCCATGGAAAATGCTGTATTCATGCATGGGGAGGCTCTGTAGGTACCTAGACCAATGTCTGAGTGTTTCAGCTCCCGTGACCACATCACAACAGCATCATATAGAGATGCTTACGGGCACAGCACAAATCAGACTAGTCAAAATGTACAACTCTTCCCTCTGTGCTGCCTATTCTGGGTTTTGCATATTCTCACTCCTCTGCCAGAATAACATGTGCTCAGCTGCAAAAAGTGTCTTAAGGCTCCATTACTTGCTAAAAACCACAACCCCTGTATGACAGATGAACCAGAAAGCAATAAGGAGGTTTTACGTGCATAGAAAAAAGTAGTCCCAGCAAACAGTGCTGGAAGCAGCAGCAGCAAAGCCTCCCTGCTGGAAGAAGGCTCGGCAAAGGCAGCATGCCTAGTACACCATCTCTCTTCCAACCACTAGCCCCAGTGTTCAGCCAAGACTGGAAAGGACTGGATGGTCCATGTCTTCAGTACCCCAGCACTTGACAGAATAACTGACACTTTCTAGTTAATCTAGTGGAAAGAGTTTTGAAGCAACTTGGAGGAAGCAACATGAATATGCAGCAAATATAGTCGAAACCTGCTGTCTATTGAAATGGCTCATTAATACTGCACAGACAAAGCAAATGACTGATGCTTACTGCAGAGTTACCAGTGAACATATCTGTGCTTGGATTATCGAAGCAGTGCAGAATATTTTCACCCCATATGGTTTGCCTGAAGAGGCTGTTTCAGATAATGGTTCTCATGTTGTTTCCATGGAATTTCAATATTCCCCAGAAGACACTCGCTGGAGCACTCCAAAGCAACCTTGTGTCATTTGGTGCCACGTGAACTAGCAGAATGCTGGGTACTTACAATTAAAAGTGGATTACAGAAAAATAATAATGAAGTTCAAATTTGAAAAAAAGGGAGCATGAAATGTTTTCACTGGAATCAGGTTAGTAAACCTAACTTTCAACATGATTTTTTTAATGAAAGTGTCACTCACAAAATAATTTTATGTACATGGATAAAATTAATCAAAATCACTGAAAGAAAAGTAGTGCAAGATTAAATATCCACAAAATATGCCTAGGCACCAGAGATCTCTTGGCAGAAAGGACGGAAGGAAAGAACTGGGACTCATGCACCATCTGCTAATAATGAAGAGATACAGTGGTGCGAGTACAAGAGAAAGGTTCACTAAGGAAAAGCCCTTCAGATTGAAAATGCTGTAACTGTAGTTATGAGAAAAGAAAAACACTGGGCTTTAAGGTACAAAAAAACAAAAAACATCCTACTCGGACAAATCAAAGGGCTATGAACTCTCTCTGCTCACATCTTGTGACCTGTAGTGGGTGCTATGGAAAAACCTTACAGCACAGGATAAATATATATCCGTTTCCTGGATAATTTTCTGAATTGTCAGTTAATTGTCTACGGTCACCGAAATTTACAGTCCAAAGCAAACACAAGTAAAGAGAGGGAGAGGATACAGCACTACGGCAGGGCTTTGTTAGTCCCTGTAGGATTAGCTACATGCGTGTAGCTCTACATGGGTGTATTCTGCATGCTTCCCTGCCCATACAGTCCATCCAGGGACAGCACAGTGGCGTGAGGAGGCTGGTGTGAACAAGGGAGAACAGCTCTGATGGAGGAATGAGGATCTCTGACATATGGTGATGAAGCACAAGGTATACGAGACTCTGGAGAACATTAACAGCTTTTGAAAGAGAGGGCAGATTTGCCACCTGAATTTCAGTGATCATGCCATAATCTATAAGCCCTCTTTTACTGCTTGCCCTACCTCCAGCCCTGCTGATGTTGTATCAGGATGCCTCTCTAGATGGAGGGAGCCCTGCCTGGACAGAGGTTTTCCCCAGATACTGCTGCTGAAGACGACCCCATTCTGGTATCCTCATCCTCTTCTGTGACCCAATATCTACAAATAATGAGGTTACTGGTAAGAGTATGACACTGTCATCCTTTATAAAGACCTTAAGTAGACTGAGTCTGAACACACACGCTGTGCTGGTGGTTTCATGTATTTGCTGCCAGACCCGCACAGGAGGCACTGTGTGGTGCTGGGCTCCCTTCCACATTCTTAACAGGCAACACACTTGAACGAGCACTGATCTTTCCACCTCTACCCTGTAGACGTTCCCTGGCCCACCTGTGTGTGTCCAGATATTTTTGCATCTCTTCCTACCTTGTATCTGTTTACCTTCTAAGTCCTCCCACCCGCCTTGCTTCTGAGGTCTGCCGGCATACACCAGCTCCTCTGCTGTGCACTGCAGGTAAAATCTTGCTCGTGCCTGAAGTGGTGCTTGTTGTTGGACAAGGTCTCTGTGGAATACATAGCTGAACGCTAGCAAGTCTCAGCTGAACATACATAGACTGACATGGCGAGAGACTCAGGACATGTCAGATTCCAAAGGAAAAGAAAAAAGGCACAACTTTCACCAGGGTTATTTCTTCCTGAAATTTCAAGCCCTTAATTCAAATATTAAGACTCTATCTTGGCAAAAGTGGACTATATGGCATTGCTATTGGTTTTTTTATTTATCTATATATAAATTCAATATTAAGCATATATTACAAAGGTATACGTATGTATTCAAAACATTGGAAAAATGGTATCTTTTTCTTAATACGTTTGCCATTTTACCTGACACTTTAAAAAAAATGTGGAAAAATATCAGACCGAGTCAGACACTCAACACAAAATCTTAAACCAATTGACTCACGTGGTTAAAGTTTAGTAGTGATATCAGCAAAGAAAAACAAAGACAGAAATGTCAAACACTAATACTGCATAAAACTAGTTGTAAATCAATAGCCAGGAAAACTCCTGACCTAGATGAACAGAAGCACGAAACAAAGAAACCTCAGAATAAAATCCATGGCTGACAGAGCTTAGCGCAAGAAAGTTGTGTTTGCAAAAGAAATCCTAGCAACAGTACGGGGTCACTGCTTGCTGCAGACAGGAGAATTGTGAAGGATTATGCAGAAAATGCAGAAGTGTTCAGACTTTTATTTGGTATTTGGAAAGAAGGATGATTTGCTTTCATTGCTTGAAGATGATGAAATACTTTCCAGACTATTAGTAAGCGAGAGAGATGTTAGAATCTATCAGCAATGAACATTTTTAAATCAGCAGGCTCAGAAGCTCCAGCATAGTCGGCAGAGAAGCTCTCGGGTCCACTAACACTGAATGTTAATAGCAGCAGATCTGTAAATGCCCAACTTATAAAAATCTATTAAATGAGAAGGGAAGCAAAGGGAATCAATGAACCATCAGAGAAAAGAGCAACTCTGGGTCAAAGTAAGGGAGGGGCATTTTCCATCCTATCTATTGTTTGGGTGGTCAAGGGTTCTCCTAACACACTGGAGCCACCATCTTTCCCATTTAACCTGATGGCTCTGATGTACACACTTGTCACTTGACAGTCACTCAGACCAAAGTTTTCTTCTTGGTAAGAAAGCTTTGACTTCTCTGTTAGCTTGAAACCTTCTGCTGGAGTTAAGAGAGATAAATGAAAAAGGGTAAAGAGATATGGGCTCAAGCCCGGCTCCCTGTTATTGCCACATGCAAGGTCAGCTGGTTTTCTAACCAGGATGTAGGTTTTTGTGAAGCTTTTCCTTAGGTGTGTACTTCTCCCAGTGACCATGCGTGACAAGTGGCTGGCTTGTGGCCATGTAACGTTCCAAGTGGGCACACAGAAGCTCAGGGAGTAGCATTCAGGAGTGCAGCGTTGCGATGTGGCTGGCTGAGCCAGAAGCCCAACCTCTCCCACACCGCACAGCCATCCATGCCTTTGCTGGCTTCAAGTGACAGCAAGAGTCCTGCTTTAAACAAGCTTGACTCCCTCTTCTTTGTAACAAGTTGCAGTTAGAAGTGAATTAAGTTAGTGTATACTTTGTACTACTACATAAGCAAATTCAAACAACTGAATGGG